>NC_065914.1:4479275-5084223 GCF_905147045.1 Nymphalis io
GTATATACATCGATATAATGCATATGTCATAGGTATTAGATTAGATCATTCATTTGTTCATATTTTGTAAGCGGACGTGGATGGTTAGATGCTGTAATGACCATAAAGTTGTATTTTTTTTTATTATTCAACTAATTAACAGGCAAGAGTAATGATAGTAAAAGTTCAAATTTTATAGCTTACTATTTTTACAATGTCTCGTTGGTCTTAATAATTTTACAAATATTACGAGATATTTATATAAACGCATGAAATAATATATAATATAGTACTATGATTTATCTGTATTATTTTATGCCCCAGCACTGTACTGGTGGTAGAACTTTGTGCAAGCCTGCTGGGTAGGTACCACCCACTCATCAGATATTCTACCGCAAAACAGCAGTACTTGGTATTGTTGTGTTCCGGTTTGAAGGGTGAGTGTGCCAGTGTAATTACAGGCACAAGGGACATAAAATCTTAGTTCCCAAGGTTGGTGGCGCATTGGATACGTAAGCGATGGTTGACATTTCTTACAATGCCAGTGTCTAAGGGCGTTGGTGACCACTTACCATCAGGTGGTCCATATGCTCGTCCGCCTTCCTATTCTATAAAAAAAAAGAATTGATAAATAAAAACACAAGGGAGATATTATGTCCAATGGATGGCGTCGCATAAAATTTGGTTTTAGGAGTGGTTTACGTTTCCTGCAGTGCGTTTATCGTCTATGGAGGTAGGTAGACTTACCATCAGGTAAAGAGATTGTCTGTAATTATTACAAAACTTTAGTAAAAAAACATATAAAACTATTCGTGAATAAATCAACAACAACAACAGCCTGTATATGTTTCTTACCGGTTCTACTCGCTAACAACAGCATTCCAAGCCGGTGGTAGCTTCCGATTACGTTTCTAGGTTCTTAACCGGCTATCAAAGATGGCCATATAGGTTAGTATTATTATTTCTGACAGAGCAATTTCTATGGACACCATTTACCATCACGTGGCTGCTTGGCGTATGGGCCCATAAGCCAAGCAGACCACGCATTGAAAAAAATGACAAATATATTTAAATTTTCATGCAAATGCAAAATTCAACCTTATGAATGCCCGGAAACTGACACTTATATAAAGCTTTATTACACAAAATAATAAATTTTTTTTTTTTTTTCATGCTATATCTCGCTTAAAACTATCAATAATATTTTTGGGAACATCATTTAGTTGAATTTATCGCGCGCTTTACATAACACACACTTACAGACATACATTTATCACTGTAATAAATTAAAAAATAAAATTTAAATAATTTCGCAATAACGACGATTTTAAAATAAAGATAAACGAAGATATATCAATATTTAGACACTTATTACGACTGTTTTGAATTAGGAATAAGGGTTTCGAATAATAATAATTTTGTTTTATATAAGGACTTTTTTTCTGAAACTTTTTAATTTTCGATAAAAATGTATACTAAGTTTCTTACGCGTGCGTACTGGTAATATTTTCAGTGTTTTTTTTTATAGATCTAACAAAGTTTAAAAATCATATTAACGGTTACTTTATTTTCAGTTTTTTTTAAAGATAATCCGTCTTAGGATATATTGAAGGTATTTTAGGAAAAGAAATTTTCTTTATACCCGATTCGCCTGAAAAAGGAATGTTATCGTTTTAGTGTTATGTAAGTATGATTTTATTGTATCAGATAAAAAAAATGGAGACATTAAAGTTGTTCAATTTTTTTTTCATACAATTCATTAAATAATCTTTAAATTACTAAGAAAACCTTTTTGTTGCCTTGTTTTAACATTTTAATATTTCGAGTTAATTACACGTTACATGATAGAAACAATTAATGTTAATTTTAAATTCCGCCCGAAGCATACGTTTCGTAACTCTATATACACAATTTGTCAACATGGCCGCGCCATATTGCTTGATTTACGCGCGAAAGCTAAATATTTGACAGTTCAAAACTATTACAAGTTCGATCGTAATATTCAATAACACATTTAAACATGTTAATTTTATAACATTTCAATAATTTTAAATTCCTGTTGTATATTTATATACAAGCACTTGATCGCGGTTTTATTCGCGTTGACATGGAAATTTTATTTTTACGATTTTCATTAAGCCGTAGCAGTAATTACGTGTGTGTGCAAACACAGATACTTTATCTATTCTCTCAATCTCTAATCCGGTGTTTATCTGGAGAGAGTTCAGTTGCCAACCGCTTAACGTGCTTTCTGAGGAATAGGAGTGTACATACTTTGAATTTCTAGGCTGCTACTGAGAAATTTCAGCAAAAAAAAATTAGCTTTTTTATTAGTCCAACCTGGGATTTGAACCCAGGACCTAAGGATGGTCTAGTCACTAGACTTGTCAAGAGCCAGGGCCGGCGCAGGGTTCCTTCGTGTTTTTTCATAAAATAAAATATTATCCACGATCAATTTATTTAATAACAAACACGCGTGTCTGTTTAATATTTGTTTATTTAATTATTATTTTGCTGTGGAATATCTATTAGCACGTTGTGGGTGGAACCAACTCGTACGTCGTGACTGCTAATGGCATAATGCTATATATACTTTGTCGTTATTATTAAATTATAGTTAGAGATTCCTTAATTCATACAACAGGCTTTTTATTTTTTATACTTAATAGACCAGTGTTTGACCGTTGACTTGCCTGATCTTAAGCATCGACACGGTCTAGGATGTAGCATGCTTGCCTAAAAGAAACCTGTTCACTCTGGATTTGATATACGCTATCATTGGCGTTTCTAGGGTTATTTTTCATTGAACCTGGGCCTCTAATACAAAAAAAAAACCGTACTCTGACAGTTCGGAAGTTCGGTTACGTTTCGTATACGGCATATGGTCTGCCTGCTCAGCTATGCACCTGGATTGCCAGCTTCCTACATAAGCGTAGCCTTCGTGTTTTAGTTGATGGTTACGCTTCACAATTCTATGTAGTGAATGCTGGGGTCCCCCAGGGATCTGTGCTATCTCCCACACGCTTTCTTTTGCATATCAATGATATGCTCTCTCTTGGGAACATACATTGCTATGCAGACGATAGTACAGTGCATGGTGGATACCACGGACGCGCAGTGGCTGGGCGAGCGGAAATTGAGGAGAGGCGGAAGGATCTTGTCATTGAACTCGATAGGACGTTAGAGCTCATCGCCAAATGGGGCTCTGATAATCTTGTTGAGTTTAATGCCAAGAAAACACAGGTATGCGCTCTCACGGCGAAAAAGTCAACATTTTCCCCTCTTCCCTCCCTCTGTGGTACTCCGCTGGTGATGCAAAGCAAAATCGCCATGCTGGGGATTGACGTTCGCTGCGACCTTAGTCCAAGGGATTACATCGAGGCTGTTATAAAACAGCTTCACGGAAACTCGAAGTTCTGAACAAGGTGCAGCGCTTTTTCACGCCACAACAACTGTGCCTGCTGTACAAAACACAAAACGGTCTTGCGTTGAATATTGCTCGCACCTTTGGGATGGCTCCGCTAAGTACCTACTTGAGGCCTTGGACCGGTTGCAGCGACGTGCCGTACGCATTATTGGCGACGTAAAGGTCACAAACACCCTTGAACCTTTACAATTGCGTCGTGAGATAGCAGCACTGAGCGCTTTCTATCGACTGTATCACGGCGAGTGCTCTGAGGAATTATTCTCTCTAATTCCTGCTTCCCCCTTCCTTCTTAAGTCCACGCGAGCTGGATCTCGATGTCACCGCCTAACTGTGACATCAATTCCATCGCGAACAAAGAAATTTGGCAACTCCTTTCTTTGTCGCACTTCCAAAAAATGGAATTCCTTACCAGCTCACGTGTTCCCCTCCTCTTACAACCCGGGTTCCTTCAAACGAGGCGTGAAGAGGCATCTTGCGGGCCGGCAAGGCGAAGGCGGCTAGTGCAGAACGTTTTTCCCGTCTGTACTGGCCGTCGTCGCGTTTGGACTCTACTACCACTTACCATCAGGTGGAGTAGAGTCATTTGTCCTCCCGGCAAATATAAAAAAAAAGTATTTTGATATTTAATCTACGAAGGTTATGTCAAAACATGAACTTTAATAAGGGAGATGGGCTGTCGCCTTAGAGAGAGGGGATTTGACAGTCGCTCCGGGTCCTACTTGGTACAGAGGTTGTCCATTGCCATTGTAGGCAGCTTTGCGTCGGGTGGGAATCGGGAGGGACTATTTTAAATTTGACTAAAATAATAATAAAAAAAATTGAGATGGTTATATTTCTGTGATAACAAATAAAAAACATGAAAGGAATGGCACGAATCCGTCACCATAGTCATACATAGTAGTATGTAATAAAAACTAAGTATGTAAATAGATTTCCCGATTGTAGATAATTATTTGATTTCAATGGTTATTGTTTGAAGTTTCTTAGGTAATCCAGCCTAGAATTTTAAATCGGATGGGCACGGCCCACCCAGCCCCATTATATATACGCGTATGCTGACTATATAACTATTTAATAATTGTGTTGGCTTAGAGTACTTTCAAAAGTTCCAAAAAAAATTTGAAGTAACTAATTATTATAAGAAGTATTTCAAGGTTCCATTAAGTCTTAATTTCATCAAAATCGGTTAAGCCTGTCAAAAGTTATAACAATTTCAATATCACGTACGTATCTTTATTGTCCACTATTATAAGCTTACGATAACATCCTGTGAATATCCCACTGCTGGGCTAAAGCCTCCTTTCCCTTTTTGAGGAGAGGGTTTGGAGCTTATTCCACCACGCTGTTCCAATGCGGGTTGGTAGAATTATAAGCTTATTTATAAATAAATAAGATTGTACTTTCTGTCTTTGATTTAAAAATGCCTGCCTCTTTTAAACTTAATATGGCCATTTGTGAATTATCAAAACTAAAACAGAATGGGTATTATGTACGTACGTCAAAATGGCAGAATTTCACGCTGGCGAAATCGCGACTTTTCCTAGTATTAAATGATACTATCGCTTCAAGTTAATTTTACAATTACTACCTACTAGCTTTGCTATTCTGTAATAACTTATTTCGTATCTCACTCGTAAAATTGAAAACCGACTTACAGCGATACGCAATTTTGATACGTGTATATTTTAAATGTTATAATTATTATAATCAATGCCGCATATCATGAAAATTACATGAAATAATCATATACAATTGTATTTAAATAATAATAATGTCCTCCAAACCGATTTCGGCCACGGCGGCCAATTCAAGAGAGATTAGCCAACAACGCAGAAGATATTATAGTACACAAATATGTGCGCAAGTACAAGTGCACTCTCTATTCCTTAACTCTCATAATCCGATAGGACGGCAATCTGACACGACCGGAAAGAGTTCAAACGCAGGACCAACGGCTTTACGTGCTTTCCGAAGCACGGGAGTGTCTACATTCCAACTTCCAGACTCCAGGCTGCTACTGAGATTTTTTTGACAGAAAACCCAATAACTTTTTCCTGGCCCGATCTGGGAACTGAACCCAGGACCTCCGGGTCTGCGGCCTTACATTAAGCCACTAGAGCAACTAGGCAGTCATATATAATTTAAATATATCCTGTATGAACATCAACGAATTATAAATTCAAGCTCTTCTATCATTTATATAATCCTGTACAGCATAATGAGCCTTATTCATTTAATTATTTATTTTATATACATATATTTTAAGCCAGTGGTAACTATATATTTATCTTCTTGTAAAGTTGCGATTCAAAAGTGACGTATGAGCCAAAGACTCAAACTAATATTATAAATGCGACATCATTTCATCAAAATCTATAGTATAGTATAGGCTAGGCTTTTCATACCTAATATCTGAACTCCCCCGTGACACCCCTCCCTCCTAGCACGCGGGCAAAGCCGCGATATTTCGTTTTGATTTGATTTGGCAAGTAATACATCTTGAATCGTTCTTTATTCTGTTTTGGTGATAAAATTAACGAGATAATTGCAATTACCATATATAACGTCAAATTGAGTTCGCAATTCTGTCAATTTCGTCGCCATTTTGTTTTTCTTTTAACTCATTATAGTATTACTAAGTGCCTGTTATATTTTGTTTTCACTTAGCCACATAAGGCTCGTCAAATCGCTGGACCTCCCGGCAAATACTGTGGGAGGGCAAAGAGTAGGCCCTCAGAAGTGGTACAACTTACCTAATTTTGTCTGTGATCTATTTGGAAAGTTCCCAATTTATAAGAATACTTATTTATTTTTGTAGTTAATATTATTTATAATTTGATAGAGTTCAATTAGAGAGCCGAATGGTTCAGTGGTTAGAAGACAAGAAACTTAACCGATGATTCCGATTTAATACCTAGGCAAGCTCCGCTGTATTGTCAGTGCTTAACTTGAATTTGTAGGTTTTGGATTTGCAGGTGCACATGCGGATTTCCTCACGAGGTTTTTCTTCACCGAGAACGAGATTATTTATAAACGCAAATTAAGCACATGGAAATTCATTGGTGCTTGAGCTGTTTTGACCTTGGAATGTTCAAATAAGATTATCGTCTTCTAAGCATTGAGCCATCATATATTTAGGCCATTCCTGGATTGAGAAATACATGACGTGAATAAATACGAGACGTGAAGAGGCCGGCAAGGCGAAGGCGGCTAGTGCAGAACATTCTTCCCGAGTGTACTGGCCGTCGTCACATTTGTAATCCACTACCACTCAGGTGGAGTGAAGTCATTTTTTCCAATTTATTTAAAAAAAAAACTAATTACTCTTAATTGTGTCACCAGGATCCAGAATCCAGCTTAAAAAAGGTCATTAGACGAACGACACATAAACTAAGCAAAAACTATTTATATTATTTAAAATATTGCTCATATTATATTAAAAAGAAATATAATCTGTCTGTGTGTTTTTTTAGTCTATGATCAGTACTTTACTCCATTTATCGAAAGGTTTAAAGACGCCGATAATATCCATGATTCATATAGTTTTTTTTTTCAAATGTATGCATTAAGCTGTGTCCTAGAGGTCGACGTTTTGGAGATCCTTTTTTCATTTTTAGTATATAAAACCTTTCATTGAATCGTATTGTAGATCACGTAGTATAGTAAACCCCTTTAGAAGGTAAAGAGTGGGAAATAAAAGTTCATGAAATTTAATTATTGATTTTAAAAATTATTTGTAGTTACCATAATGATTTTATAAATCACTTATTTATATTTTATTGTGTATGTTTCATTGTGTTTTGCTTTTAATTAATTTTAATGCTATATTTAATTTATACTTTATAATTATGAATTGTTTGAGTTGTATGTTATTAATCAAATAATTTTATAACATTTTTTCTATTAAAATTTTATGTACTGTTGTGCTATTATGTAAGAACTCACTTCAATAAAATGTTGACAACTGATTTACGGTACATCGCCGTGAGTCAGCTGGCAACATTACATGTTACTATTTTGATGCGCGTATTCTTGAAATGTTACTATGTTACTATTATTACGGTTAATGACAAATTAATCATTGAGATTCAAATTAAATGGAAATAATCTTCAATTATATAATTTACTTCAATTTTACAATAATTTTTATTCATATATTGCTTAAAATGGTCGAAGTTTGACAGTAATAATACTAATTATGGAAACTCAGCTCTACATATTATGTAATATGTTATACAAATTATTATTATATTATACAATAACAGTCATATTGTGCAAATTAATATTTTTAAACTAGTTATGAAATTATATAAAAAATCATGAATTCATATCAATATAATTTGTAAGATTTTATTAATAAATAAACTAAAATAATTTCTAACATACTAATACTATAAATGCTGTCTGTATTTCTTTCACGGCTAGAACACTGAACCGATTTTGTTGAAATTTGCTATGAAGCAAGTTTCCCCCGCTTTATATATACGGAATTCCTTTACCAAGAACCGTTCTCTCTTTTACAGTTCCTTCGTAATCGGTCAAACCCGTAAGTGCGTATGGGGACAGTTTTATTATTACCTCCTAAACTATGTGCTTATCTCGGCTGTATGTCTGCCTGTCACCTCCGCATGGTATTTTGAATGCCTGTGAAAATTGCCCGATATTTTATATTTTTAAGTGCTTAATTATTTAGAAGGGTTGTGAGAATATTGGGAACCGAAATCGGGACGATATCGCACTGCTCGGGAAAAAGACTCACCTGCGTTACAATTTAAATACATAATTACATATATATATATATACGAAGAAAAAAATGAAAATTTAAATGTTTATATTGTTTCATCACCTTTCAATATCATCTTAAAGTAATTAATAAACTCTTCAGGAAAAGGCTTGAAGCCTCGAAGGTTTGATGTTGGTGGTTGGGTACAAAATAGAAGGAATTTCATCTATCACACGCAATTTATCTCATAGTGTTTTTCTTAACCGCTTGTCCGAGTTTGATCCCGCAATCTTCGGCTAAGATTCACACGTTCTAATGACGTTATTATCTATGTATACATATGTTGACAATCTCAGATGGCCGAGAGAAAAAAGATATTATTCTTATTTTTTTATTAACCAGACAACCATGGCACACAAAGCACAGGTTGGCACAGTTAGCAGGTAAGATATTTAACATACATCAGGTGAGAGCCATGTGCCAACCCTGAACATGATACACATAGTTGATTACAGTGCACAAACAGAAATCACTTAACTTATATAAAACATAGCAATAGCAAATAGCAACATAGAATTGGAAAAAGTTTTAACTGTAAAAAATGAAGAAAACCAATCACAAATTATGAAAATAAGAATGTAACAAAATTTTATTTAGATTACAATGATTTTTTTTTATTTTAATCGTATTTTTTTATCGTAAGCATGATCTGATTGCACACACAGGATTGTCTTCAAGCGATGAAACTTCTCAGCGGTCAACAGCATAGTATAATATAAATACAGTGCCAACGCAGCCTTCAGTTCAAGTATACATATATTACATACATTCAATATACACATGATTCGAGTGTTTACTATTGACAGTATAATCAGAGAAATGATAGTATAATCATATGCTCAGCGTCAAAAGAAGTATCGAAAAAAAAACTAAATCAATGACCGTTATTTATCTTGCAATTATAACAATATTTAATTTATAGTATAGTCTGTTTTGATTGCTTGAAACTTTTGAAGACATTTTTGATGTTTCATTTATTGTTAAAGGGCTTAAATTACTTTGTAACAGCCTGTTAATGTTCCACTGTTGGGCTAAGGCCTCGTCTCCACCACGAGCTTATTCCACCACGCTGCTCCAATGTGGGTTGGTAGAATACAGAATTTCAATGAAATTAAACACATGCAGGCTTACTCTCGATGTTTTCCTTCACCGTCAAGCACGAGATGAATTATAAACACAAATTAAGCACATGAATATTCAGTGGTGCTTGCCCGGGGTTGAACCCACGATCGGTTAAGATTCAAGCGTTCTAACCACTAGGTCATCTCGGCTTTTCTCTTTAAATAAAAATGTTATAATATAAAAAAAAATATTAACTAATAATTTATTATTTAATTTATTACAAAATCACTTACATTAAAGCCTTAAATATATACAAATAAAAATTAAAAAATAGCTAACGTACAAATCGTAACCGTGGAATGGTGGCAAGAAATTAATTAATATTAATTTATTTTTATTTAATCAAAAATGAACTATTTACAGTTTAAATACATTACTTATATTGAAATCGATTATTTATATTTTTTTAAGATGTTACAATGTGTGTTCACACACAAGTGCAAATTCTATTCCATCTCTCAAGTAATCTTGGGGACCTGTGAGTATTCTGCAAGGATAAAATCACCGCAGAAAACGGTCGTAAAATCCCAGAAAGTGATATGCGACATTGAACGTAATAATTATAACATTCCAATGATACACGCATCAAAATAGTATATCACCATAAGTTGTCAAAATTCACGGGTGAGTAATGAAGTGCTGCAGCAATATGCCATATTCGAAAACAGAAATAACAGCAATAACCGAGTCTCTTGCTGTGAATTTCTTAAATCCATTTATTTAACGTCGTGTATAAAATCCAATTTGGCTGAACGAAAAAAAAAACTCGTCCAAAAAATACGCAAAAAAATCTATTACAAATAACACCTTTACGTTAATTCGAAATTTCTATTTCGAATTTCAGAACGAGAATAATAAATATTCGATTTCTTAATTCTCAATACACAATATTGGGTTACGGTTATATAAAAAAATCTATTCTTAGCGCTAATCCGATGTCTATAGAGCGAACGCTTCCAATTTCTGTAAAAGAAAAAAAATCTAATCACTCCGTCATCGTTTAATACAAACAAATTTCAACTCTATATACCAGAGAATATAGGTTAAATTGTAATTCAAGAGATGCAAGATTAAATTTGTCGATGGATCCAAAGACAAATACAATGGAGGGTACCGTCAAAGATTCGTTAACACGGAATGCCAATCTCTCGTCTCCATCTTGTATTTTCTGTTAAAATGTCAAATGCATTATATTAAGGTAAGTTTTCAACAAAATCCTTTGAATTTTCTATATTTCTTTACAAATCGTGATCACATGGGTAGACAGCAAGATGCTAGCATTTATGTTTTTTTTTTTAAATAACTAATAGTAGTTTTTAGGATTATGTATATTCTGTTTTCCAAACGCAGCTTCGCCTACATTTGAGGGGGTGGGAGCATGCTTAGAAGAAGAAGGTGCTAGAGCTTTGTGCAAGCTCGTCTGGGTAGGTACGACTCACTCATCAGATATTCTACAGCAGTCATTAGTACTGGTGTGTTCCGGTATGAAAGGTAAGTGAGCTATCGAAACTACAGGCACAAGCGACATAACTTCTTAGTTCCCAAGGTTGGTGGCGCATTGGCGATATAAGGGATGGTTTTTTCTTACAGTGCCACAATGTCAACGGGCAGTAGTGACCACTTACAATCAGGTAACCTCATTGTGAACTTATTATAACTCATAGGAACTTGAAATTAAAATTAAATTTGTTAAAAGTATTTAAGTGCAATATTGTTGTTTTATATATATATAAAAATTAATTAAGAACTGTTTGTAGTGCATAATACAACAGATCTACTAGCAAATCGCATGGAATATGATTCTAAGGTTTCTTTGTCCTTCTTCGATTGGAATAGGTTATAAGAATATCGACTTACGCGCGCTAGACCTATAGGCTATAAAAAAAAAACGATCCTATGTCATTGTAAACATATTTCATATTTGCTTTTTATTTTCATTTTACTTGCATATAATTATAATACATTATAATTATGTAATAATCTTCTTTCAAGAGGTACCATTTTTATTATAATTATTAACATTTCTCATGCTGTTGACACTTCACTAAAGGTTAAATATTAACCATTAATTTTAGATCAGTAATTGTTAACATTGTGATATTAAAACCTCATTTAGAAAACCTATTTATTTGTTTATATTTTGCAGTGTGATTGTCAAATACCATCATCCATGGTTGACTAAAAATAAATTACTGACAATACAATCAATTAATTCATTAGTCAAGTAAACTTATAAGGACGCTTTTGATTCCTCATATTACTTTATTTATTTAGTAAGCATATAACACAGTATACACATATAAATAATATCTGATATGTATATCAATTATAAGTGCACATAACATTGATAGATCATCGCGTAAACATGATTAAAAATGAAAAATGAAATATAAAATTAAAAACGAAAATTACAATGAAAAAATATATTTTTTGAATTAAATGTAATACTACCAATGTATCGATACGCGCAGATTATAAAACTATTTTTTTATTATAATAATGACACTTATTATTATAAAAAATAAATTAGTGTGTCGAATAATAACACCATGTCTGTAAGGTAATACTATCTACAATCAATGGTTTTTTTTTTGTTTAAATGATTTATTTGTATAATAAACGAGTTTTATTAACAATGTGACATAAACTTTACATTTATATAAACGAATTTTGAACTTCTGATGCACAATCAAGAGAATTACAATTAAAAAAAATAAAGTGTTAAGTTTTTAATCTGTAGTTTCATTTAATTTGAAACGAACTATAAGAACGATATTGTAAACTAGTATAAAAGTGACATTTTTACTCAATGTAAAATATTTTTTATCTATAATATTTTCACATTAGAATAAACAATATATATAGAATAATAATAATAAACTGTAATTCTGTTTGTCAAAATTCTAATCAGTCTAGCATGCAGAAGTGTGATATTTAGTGGAAGTCATTATTTGTGAGTTTTGTTTTTAATAAAAATTAGTGAGTATGTGATTTCGTTTCGTCTGTTTGTTGACGAATGTCACAGGTCCCTGAACAAACATCGTTCACAGGTTGAACGTACTCGCCGTACAAACTAGGATTGTTTTATAATTGTAATTTTAAAAAAGTTTTTCATTTAATATTAAATAAGTCTTTATTGGTATACATCTTTGGTGTTTAGAAATATTTCCGCCTCATTGATCCAATGGCCAGTTTATAAGGCTGGAGATACGGAGATTCTAGGGTCAAAAAAAAGTTTTTGGGTTTTCTATTGAGATATTCTCAGTAGTAACCTAGAGTTTGGAAGTTATCAGTGTTTATTCTGTGCATCGGAAAGCTCTTTAAGCCGTTGGTCATAAGCCTGAACTCTTTTCGGTGATATTTGCGGTCTCATCATTATGAGAATAGAGAGTACACCTGTGTTACCATACCTGCACTATACTGCCCGACCATGTTAGTTAGTCTCTCTTAAGAATGGAGGACATTATCATATATATGATTAAATAATATTAATATATTATCCACCGACTCGCATTGGAGCAGCCTGGTGAAATAAGTTCCAAACCATCTCCTCAGAGAGAAGAGGCCTCAGCCCAGCGCTGAGACATTCACAGGCTGCTATTTACTTTTCACTATACTTACAAACATATTGTAATTTAATGTATATAATATATAAATAAACAACAACCTGTATACGCCGTCACGTGTGCCTATGGTGGTCTGTTATTTTAAGCCCATAATCTCCCAACATTAAAATCATCTACATTGCATAAGAAAACACTTCTAGCAATTAAAAAAAGGCTCGTCAAACAAAGCCAATGTTGGTTTTGTATGTTTATACGACAGTTTATTAAGCGATGAATGTGAATATCGAGATGATAATTTTTTGGTGTAATTTTTTGTAAGTCAGCCTGCAATCCCACTGCTGGGCGTGCACACATGTGGCGGATTTAAGTGGATTTAGACACGTGTTTTCCTTTACCGAAGCACATGAGATGAATTATGATTCGAAACCGCGATCATCGGTGTGGATTCACGCTTTCCAACCACTGGGCCATCGGTTCTCCGATTTTTGTCAGAATTCACTGTATTTTTGACTTCATGGTCTAATTGACTTATAAAACCTGGGTTCGAATGATCCTGGGCCAATATTTATTAGGTTTTTGTAGAAAATAAGATATTGGGAGACGGTGATAAGTGTAGTCGGGCAGCATCTTTGGTCCTGCACTGTACACTCCGGTCGTGTCGGATTGCTGTCCCATTGGCTTATAAGTTAATACGTGCAATTTAGTTACGCGCGTACAAAAATTCATCCTGAGGTTTGTCTTTGAAAAGGGCTTCCATATCGAAATTCGACATCGAGCACGGTTACGTCAATGTTTTATTATTATTATTATTATTCGTGTAAATTTTATATACTAACATCGAAAAAGTCTAAGCAACATATAGAAGAAAACAGATTTTAATTCGAACAAATGCATTCGCTTTTAATTTTATTTACAAACAAAACATAATAATTATTATATTAATTTATTTATTACATACATTATTCAATAAATAACAATTAATTAATATAATTGATAGAATTTGTAACATGATTCTGATATTGTTGCTAATTGCTTAAACTCTCTAGAAATTATATCTAAATTTTCATAAAATTGTTTTCAAATTATACACTACTTAAGTCCTATCAAAAAGGTTGCGTCGAAGTATTTACTGCAACCATTTTAATATACTTATCCATTATCAAGAAAAATCTTAAGATAGATTTGAAATCTCGTGGGGTGGGGTAAAAAGCCGAGATGGCCCGGTGGTAAGAACGCGTGAATCTTAACCGATGATCGTGGGTTCAAACCCGGGCAGGCACCACTGAATTTTCATGTGCTTAATTTGTGATTATAATTCATCTCGTGCTTTACGGTGAAGGAAAACATCGTGAGGAAACCTGCATGTGTCTAATTTCACTGAAATTCTGCCACATGTGAATTCTACCAACCCGCATTGGAGCAGCGTGGTGGAATAAGCTCCAAACCTTCTCGTCAAAAAGAGGAGAGGAGGCCTTTAGCCCAGCAGTGGGACTTTCACAGGCTGTTACGGGGTAGAACAAGGTTACATGGGAGTTTTACCTCACCCCAAACCAGAGATCATTAAAAACTTCTTGTAAGATTCTACTTAAATTATGTATATTTTAGTTTTGTATTTTATATAATGGGTAGGTGGATAAATGGACCACCTGATGGTAAATGGTCACCAACGCCCATGGACATTGTCATTGTAAGAAATATTAACCATCGCCAATGCGCCACCAACTGTGGGAACTGAGATGTTATGACCCTTGTGCCTGTAGTTACACTGGCACACTTATATGAAAGCTTTATTGATGGCCTAAATGTAAATAATTATTATGTAAATATATATTTAAGAGTAAATAAAATGTTAGCTTATTATAATTGCATAAAATATTAATAACATACGGAACCAGATATAAGTATACTATTTCGAATTAATCCTAACGCATCCCGTCCATGGAATTTTGACTGATGGGCTGATGGGCCCATGAATCTTGGTTTTTTATTTGGAAGATTTTAAATGTTTGTAGCGATAGATCTTTTGAGACAATTTGCTTTTTTTATCTCGTCTGATAACTAAGGTTGTTTTTGACGGTGTGACTAAAAAGCTTCCAATGTTTGTCAGTGGCTAGCTATAAGATCGCAGATTCCGAGGTCCTGACTTCAAGCCCCGAGTCGGGCAAAGTCTAAGTCGATAATCAAAATATACTTCACGAATGTGTACACAAACACAGATGCAGGTGTCGGATTGTCATGATCCGATGACAATCCGACACGACCGGAAAAACGCAGTACCAACGGCTTTACGTGCTTTCAAAGCCACGGGAGAGGACACACTTCCAACTTCCAGCTGGCTGCTATTGAGAATCTTCGACAAAAAACCCAATAACTTTTTATTGGCTCAACCTGCTTAAACCCAGGTCCTTTGGGATCAGTGGTCTTATATCCAGCCGCTAGACCGACGAGACAATCAAAGAAATTATACCAGATAATTATATATATATTAAATTATAATACTCATAATGTTTAGATGAAAAATAAGGAATACTTCGTTAATTGTAAAGGGGATGTCGAACCGATAATTAAACAAACAAATAGTTCCGCTTAATTTGTTATAATGTACTTTTTTATTAAGAGGGATGCCAAGACGTCGGCGTATATCAAAAGACGAAAGACAAACGCGCAAACTATGCCGCCTGTGTGGCATAGATTATATAAGACTTAGATAATACTAGGTATTTATATTTAATGAAATATTAAAACATAGTATAACATAAGAACAGGCGTGACTCATGTATTATTTTAATAATACTAGTTTTTTTTTTTTAATTCGATTCGTTCGGCGTGAGTTAAATTTTAAAACGATTGTTTTTTCAGCAGTTAAAAAATGCTATATATTATTCTGTGTTATCTGTTCCACAGTAAAATGCAGGTGCTGACAGCCTGCTAATGATGGTCCAAAATCATCACACATAACTACATATAACTAAAGTTCCTCTGCTTCGTCTGTCTGTCTGTACGCAATAAACACAAAAACTACTGAATGGATTTTCATACAGTTCTCGTCATCGAAGGGAGTGATTCTTGAGGAAGGTTTTAGTGTATAATTTATTAGGGTTTTATGAAAAACGGCTGCTATATTTGAATATATCGGAAATAATCATGACGACTGGAAGCAAACCTAGACAGTTATTCATATGTATACTATATAAATGTTTTAGGTGAACCTATACCCGTGTAAAGCCAAGACATGTAGTTAGTGAACTAAAAAATATCATAGTTTAAGAGATTAATATACGCATATCGATAAACTAGCCTTTCCCTTAATAATATCTAAACAATAATCTTTTAATTAAGATAACTATGTTATTTAATCAAACAGGAAGCCAGCGCCATATAAAATTTTAAGATTTAGAGCTGCATGTGTATGTTTGTAACTAAGCAATTATTGTTCCACTAAAATCCATGGTGAGAAATGTAAATGAGTAAAAGCAAAGGATCCCACAGGTGTTTCATGGAAGCTGTAAGTAATAGTTAATAATTTTAATATTGTTAATGACTATTGCTCGTAAGTGATTTACCGTCCATGGCTCATTTGCCCTTAGACTTTTTATTACTTAAAAAAGGAAGAAAGCGAAGTACAGGAGCATTACAGCTAGCAGCAGTTGTTACGATAATCAATACCAAATGAATTTTATCCCACAGAAGACTACTGTTGGCGGATTTTATGACCTAGGCTCTAAAAAGTCATTAAAAATTGAAAGTCATTTCTCATTTCTCAATAAACATTTGGTAATGTTATGAATGTTCGTAAAAATATGACCGTGAGATTTAAACGGTCGCCTACAAGTCATTTCAGACGAGGAACCTATTAATTAAGTAGCCGACGACCGCCTGCCTCTCTGCCTATTCTGAATGTGACTGGACGTGTGTGATGCCATCTATGATTGATACGCGATAACGCCCACAATGACTAGAAGCGACAAACCAATGGAAAAATTCTGGCGAACTTATGGGACGACTCAAAGAAAGACATTTTGCCTTTCTCCAGGCCATGAAGAAAGTGGTATGAAGGCAGGCGATGAATATAAAGAGATAATATGCTAAGGTGTTAGCATATTACCCAGGAAAACCAACGGTACGAATGTCATCGGTGACTACGCGATAAGTCTAACTCCAGCTTGGTATCCGCAAATTCGTCGGACCAAACGATCGATCACAATTTTTTACTGAAAATTCGGATCTTAGGTCTTCATCAAGCGCTTCCATAACAGTAACAGGGCCGAATATTGGCTTCTAAAATTATAACTTGGAGTTTTAATTCTAGAAGCTAGAATTATAAGAGATCTTGCCGTCTCTTCTTCGTAAGTTTTTTTTTTCTGGTATCGCTCACCCTCTTCCATTCTGTTCGTGTACGAGGGTAGTTAGCGATCTAAGTCCGACTACTAATACACTGCCCGGCGTTGCTGGCGACCTGTTAGGGACACGTTATATACTGGCATCAGCAATATTTACTGTCGTAGTAAATCGATTTATTTACCACTACAATATTTAATATTGATGTATAATTTGTATAATGTATAATTAATAACACTATCATTTATTCTTATTATTTACATCAGTAGCTAAAATATCACTATAAAATATTTCAAAATTTGTATCACACTAAAAAATAGGTCCCCCCACCCGATCCGTCTGCCGCCATATCTTTCGAATATTTTTAATCTATACAAAACCCACACACGCATAATTAAAATAGCATTCTGTCTGTGTGTTTATAACGCAATGCGATATATGTTAAACTTGCTTAAATACAAGTCGAAAACATTCAGTGAGACGGCCCTTCCTTTTGATTTAGACTTTTTGTTGTAATTTTTTTTAATTGTTCGACTGAGTAAGATTTTGCGGATGCCTAATTTTGGCTGACACACAAATTTCGACCTTATTCCCTTAGAATAAGGAATTATCGAATGGTCAAAACTTTACATTGTATTTCAGTTATATTATATAACATTGGGGCAAGATTTTTTCGGCGCCATTTTGTTAAAAATTGCAACCGACATTTTGTTGTTGTAATTTCGCTATTCCCGGTATTGATTTAAAAATGGTTAATTTTTTTAAACTAATTAGAGAATATTTTGTAATATTATATTGAGTTACTATTTTTTGTTGTTAAATATCTTAATTATTTACGAAGTTAGTTAATAAAGTTAAGTTAGAAGTTATCCTATGTTTAACATGTGTAACAATTAACTTTATATAAATTTTTATATATAACCTTGTCTATAACAAAATCCTTAATCATTATTATATACTTGTTAAAGCGAAATGATAATATATACATAGTAATCTCCTTAATTGAGATATATGTTTGTAATAATTAAGGTTTTCATAAAGAAAATCTTTGAATTGTATTGTTATTTTTTAAGCTAGAATCTGTTTGATTTAATATGTATACATTATATGTGTGCTTTAAATAGTTAGCAGATAAGTATATATATATATATATATACAAAAAAAGCTAGTACATGAATATAGACAGAGCAGAAACTCTACCGATTGTGGAAACAAAAACCGGAGCACATACGAGAAAATATAAAAAGAAGACTTTTGACTCTTTGATATACCGAGAATCGATGTACTTCTGCGAAATAGGCTCGTCGTCCACTAAATATGTATTATAGCAACGGTCTGATGTAGATATTCTACAACCAAACGGCAATAGTACTGTTTTTCTGTTTGAAGAATGTGAAACAATGTAGTTATAACAATGTCCTCCGAACCGATTTCGGCCACGGTGGCCAATCTCAAGAGGTTAGCCAACTGCGCATGAGATATTACAGTGCACAAGTGTGTGCGCAAACACAGGTGCACTCTCTATTCCCTATTTCTCATAATCCGACGGGACGGCAATCCGATACGACCGGAAAGAGTTCAGGCGCAGGACCAACGGCTTTACGTGCTTGCCACGAGCCAATATAACTACAGGCGCAAGGGATGTAACATATTAGTTGCAAGGCTGGTGGCGCATTGGATGGATGGCGAAGGTCTATTGGTGGCTTACAATTCACCACCAGGTGGCAAATTTGCCAGAGCAAATACTTATTTAAAAAAGAATGCCAATCTTACGAGAAATATTAAACCACATTTTACCCTTATCAAATAAAAGAGATAAAGGTAAGCGAACAGACGTCGACGCAGTATTGCTTAGCGCGCTATAGAAGAAGACCCTTAGCCTCTCAGAATAAACATAATATGTGACTTGACGTGTACAATTCGAGCTCTCAAAATATCAATCATTTTTAATATATTTAGTTCGGTTGGACTACTGATTGTGACAGTTATTTTTAAAAATACTGTCGTGAGACCACCTGGTTACCACCACTAGCAGAACGACACCCCCCAGGCCGATTTCGGCCACAGCGACCAATCTCGAGGAGACTAGCCAACTGACATATTATAGTACACATATATATGCGCAAATTCAGATGCACTTTCTATTCTCCCGCTCTCATAATTCGCTGGCAAGCTGACACGACCGGAGATAGTTCAGCCGCAGGACCTTCGGCTTTAAGTGTTTCCGAGGCACGGGAGTGTACACACTTCCAAAATTCCAGATTCCGGTCTGCTACTGAGTATTTCGAAATAAAACCCTCACTAACTTTTTATCGGCCCGACCTGGGATTTGAACCCAGGACCTTGGGATCTGTGGCCGCAAATCCAGCTACTACATCTACGATACTGGTTGATAGTTGATGGCGGGTGTAGGCAAGAAAAATATCTAAATGATCAAATGTTTTATTTAAAAATAAAGAGAAATTTAAGCACAGGTATGCTCGAGGCAGTTTGACTGACTCGTTGGTGTAAAAAAATATTGTACATAAGTATTGTTCATAAGTAATATTTACGTACAACAATTTTTTAACTTGCTAACTGGTTAAATGGTGTTGGTCTCGTTTAAAATTCTGCGACTGATCAGTTAAAAGTTACGCAATATTATTATTTTTAAATCTACAATTAAGTATGATAATAAAACTTAATGCCTGATGGTATTTCCTATCAATGAATCTTTATTACAATACTAATTCGATTTTTTTTTTATTCTTATCTTGGAAGCTTTACAAACTTGGAAACTAAGATGTTATGTATGCCTGTAATTAAAATAACATTGAATCTGTGTAAAATAATAATAACACACAACCTACTCAGTACACACAATGAAAATGTAATAAAATACATAGAATTGGCTAATGAAATTAAAAACAATGGTCAATAAACACAGTGAAAATTTTACCAATCATTCTCTCCAGTACAGACGTTATCCCAAAAACACTCAAGACTAATCTCAATATTCTCCAAATGTCCAAGTCCACTCTCGCACTTTTACAAAAAGCAGTCATACTGAACACCACACGTCTTACACGAAAGTTCCTCACATCACCATTGTCAATTTAATATTTAACAAACCTACCACGCTTGGTCATGGCCCGCGTGTAGTTAAATTACCCCTGTTAAAAGGGAGATATAAAAAATGATACAAAATAATAATAATAATAATATCCTGGGACATTTTTCACACACGGCCATTTGATCCCGAACTAAGCAGAGCTCGTACTATGGAAACCAGACAACTGATATACTACATATATTATTATTTTTTTGTAAATACATACTTATATAGATAATTACACCCAGACTCAGGACAAACAGACATGTTCCTGTACACAAATGTCTGTCTTGGGTGGAAATCGAACCCACAACTTTCGGCGTGAAAGGCAAGTATCTACCAACCACGCCAACCGGCTTATCAAGTCAAATACCAAATTATTCGTAAATAAAACTTAGAAACAGACATATACTCTAAAATGAAGCTTTAAAAAATACACTAGACAACAACAAAACGAACACGAAGACACGTACAGAATTCTATATACATATAAATTCTTATAATGCACGAACGAGCCTTGCCACTGCACAACAATATCATAATTACGATCCTAAGTAAATACGCGGGACTACATTTGTATAGCAGGAGTCAAACGGACAGCTCGCTTATTTTGACGCTTAGCCGACAAGACAAAAGCAAAGGAGGGTTATGTATTTCGTAAGTTAACTAACAAAATTTGTAGATGTTGTGTTATTAAGAGCCTTTTCTTATGTCACTGAAAAAACGCATTAACGTGTTGTTGTAGAAGGGTATGTGGGACGCGTCGGCGCCTAGTGCGTCGTCTGATGATTGGCCCTGCCACGCGGGCCTCCATTCCTAGGCCCGAATAGGTTCCCGGGGTATAGAGCACTCCTCTAACCCTAGTCTACGTCATTAAAAGCCTAGATAAATTGTGCGGTAAATAGAATACGTGTATAATAATATCCTGATACATTTTTCACACACGGCTTCCCAAATTAAGCTTGTACAGAGCTTGTACTATGGAAACCAGACAACTGATATGCTACATATACCATTTTTCTTTTTGTAAATACATTCTTATATACATAATTACACCCAGACTCAGGACAAACAGACATGTTCATGCACACAAATATCTGTCCTGGGTGGAAATCGAACCCACAACCTTCGGCGTGAAAGGCAAGCATCCACCAACCACGCCAATCGGCTCGTCAATGTATTTCTCGAAGATTACGGATTTAAATCCAGACAATAAACGCTAACGTATTACGTATCTGTGCTTAAATATATAAAAATAGTACATTAAGGTAATATGTCAGGGTGCACAGAAAAATGATTTCTTAAATGGCTAATACTTTGTTTTTGAATGCAAATAAAAATGAGTGTTCACCCAATGAATGTCAACAAAATATTCAGTTAATGTTAGTCAATAAAGCCGAAATGGCCCATTAGTTAGAACGCTTGAATCTTAACCGATGATCGGGTATTCAATGTCTGGCAAGCACCACTGAATTTCCATGTGCTTAATTTGTTTTTACAATTCATTTCGCGCTTGACAAGCCTCTACTAACACTACCGACAAACCGTTTTGTCTGTATCTGTAAGATAACTCTTAGAGATCTTAGAGACTGCCTTCAACTCGAGTCAACTCAAAGTTGTACTTATTGATTGTTAAATTAAAAACTACCACCGGTTTGAAAAAGAAAGTAACCAGACCTGAAAAGAAGTATATAAAAGATCACCTTTTTACCACAGAACTGCGAGACTTAGAAAATATCTGCACCCATAGCACACCTGCACACATAGTTAACGTATCTAAGACACGTACGAAACGATTTGCTTCCTCGTTTCTGATACGCACCGCTAAGATCTGGAATACCCTCCCGACCTCCGTTTTTCCCACCACCTACAATATGGGTACCTTCAAGTCTAGAGTAAATAGGCATCTTCTAGGCAAGCGCGCTCCACCTTAGACTGTATCTTCACTTTCCATCGGGTGTGATAACAGTCAAGCGCTAACCTATATATTTAAAATAAAATAAAAAAATCAAACAATAACGATCCGATTTATAATCAAAATAATTATCATAAAACTATTTTTAAACTAAATGAAATATAAGAATGTCCGGTTTACTCGTGAGATCAAACTACTTGTGTACAATGGGACGCAAACGAGGCGGGTCCGGTTGAAAAAAAGCCCTTCAATGTAAGCAAAGCGTCATACGCACATGTTTATTGTCACAATATGTACTTAATAGATACACGATAGAACTCGCGACTACGTTTATATATTTACCTTCAGTATATAATATACAATAATAATAAAATTTTATTTACATCCAAAAGAATCATGTCGCAATTTGTTTGCAGTAATATCTAAATCTAGGGTTTTTTTTTTACATTAGCATATAAGAAATAAATTCCAGTACATGTCACGTTAATAAATGTAAATTTAAAGGTGAAACTGCGAAGACTCGTTATATCAGTAACAGTACAGTAACAGTAACAGCCTGTTAATGTCCCACTGCTGGGCTAAGGCCTCCTCTCCCTTTTGAGAAGAAGGTTTGGAGCTTATTCCACCACGCTGCTCCAATACGGGTTGGTAGAATACACATGGGGCACAATTTCAATGAAATTAGACACATGCAGGTTTCCTCACGATGTTTTCTTTCACCGTCAAGCACGAGATGAATTATAAACACAAATTAAGCACATGAAAATTCAGTGGTGCTTGCCCGGGTTTGAACCCACGATCATCGGTTAAGATTCACGCGTTCTAACCACTAGGCCATCTCGTTATATCATATGTACTAAAATTTCCAAAACTGCCTCCATCTTCTAAAGGTCAACACGCTGAGTTTAATCAAAATCTATTCATCTATTTACATATGTTTGTGAAGATGAACAAACTTTAGATTTATATAATATTCCATGCGATTAGCTAATGCTCTGCTATATTAAATTACAAACAATTCTCGATTAATATATCTTTATTTATAAAAGAACAAATTTCACTTAACTCTTTATATCCACTTTAATTTCACTTACAAAGTAAACAGATGTTAACTAAGCCCGACGTTAAAATTGTTATTAAAATATTCATACAACGTCTTTTAACTGTTATATGATTATTAATACAACACGCTGTTAAAAAAAATTCCGCAGTTCATCCGTCTAAGCCGCAGGGACTGATGTATATGTGTGAAGTTAGGGTTACATGCGATATATGGCCAAAGCTAGTCACGGAAAAAAATTTAGTATACTTTAAAAATAAAATAAAAGGGTTTTACAATAAAATCCTCAGTGAGAGATTCGGTGAAAACATAATAAATTATCCAGTTTTTGTTATATTATGAGTATAAATCGGAAAGATTGCTTACAAAAAGCCCTATACACTAAGACAATATACCCCTATATTTTTAACCACTGAATGTCAGCTGTAACATTGTATCTAAGCCAAGTAATATCATTTGTATGTATTCTAAGCTCACAGCTCAAATTGCTTGGCTACAAGTCAATTATCTTCAAGACCTTATCACGTCTAGTGGCGAAACACCACTAAATATATTTAGACTTAAATAAACATGAGGCTGTGTCATTCTTTAGATTCCTAATTCACAGACCGTAGATCGGCACACAACAATTTCGTTTGCCATTTCAGCTTTACGTTCTATGGAACTTTTGACGGTTCGATCAATAGAATTAAAACGTAAGTATTTTATCAAAAGGCATCTTTCCGAGTAATACAAATGGCGTTTGGGTCGACAGTAAATCTTCGAATTAGTCACAAATGCCCACAATAGTTAAGGTCAATGCTGTTAAGTAGGATGTGTTTCTTTGCGATGCTATGCTGAATATAATTCACGTGTAAGCATCTTAGCGATCGGTTACACAAAATTGAGACTTCGAGCGTCAGACGAGTAAGGGTAAGATTTCGAGCGTCAGATGACGTCAGTGTAAGATTTGTTATTATATGTGCGTTAATGTGTGCGTGTACCGATACACGATACACTAAATGAGACTGAGAGTACATGAGTATTTTTTATTATTAAAATGCTTATGTAATTTGTCAAAGATGATATATGTAAAAATGAAATAGTTTTCATTATACATCATATTAAAGTCTATCGGCCTTACTTATAAACGTCGTTTAGCCGGTGTCGATTTGTCTCTGTCTGTCATCATTGAATTGATATTTGAAAGAAGAAAACAGCATTAGAGAGAAGAGGACATTATTATCTACTTACCCCCAAAGAACTAAAAATTGAAAGTAACTTTTGTAAGCCAAGTCATACGGTTTACATTTGAACCTGTTAAATTTATTGTATACTTAAGTAATTATATAATTTTTAATGATAATATAAAACTAAATAATTAATAGAATGCTTGTTTTATAGGAATTAGTAACATTTATCCCCTCCAGTTAAAGTAAACTGTTTTTAGTAGATTAGCAAAATACCCTAATTTAATTTGCGACTTTATTTATTAATTTACAACCTTTAACTATAAAGTAATACCACACAAAGTCACAAATGATATTTAATTTTGACAATGAAATCGTATCGCTCCATAATATTTATAGCGCAGCCTCAGTTATAGCATCTGTTTTATATTCCGATAAAGAATGCTTCACCGCCATTGTGTACTCAGGAAGTTGCAATTTTTTCTACACCATTCTATAAATACGAGGCATATGCTCACCAGGATCTGGAACGAAGACCGTGAAAAATTAGGGCTGGACGTATAAAGCTTGAAGGGCGATGAAAAAATAACATATGTACATGAAAATTTTTTCTTCCATGATATTCCATCGTTGCTCTAGTGGCTATATGGCCGCTGATCCCGGCCGGAAAAAGTTATTGGGTGTTTCTGTCGAAAAATTCTCAATAGCAGCCCGGAGTTTGGAAATTGGTAGTGTGCCTCGGAAAGCACGCAAAGCCATTGATCCTGCGCCTGAACTTATTACATTCGTTTTAGATTGCCGTGCCGTCAGATTATGAGAGTGAGGGAATAGAGAGTGCACCTGTGTTTGCACACACTTGTGCAGTATAATATGTCCTGCGTAGTTGGCTAATCTTTCTTGAGATTGGTCGCCGTGGCAGAATTCGGCCAAGAGGACATCATCAGTTGACTCACACACATACATATACTACGAAACACAAACGAATGATTCGTTTTACTATTTTGCATCCCTTTTTATTTATAAGCGAATAAATCTTACTTATTAATAAGCAACTAGTTTGGACGCATTATATTTTTTTTTATTTAAGTGTATTTTAAGTTTCTCTAAGCGAACATTGTAATGTTCTTTGAGAAATAAAGTATCTTAAAACCGAACTAATATTATTCTAATAGGTAATCATGATATATCATATAGAAATATTAATTACAATATTATAACTTGTTATATATTTTTAAGAATCAGTTTTGAATAATTGAGGGATTACTATAATCACTGCATTCCGTTTACAACAATTAATTTTATTATATTCAAGCTGTCATACATATGATTTGTGCAAGCCCGTCTGGGTAGATATCATCCACTCAGACATTCTACCGCCAAACTACTAGTATTTAATATGTTGTGTTCCCAATGTCCCACTGCTGGGCTAAGGCCTCCTCTCCCTTTTTGAGGAGAAGGTATGGAGCTTATTCTACCACTCTGCTCCAATGCGGGTTGGTGGAAAACACATGTGGCAGAATTTCCGTGAAATTAGACACATGCAGGTTTCCTCACGATGTTTTTCTTCACCGTATAGGACGATATGAAAGGGTGAGTGAGCCAGTATAACTACAGGTACAAGTCATAACATGTTAGTTCCCAAGGTTGGTGGCGTTTTGAGGATGTTTCATACAGCGCCAATGTCTTTGGCGATGGTGTCCATTTACAATCGGGACCCATCTGCCTGTCCGCCTTCCTATTTTATGAAAAAAAAATTACATTGTCAATGGAATTTAATTCTTTACCGTATGAATGAACGAATGAATGGTTCTATTTGTTGTTTTTTTCATTGAAACTTACAAATCCATCATTGTAGATTTATTATTGTACTCGTTACATAGCGGTGTAACACCCTGTGTTTAGGGGACCCAGGTTCGATGTCTTTTGTTACGAGTTTTAAACATTCATATTGTTTAGTACGTGCTAAGAAAGATACATAATATACTAATAAAACCCTGACGTTATATTTATTTATACACGCTTATATTATACTTATATGATATACCTACTGATGGTAGAGCTTTGTGCTAGCTCGTCTGGGTAGGTACCACCCACTCATCAGATATTCTATCGCAAAACAGCAGTACTTGGTATTGTTGTATTCCGGTTTGAAGGATGAGTGAGCCAGTGTAATTACAGGCACAAGCAACATAACATCTTAGTTCCTAAGGTTGGTGGCGCATTGGCGATGTAAGCGATGGTTAACATTTCTTACGATGCCAATGTCTAAGAGCGTTGGTGTAAACTTACCATCAGGTGGCCCATGTGCTCGTCCGCCTTCCTATTCTATAAACTTATATTTAAAATTATCACTTTAATATATATCTTGTACATTTTAACTGGTTTATATTATGGTATATATAATAATATAATAGTACATTTATATACTACATTAAACTGAAAGAAGTTCGCAGAAAGTCGTTTGATTCAAATCGAATGAAATCAAAACATTTTCTATTCAAATAGACTTTTACAAGGACTTTTGAACCGTCAAGCGTTACCACCGGTCCGGAATGTGGATTCTACCGAGAAGAACCGGCAAGAAACTTGTAAAACTTGTTTATAAGCAAAATAACAATAAATATAAATACGAAAGTTTGTTTGTTACGATTTCGTGTCGGAACTATTTACAAATGATCATGAAACTTTGAATACACCTAACTACCCACGCTATCATTATGAAATTTTGCATACGTTGTCAGTGGTACCAAACAACAGGAAATGGTACCTGACTACTGGTAGTGTATTTTTTTATTTTACATCTAATTAGAGCGATACCACTAATATTATCTAATCAAGATATAGGCCGAGATCGCCTAGTGGTTAGAACGCGTGAATCTTAACCGATGGTCGTGGGTTCAAACCCGGGCAAGCACCACTGAATTTTCAT
The DNA here is from genome assembly GCF_905147045.1 of Nymphalis io. Taxonomy (NCBI): domain Eukaryota; kingdom Metazoa; phylum Arthropoda; class Insecta; order Lepidoptera; family Nymphalidae; genus Nymphalis; species Nymphalis io. The sequence goes on from NC_065914.1 coordinate 4,506,655, forward strand.
GTGCGTAATTTGTTTTTATAATTCATTTTGTGCTTGACGGTGAAGGAAAACATCGTGAGGAAATCTGAATGTGTCTAATTTCATTGAAATTATGCCACGTGTGTATTCTACCAACCCGCATTGGAGCAGCGAGGTGAAATAAGCTCCAAACCTTCTCCTCAAAAGGGAGGTTAGGCCATAGCCCAGCCGTGGGACATTAACAGGCTGTTACTGTAAGTAAATCACTAAAGAAATGGGATAATAAATATAAAACAACATTAATAAACATTGAATTTATTAACAACTAGCGGACCCGGCATAAATCGTCCATACAAACATTTTTTCATTTGGTAAAATACAATAGCAGCTAGTCCTACCGGGCCGAATTGTGTTTTCAAACCATTTGAACAATTGAAATATAAACAAAAATCTCATCCAAATCGGTCCAGCCGCTTAGGAGCAGTTAGGTGACAAACACACATACAGAAGAATTATATATATATACATATATCTAGATAATTTAAGTTTTTAATTTCAGTTATGATTATTATATTTTTAATCGTTTTTGTTTTACTGATTTTTATTATAACAATAATATTAATTTTTAATTTCACTCGTGACACGGATATTATTTATATTATTATTTTTTTATATGTTAATTCGTAAATAGGTTGTATGTATGTTGTGTTTGCTTTTAAAAATAAATCAACTTAAATGTAAATATTATTTATTATATAAAATTGATTATTATTTACATGTATTTAAAGCAAACGTATTATTTAAATACATAACAGAAACGTTTAGTTAAAACGAAGCCATAACGCTTAACCCTTTTATTTTCGTTTGGTTTTATCGTTGAACACAATACCAAAGACGTGGCTTTAGTCATGGGGGCTAGTGATGTGACAGCTATCGATAATGAAATACATTTTATTTAATATATTATTATAGCTTTCTTATTTATCCAAATTAACTGTACGTAATAATAGAGCTATTTTTATATATATTTTTTTAAATGCTGAGATGGCCCAGTGGTAAGAAGGCGTGAATCTTAACCGATAATCGTCGGTTCAAACCCGTGCAAGCACCACTGAATTTTCATGTGCTTAATTTGTGATTATAATTCATCTCGTGCTTTACGGTGAAGGAAAACGTCGTGAGGAAACCTGCATATGTCTAATTTCATTGAAATGGGACATGCACAGGCTGTTACGGTACGGTACGGTTGCGGAAAGCTATTTGAAATATTAGCATATTTAAAGAATCTGATATCAACATTTCAACAAGAACAAAAACTTATTACATATATCATTTAATATTAAAAAATAATACTATTATTGAATAAAATACTATTAATCATATATTTGTAACGATAAATAACAATATAATATGTATGATATCTACCATATGTGTGCATATATATTTATTTTAACATAGGTAGGACCGTCAAAAGGACCTTGGCGATGTAAGGAATAGTTAATATTTCTTACATCGCCTATGTCTATGAGCGGTGGTGACCACTTAACATCAGGTGGCCCGTTTGCCCGTCGCCTACCAATACCATAAAAAATACACCACCACTGATTTGGTGCATTGATTGCCATATTTGGGGCATAATTATAAAAAAAACTGTAATAAATGACTTGGATTTTATTTTATTTCATTTCATAGAATTATATTTATATAAAATTTAAAATCTTATTTATTAAAATTACGCATTCATCGATATTTATTTAATTAATACCACAATGGCACAACACTATCGATATTTTAATGGGCTCGTTTAATTTTCCTCTGTGTGACGAAACGACTCTAGGAAATTCACTTAAATTTTTCAGCGTTTAAAATAAGCTTTTAAATATTTTTAATATGAATTTATATTTAACTCTACATTTGAACATTCAAACTATTATTACGTTACAATTTTTATTTAACGGAAGACGCAGCGTGGGCAGGCCTACAAGGTGGACCGGCCAACATGGAAATCCTTGGGAGAGGCCTTTGTCTAGCAGTGGACGTCTTTCGGTGATGATGATTTTTATTCTGTAAGAACAAACTCGAAACTCAGCGCAGAAAACGGTCGTAAAATCAGAAAGTGATATGCGACATTGACCGTTATAATCATAACATTTCAAGAACACACGCATCAAAATAGTATATCACTTTAAGTCGGTTATCAACATTTCACGGGCGAGTAATAAAGTGAGACTTGTCTTTGTAACTCATGTTGTGAGTTTTTCTAATTAACTCGGATGAGAAATTCAGTTTCACCTTTGGAATAAATTGTTAGTCCATTTTTTAATGTAACATTTAAGTGCTGCTACCTTGGAAACTAAGGTGTAAGGTCCTTTGTGCCTAGAGTAACACTGGCTCACTCACCTTTCTGCTCTCATCCCTATCACCAAGTGATACCAAGGAACAATTCTTCTCGTATATAACTTAACGTTAATCTAGTGGATAGCTTATATATTATTAGCCCTGGGTCGGGTGAAAAGCTATTCAGATTTTCTGGCAACAATAGCTCAGTAGCAAAACTGAATTAAAGTTCGCCATTTACATTCTTTAAATTGTATGTTCGAATCGACTAACGATTCGCCTCAAATTTTGTTTTTAGATAAGTATTGCTATTTAAGTATGTATTTTCGGATACACGTACAATTTACAATTAACAAAAAAAAAAATGGCAGTCATAGGGACTGTGTGTGAAGTGAAAACTTGAAATTGTTAAATATATTTGTTCAATTTCCACATCTATTGGCACTCCGAGTAATAATTCTATCCCTTTTTGTTATATAGTTTTTTAATCATCAAAATACACCGCAAACTCGGCATGAAATATTAATACAGCTTACTTTAAATGAATAAAATTAAAATACACTTGCTGACGCGAAGCCACAAGTCTATTCCCTACGATAAACCAGCGCAACGCCAGCGTTTTCACTTCAAAAATATTATATAAACTATCTATCAAAGCTGACCGAAGCTCGGTAGCACTTCCAATAAAAGCACGAAAAGCGTTTGGTCAAGTCCCATGGCACTAAAATACTGAGGGCATAAAGGGTACAACTGTGTTTTCGCACAACCTCCGTTGGTAAGAGGCCGCCGTCAATAGGTGTCTGCGAACAAATTGCCAGCCAGCTCCAGTCAGCGTGGTGTTAGGACATAGAAGAAAGTCCTAGAACTGACAAAACTAAAACGTAAAATTTGGAGATATTATTTATTTATTTGGATCTCCGACAGTTTTTCAATTTTATAAAACTAAGAACTAAGAACACACCATTTCCAACCACAGTTACGAAAAGAGGTAACAAATGTATATAAAAATAAAAATCACAAATAAGAATTAAAAAAACACAAAAATATGTTGTCACTAATTAAGTTTTTACTTTATTAACTTTTTAAACTAAAAGTTTTCTAAAATATCGCTTCTGTCACCATTCACCTTCATTTAGTCAATTAGTTTAAAAAATAAAAAGCTATTGCTTCAGATTAAATTATTTGTCTGTACCTTATCCGCTGTATCACACATTTTTACGTTTAAAACTCATTTGAATAAACCAATCTTAATATGCCGATTAATAACGCCATCTAGCGGCACCCCGTTATAAATACTAATAGTTTCTGTGACGCCGAAAATTAAAACGTTTGATATTAAATGTTGTTTGTTAATTTACTTCGAAGAAAGAGTGAGTGTTACAAAAAATACGTCCTGCCGGCCCGCAGAGCCAATGGGCTGGAGTGCAAGGAAAAACTGAGTAATTAAGAATTCGGGAAACAAAATGGCTGACGTGCGAATACATACGAGCTAACAGGACAGTTTCGAGACAAGAGTTTTTATTTATTTATTTTTTGTGATGTCAGTAACAGCTTGTGAATGTCCCACTGCTGGGCTAAGGCCTCCTCTCCCTTTTGAGGAGAGGTTTGGATCTTATTCCACCACGCTGCTCCAATGCGGGTTGGTAGAATATACATGTGGCATAATTTCAATGATTAGACACATGTAGGTTTCCTCACGATGTTTTCCTTCACCGTCAAGCACGAGATGAATTATAATCACAAATTAAGCACATGAAAATTCAGTGGTGCTAGGCCATCTCGGCTTGTGATGTAATTAGCTAGTATTCGCAAAATTCTCTATTATCTAAAACATCTTTTTGCGTGTTTCGGGGGTACGAACGATTCATATGCCGTGACGGCAAACGACATGACGCTTATATTCATGCTCTTCGTTGCTGCTCTCTGCTCATTTGTGTGAGCGTGGTGCACATATAATTCGCTGATATATATTATTATAATAATAAAAAAATTACTTAAAATATGATGACACAGAACCATTTGTTTCAATATCAAGTTTAATCTGTCAGTCTGCCTTCATATTCAATTATATATTGATATTTTTATATTGTTCGCTATTACCAACGTGTGGTAGCTTTGAATTTAATTAATCTTTTATTGACCATTGAAAACAATTTACTGAAATATATTTATATCTTTGTAACAGTAATATAATAACTATACACTTAAAACATTTTAAGTTAGTACAATAAAGATGAATTATAACTTTATAAGAAAAGTTTTAAAATAAAAAAAAATAAGAAAAATTACAAACGTCCGAATAACTCCGAAGCAAATATTCTCAAAACAAATTAATATGTACGCTTGCCTCCTGGTTTTTGCCGCATTTCGCGGGGCAAGGCGTACAAGGTCTGAGGTACTGTTGCCTAAACGAATGTGACAGTTGCTGTTTCGATTTTGATTTAATTTGCTCGCATGCTGAGACACCAATTGGTCGGAACGATATTTATGAATAACGATACGATTATGATATTTACGAAATAAATTATTAAAACTAAGCAGACAGTAGGCACTTCATAAGCAGAAAGCTTACATTAAAAATAAATAATCAAAATTAATAAAATACGGCACAGATAATATTTAGACCATTAATATGTAATCTAGGCGTCAATATAATTAGCACACGCATAATATTCTGTCTTTACCAATAAAAAAATATTCAAAGTATTCTTCAATTATTAATATATTCATTTTTATTATTAAACACATTACATACCTATTGTAGGCGGACTTCTTTATGGGCCATATGATGGTAAGTGGTCACCACCATAAATACTGGGACTGTAAGAAATATTAACCATTCCAATAACAATTACACAGAAAGTCTGTTATTTGGTGTTGTAATTTATATTATAACGGATTGAATTTCCTGCACTTGCAAAACAATAATTATTATATAATATAAAAATATATACATATATGATAAAAAGCGTGAACTTCGTATTTGTTGATTTTTCAAAACGGGATATAAACATTTCATTTCATATGTGCAAATAAGCTGATTATATTGTTGACTTATGTTTTAAAAAAAAAAAAAACTAGATACAAATTTTTTGTTGGTCGTTCTCTGTAGAGTGCTAATTCCGAACAGGTGGTAGATTAACAATCAATTGAATCCCATAAAATGACCATTTAAAAATGTTAAAATTACTTAAATAAAAATATTTTGATTTATTAAAAAAAAAAAAAAAACAACAACAAACAATGATTGAAACGTAAATTCATGACGTACGATAAATCGTAAATTATAAAATCGCAAGGCGTTTTCAACTCACAAACGTTTATAAACGCTAAAGTAATTATTTTAGCAACATTAAATGAGCTAATTATAGCAAATAAACCCGCAGCAAGAAATTAAATAATGCTCTTAACAGCTTAAACACCGATTACGCTCCGTAAGTAGTGTATGTGCCATATTGGGAATGAGTTACACTCAATTTTGTTGTAATGCGCTTGAAATTTACCCATTTACCATATTTTTAATAGGATTTTTTGAAGCATAAACACTTTTACAAAACACGCTGGTGGACTGTCACTATATATGTGCGTTTGTTTGAATGACACAACCACTGGGATAAATAATGTCGTAAGTCCCACGGGCGACAGAAGACTGCCATCCCATTCAGTACTGAGCTTCGTTAGCGTCTTTATTTTTTTAATTCTTAGTTCGATCCAGATTTGGATAATCTTGATCAGGATAAAAGCCGGTAACCGGTACTGGTAGTAGAGCTTTGTGCAAGCTCGTCTGGGTAGGTACCACCCACTCATCAGATATTCTACCGCAAAACAGCAGTACTTGTTATTGTTGTGTTCCGGTTTGAAGGGTGAGTGAGCCAGTGTAATTACAGGCACAAGGGACATAAAATCTTAGTTCCCAAGGTTGGTGGCGCATTGGCTGTATAAGCGATGGTTGACATTTCTTACAATGCCAATGTCTAAGGGCGTTTGGTGACCACTTACCATCAGGTGGCCCATATGCTCGTCCGCCTTCCTATTCTATAAAAAAAAAAAGAAAAAATTTATATATTGGAACATAATTATAATCGTAAATAGTTCCATTCTTCTGGAATGTTTATCCCTGTTATTAAAAATTACGTGTCCTTGGGTTTAATAATTAAAGACCAAAGACTTTCTGCTCTATTAAGGATTTGGACTCAAACGTAGGGGAACGTTCCACTACGGGCTGTGATATTTCTAACACATTAAGGCTACAAAGAGTCAAAAGATGTTTTTCTTCGCTAAGGACAAGGTGAACATATCTTTGGCTTTCATTTATTGTCGGTGCAGAAATTATTTGGCCGACATGCCTACCTTGGTTGTCTTGGTAATACCGTTGCTGGTGGGGTAGTTCCGCGAAGATAGTGATGTTGAAATGCATTTCTGCAGAACATTACTAGCAGATAGATTGAAATGAATCATTTACATAAATTATGCATATGAACACCATAATGCATACGTATCGATAAAATATAAAAACTTAACAATATATAACTTGAATATATATATAATTAAATCTGAAAGTACATAACTTAACCACAGAACATTTAACAAATATTAGCGATTTGTTGAATCTTTTTATTGAGTCTCTTCAAAACGCAGAGGAAGAATCAATGGAAGGAAAACCTACCTACCTACTAAATGTCCAAAATGAACGATAAAAAAACTTGACGGGAGTCGAACCTGCCAAGAATTAATAGCAATTGTACCACATGTTAATAAAATTACAAGTCATCGTAATTCTATTTATCAATATGTCCTCCTATGACGGATATTTTTTAGTCGTATGAATTCCTTTACTTTTAAAACATCAACTGATTGCTATAGTCAATTCCAATCGAAGAAGGGGTAAAGATAAACAAACCTTAGATGTACTTTTTCTATGCACATTTTTTTTATAGAATGGGAAGACGGACGAGCATATGGGCCACTTGATGGTAAGTGGTCACCAACGCCCATAGACATTGGCATTGTAAGAAATGTTAACCATCGCTTACATCGCCAATGCGCCACCAACCTTGGGGACTAAGACGTTATGTCCCTTGTGCCTGTAATTACATTGGCTCACTCACCCTTCGAATCGGAACACAACAATACCAAGTACTGCTGTTATGCGGTAGAATATCTGATGAGTGGGTGGTACCTACCCAGACGAGCTTGCACAAAGCTCCTTCAACAGTAAATTCACATACATACAAAGTTCTCGATTAATATATATTTATTTATAATACAACACAACACTATGCCACTTTAAGATACGATAAGATCAGAAATGAGATTATCCGGAAAAGAACCGGAGTCACCGACATAGCAAGCTGAAGTGGCAGTGGGCTGGTCATGTATGTCGTAGGACCGATGGCCGTTGGAGCAGAGTCCTAGAGTGGAGACCGCGGATCGGCAAACGCAGTGTAGGGCGCCCTCCAGCCAGGTCGACTGATGACCTTAAGAAGGTATTGGGTACCGACTGGATGCGGAATTGGCGCACCTTTTCAGCAGTGGACAATGGATTGGCTGTTGATTGATTGATTGATTGATATTAAACGTCAAAGTTGTATATTTGTCTTTACTCCTCTTGTGGTTGGATTAGGTCATACTGTGTCTGAAACGCTGATCCAAGTCAGATTTACTGATTACCATTGGTCGGTGGTAACGCATGGCGAGATAGGTATGCATACTCATTGGTCGATAACAGCTGATAACGTAAGCTGTTGGGTATATATTAGCCTGCCTTGTTGGTCTAATAGCTTGATATAAATCCCAGGGCGGGCCAACAATAAGTTATTGAGATTTTCTTTCGAAAATTCATCGTAGCAGTCCGAACTCTGGAACTGTTTACACTCCTCGAAAAGCTCGTAAAAGCTGTTGGTCCTGCGCCTGAACTCTCTCCGGTCGTGTCGAATTGCCGTCCCATCGGATTATGAGAGTTAGGAAATAGAGTGCACCTGTGTTTGCACACACACTTATGCACTATATGTCCTGCGCAGTTGGCTGAGCTCTTTAGTTTGGCCACCGTGGCCGAAATCGATCTAGAGGACATTACATACATTTGTGGTTTGTAAAATCTGCATTTGTGCAAGCGTGGCTGAACTGTCTCTCGTGTCGGAAACATGGCCAGATAGAAAATATTTTATGATTTGACAGAATGAGAAAATAAATTATGTCAAGAGTCTCAGTTATATATAATAATAATATCCTGGGACATTTTTCACACACGGCCATCTGATCCCAAATCAAGCTTGTACTATGAAAACCAGACTGATATACTTCATATACTATTTTTCTTTTGTAAATACATACTTATATATGTAGATAATTACACCCAGATTCAGGACAAACAGACATGTTCATGCACACAAATATCTGTCCTGGGTGGGAATCAAACCCACATCCTTCGGCGTGAAAGTCAAGCATCCATCAACCACGACAACCGGCTTGTATATATTTTTTTCAGTATTTAGTTTTAAAAAAAAAACAAGTATTTATGAAAATACATTTATTCCTTATGTAAAAGACGGGAATATCTATTACATAAGCATTAATTATGATGCATCAATGCTACGGTAAATAGAATTATACTTAATTTTGTTTATTTATTTTTTTGTTTTATGAACTGTACATAAGAAAAGAATTTACAAGGAAGCCACTATACAAGATTCAATACAAAGTAGAAATTAAACAAGAAAATAATTTAAGTTATTATATTTATTTAAACCAAACCCAGTGTTATAAAATCACAATTCTGTTTAAAATACTATGAATTTATAATTACTTATTTGACATATAGAGCGCAAGGCGTTGACGCCAAATACATGCAGTTTGAAATATATATATACTTTTCGCCCGCTGAGTGACGCGGATGGGGTCAGGTGTTAGGTAAAGTATGTCCGTACTTGCTGCTTACCAAACTTCATCAAAATCAGTTCAGTACTTTATCCGTGAAAAAGTAAGACACCACGAATTACTTTCGAATTTATAATATCAGTATACATACAAGGGTTATTGTGAAAGCCTTGATATTAGTTTAATTAGCAACTCAATTAAAAGAAATCTTATCAATATTCTAAATTTAAAAATGTATATCGACCAATCAAAACGCGCCATACATAACGCCATTCTGGAATTGTTATTATTGATAACATTTTATTATGTTTTTTTTTTTTAACTTAAGGTGGCAAGGTAAATGAAATTCGTCCGTGTTCATATGAAATACATTGATTGTAATATAATGGCTTTTGCAATAAGCCTGTAACATATATATTATATATTGAACAATTGTGACAAAACATGTCCATTTTGTAGAAAGAGACAAAGCGATTGTATAGTCAATGCCGCCTTTGTTTAAGTCTGTAAAGACAAGGAAGTAGACAAATAGCACAATCGCGTCTCTTTCGCACAGAAATTACTTTACAAACGTGTTGTACAGCTTGATCAATTCTCTGTAGTATAAAGTTTTTTTTACAAATTTTTGATATATCAAGGCTTTGACATAATACCCACAATTGCCCATAAACTTATGTACATTATTAAAAAAATATGTTTGTATATAGACTTGCATTTGTGTTATACATAAGCCAAAACTGCATGCTATTGACGTAACAAATTTAACGTATATAACTAAATTTAAATATATTATTTTTCTATAATTATACAATATTTACATATCGGCAAAAGTTTCTACAATTTAAACACACACACATATATATGTGTATATATATATATATATATATATATATATGTATATATTTTTAAAGAAATTTAAATAGTGTGAAAAAAAATTACAAAAATGCTCAACGTTTAAACAAACTATTACTAAAACCATATATATTTTAAAGCATATACATAGCTTTTTTAAAAATAATATTTCTAGAACCATACTTATATATTGAAGAATATGATATTGTATGTATAGTAAACATGAATTAAATGCAATGAAATAAAAATGGACACACAGAAAAAATATGATTAATCACTTAAAATTTAAATTTAGCAAGTTTATTATAATACACATGAAATTAATATAAAGTGAATTTAAACAAATAAAAAAAATAATAATAATCAGAGCAAACATTATATTGACAATTTTTTTTACACTATAAACAAGTAAATACTAAATTAAATCTAATTTATTACATATTTTTATATATAATATAGTTCCTAACTAACAATGAAATGTATGTTCATCGTCATACAATTTTCAAATGTGCAACTTTTTTTTTAATTTTACTTTTTTTTTAAATTTGTATATCGTATTCAGTCTAAGATGTTTAGGCACTTAGCATCCTCATTTTTAAATATTGTTAAATCAAAGTGCCGTTCTTGCTCGCCGCTCAACTTTGTAGACTTCTATCAAGAGACCTAGAATGTTTTTGACACTCAAATCCAACCTTGAAACTCTACTAAAATCTCTTCTTTTCTGTCATTCTCTTTAATTAGATTGAGTAAATGATATAAGATTAATATTTATAAGAGAAAAATTAAAGTTTTCGTGGCTTTAATTTGAATTTTATGTACTTGGACGCGGTATTTTTTTACTATATACTAATATAAACTGTTCGCGCGTTTTAATAAAAATCTTTTAGTTTCTTTAGATAGAAGTGGTCAGTGAGTATTTAATGTCTATATGACCACTAGAAATATGTCTATATACAGCAAAAGAATAACACAAATCATCGACATATTAGTATATATTACTTTATATATATATATCAACAAATTTTCCCGTAACATAATATTGCACCGATGGTTTGTAAAATAAATGCATATACTAACATTATATGCTTGCATTTCTGAACGATTGACTTTATATGAGTAGTTTAGAGTCCAAATATAAATAACATATTTTAAAGGATAAAAGTTTTTTTTTTTTTAATTTTCTTGAATTGTCATCGAATAATAAATTATTTTCAAAATTTCAACAAGTCACTAGCTTGATGTTAGCAACAATTTAAGCGCCAGGATCGTGTCATTGCGAGGCACGATTCACCCCACTCAAACTATTACTAAATTTAAATATTTTTTTTGTGCTTTGAACACATTTTGCTTCAATTTTATATTATAATTTAATATTATAAATATATACTATTATTCTTTCGCTATATACATATTACATAAACATAAGTCATTCTTTATATATATGGAACTTAAATCATTTAATTTGTTAACTATTTCGTTTCGCTACTTTTAAATCGTTTCAAAATTTTCGTTTATCTGGAATAATCGTATATCGCCAATCAAACATTAAGAATTCATGATAACGAATCCCAGTCGAGGCTTGTAGATCCTCAAGTAACTTTGAAACATTGTAATAAAGCTTTTACTCCAACTTTAAAGTACTCCCCCCCAACCCCACTTCTAATACATGTTGAATAATGGATGTGTAGTTACAGTCTGAATTTCTTTCCATTCTTCTCAGTTTTATTTCCGAACCAGTGATATATTTCTGACAGTGAATAATCAAATATAACGCTTCTATATTAAATAAAGATTTTCAGTTTCACTTTGGACACAAAGTTGTCTTCTTCTTTCGTATATAATAATAATATCCTGGGACATTATTCACACACATCTCATCCCAAACTAAGCAGAGCTCGTACTATGGAAATCAGAAAACTGATATACTACATGTACTACTTTTCTTTTGTAAATACATACTTATGTAGATAATTATATGTATCAAATTACTAATAACAGAAAGAGAGAATAGACATGTTGAATTCATCCACTATACATTTTATGGTATTGCAATCACGTAGCACAGGATAATTGTGTGATAAAAGTCTTGGTAATATGTCGTTATCAAAGATATTTAGCATTGATAAGAGATTACCAATGTGACGTTATAAACCATTATCATTTAGAATTTCAAGTTCTGCTATAGAAAGAATGACTTCTTTAAAACGAACATTCGTCAAGTGTCAATACAAGCGTCTGTAATTAACAAATCACCTATTTTAATTAATGACTCATCATTATTTTTCGTTTCATTAGAATCATTAATTTCATTGGAATATTCAATGTCACTGCTATCGTTTTCGTTACGGTGAGTATTTAAATCATTTTGGTCGCAATCATTAATTGGAATTTTACATGTTGTCTTATCAGAAGGTAAGTCGATATTTTTACATTTCTCTTGTGTTGTATTGTTGTTGTTTAGAATATTATCTTCATCAACATTAACTGTTGTAATTTCACTGACGTATTTAACAATTTGATCTTCATTTTGTTTATAGTATTTTTTATCTGAGCCTGTGTCTTCATTTAAGTTATCATCTGAATTAATTAACTCATTATTTTCTTTTGCTTCTTTTTGATCTTCTGTTTCCATTTTAAGCATCTTCTCTCTTTCTTCTACTTCTTTCTTCTCAGCCAATTCTTTCCGCTTCTGCGCATTCCACCACGGTCTGAATCTTTGGAAGACGACTCTTGCACGATGTTGGGGCTTGAGAACCCACGATATTGCCATTTCGACGTCCGCTATCCTGTAATCGAAATGAAAGTGATTAGTAAAAATGAATCATCAATGTTTTTAATATTTTTAATCAAGTTCGAAATTATATTTTGTGATTTTCAAAATCGAAATAAATTGTAGCAATTTACAATGCATCTCTCCGGTAAAGGAGAAAGTTTGGCGTTTCACAACGCTGTTCAAATGCAGGTCATTGTATTCAAGAGCGACAGAATATTTTCCGACTCGTGCAGCTTTCCTCACTATGACTATGACAACACATGGTATGATAACAACCCACGATCCTCGGTTTAAGATTGACGTGTTCTATCTACTATTCCCTTTCGCTATTTATATATGTAATTTGATAAATTGAACCTTATAGGCATTCATACCTCCTCTTGAATCTCTCGCGGTCAAGCGCGTGCCTCTCCCAGTGTCCGGCTCTGGCCTGACGCGCCGCGAACGCCCAGACCCGCATCACGTGAACCTTTGGCGGCAAAGTTGAGAAGTGGACCTAGAAAAAGCAATTTAAAACCAAGTTTATAAATGTACAAAGTCAGATCACGAATACCACATCGAATGATACAATGATTTATTTTCTCTTTATCATTGTATTGTATTTTTTTTTAAAGTAGGGATCATAATTATTATGTCCTCCTAACCGATTTTGGACATTGTAGGCGTTACCAACTGAAAATAGCCACCTGCGCGAGAGATATTAAAGTTTTCAAGTGTGTACGTAAGTGTGTGCGTGCGCACAGGTTCTATCCGACACGATTGAAGAGAGTTCAGGCACAAGATAAATGTTTTAAAAACTGCAGTTGTGATTCAATATTTTATATAAGAACCAAATAATATATTTTGTTACAAGTTCGATGGAACTGTAATTATATTTAAAAACAAATATCAGAAAACAAGCACTTGCTATTTTTCAGGTCATTGAACTGTAAGTTTTACATTTTTACAGTTCAATGACCTAGATAAATAGATATAGTAACTTGTTACGAGTAATTAAGTAAATTGAATAGTTTGACATCGGGAAAATAGTTTTCATGTATAATTCAAATAAGCATTATGTCACAACTTGAATTCGACAATTGAGAAGCCGCGGGTTTTGCTAATAATAATAATAATATGAAAAAGTTAACGGCATCATCAGTTATAAGGCTACCATCGCGTTTTCCAAGTAATCTCGCTGGCCTTGTACAATTCGGTAGGTCTCGTACAATGCCGCCCGAATCAGTCCGGACGGACCACCACGTGAGGTCACTCTGACCATGACATCACCCGTTATAATACTTGTAAACGTACACATTGTGTTCATAAATTAATAGTCATACAGCTATCCTTATGGAAAAGCATATATTTTAAACGGGTAATAAACTTGATTATGATTGCAAAATAAAAAAAATAGCTTCAAGGCCATTAGACCCATTTCAAATCAACGCAATTCGTCATTACCAGACTAATATTCTAGAACGTTCTTTCTTATTCGAGAAGCTGACGGAAAGCGAGGGTTGCGTTAATAGGTAAATCCAATGTTACTCCGCGACGCGGCACACGCGTCTTTCAATACGAGGATGTAAACATTTGCAATGGAATAAATTTATATATAATATTAGGTGAAATTGTATATATTATATAATAGCTATTAATAATATAAATGCTGAATTGATCGATCAGCATGAACTCCGCGATACATATAAGGATATAAACACATCACCATATAGTTTTCAAAATTACGATAAAAAAACTTAACTAAGCTAAGTACGAAATAAATTAGTACTTAAAAAACTCAAACGAAAGATGTTACTCGATTAAACGAATGGTTTGGTTGGAGACAATTCGGACCACCGGCCACGTAATTGCGACTGTCTGTATTATATGACAGTGTACTTCTAATCGTGAGAACATTGTTATCACATAGTTCATGTTTGAAATAAATCATATTTATTTATTTACATACATACAGACACAACGCTTACAAAAAAGAGAATGTCTCTTTCTTTTAAGGTCAACCCTAAGTTCAATGGAGAATAATAACTTAGTTGTAGGGCTTTGTACAAGCGCCTGGGTAAGTACTACTATAGAATATTTTACCGCCAAAGAGCAGGACATCAAATCTGAATTCTCAAGGTTGGCTGCGCGTTAGCGATGTAAGTGCCATTGTCTATGGGAGATGGTGACCGTTTTAAACTGCTGGCCTATTTGTTGGTACGTCTATTATAAATCTATATGCATTAAAGAATAACTTACTGTCTGACTGACATTTCGGCGCACAGCCTAAACTACTGAGGCTAACTTAATAAGCATACGATTTAGTTATTTAATTATGAACAATTCAGAATTATCTTATATATATATATGTATATATGTATAATATGGTTACAAAGAATATTGTTTATATAAACAGCACAAAACGTCATTGTGTACTATAATCTACTGGAATAAAACGCGAACGATGAATACGAAACTATATATAGCATTACGTATCATTTCGTCGTCTTGAACCGATCGAGTCATCAATGACGTCACAGTGCCATCACCGCTTAATAAGTACAAATTATAATGTTGAACGAACGATCATTGACCTTAGTCGTGAATAGCGGATAATGTAATAACTGGGTTACAATTACTGTTAAGATTTAGAGATGGTGTTGGGACTTCTTTGTTAAATTTGTTTAATTAACTTCTAGCTACTCAATTATGACAACGAAATTCAGGGAAATTTGCAAGTATACCCTTGAAATATGTTTCGTGATAGGGCCTGTGCAAGCCCGTCTTGGGTAGGTACCACCCACACATCAGATATTCTACCGCTAAACAGTAATACTTAGTATTGTTGAGTTACGGTTTGAAAGATGAGTGGGCCAGTGTAACAGCAGGCACAAGGGAAATAACATCTTCGCTCCCAAGGTTGATGGCGCAGATTGTATTAATAGCGATCCGCTTTACAGGTCACCGGGTGACTTGATTGTAATCAACCAGGGGGCCCTTCTAGTAATCATTTTTTTTAATAATAATAATATAAAAAATGGTTAACACAATTAATATTTGCACCGCACAGAATTATTATTGCTTACCATAATAGAACAGTAATACAGATCGCGTATTATTATTATTTCTTATATATATATATATATATATATATATATATATAATATATAAAATAATAAATAAATAAAAACATATAAAAAGAATCCTTTAATTATTTGTGTTTTAAATTTACAATTCAACTTCGACTAAACAGATATGATTTTACAATATAATTTATCGACATAAAAGTTGATAATTGTTAACTTTTATGTCGATAGTGTATAAATAACTAGTTATTAGCACGGCTTCGCACGGGTTGATAAGAAAAAAAATGTATTTCGGATAGGATTTGCGTAACATCCGTTCTTAGTAAGCGTTTACGTGGAGGAAGGAATGAATGTGACAAATTTCAAGACAATCGGGCGAATAGGTTGAGCGATGAGACCATTGCACGCATCACGTTGAGGTCCACAATTTTATTTATATAACATGGCGTCTCTTGAACTTTTGTTTTTCTTTTTTTACTTGTGTTTGTCTTTTCCTTTTTTCGTTATGAGTATGCAATAAAGTTGCAATAAAGTATATATATAATTAAGGAATAGGAAGAAAGAACGGCATAGATTACGTTTTGATTCGATTGAGATAGTGACAATTAGTTAGAAGAATTGACGTCTTGCTTTGAATTAACGAATACAATGTATGGAGACAGAAAACGAATCAATATCTATATATAGTATATAAATCTGATTTGTTTGTTTGAACGCAATTATCTCAGGATTTATAAGTCCGTTTTGAAAAACCTTCCTGCGTTTGATAGCCCATTTATTGAGAGAGTTTATGTATAATTATATATGTATAACTTATCCACGTATATGAGTTATGCATACAGTATACACATACGTATATGAGATGACCAACATGATTATTATTATTATTATAAAACGGTTGAAACAGCGCAGAACAACTATCTCCTTAAATCCTCCTAAGCGGCTAGATCGATTTTGATGACATTACAATAGATAATACTGACTAGGTGTCGGTAGAATATGATTTTTTTTTAAAGTAAACCCTTATTTTACCCGAACGAAGTCAAGTCCGACATCTATTTATAAATACTATTCCCAGCCATATTGGCTAAGTTTTATATAAGTTTATAAATAATCATTTAAGTACCGTCAAAATATCTTATAAGAACATAATTTTGGCAATCACGACGCTTGAAGCGCTTCAAATTAAATGTGTATATTAATGTTGTATAAATTAACAGAATTTAGTGCGCGAAATGGGATAAAACGTGTCTGGTTGTACGCCAAAATAATTAAGATTATTGCTAGACAGTTTGATTTATATATGAAAGTTATATGGGACCGTTCACACTGTGGTATGTAAGGCTAGAATACGTAAATTCGTATTCAATCAAGAATTGTGATTTCAAATCCGGGCAAGCACTTGACAATTTTCGTATGCTTACTTTGTATTCATATTTTTATATGTACAAAGTTTTATACAATATATAAACAGATGTGTATCGACCTATAAATTTGGCTTCAAACAATTTTCTTCCTCCCATAAGATCAGATATTGTTATTAAATACACACCTTAACCTAATATTCCTAAACTATATTTTTAATAGAATTAAGAAATAAAAACGAAATATTACTTAATTACATAGTTGCTCATAAGCTAGCAGTTACATTAGAACGGGTTGGTAACTTGTCACATAGACGCTATTTAAAAATGCAAAAGATTATATTTAAAACCGGTTGTCTGTCCTCTAAGCCTGTCCCAGAAATATTTATGACTAAATTAAACATTTATAGTATATAAAGTCTTAATATTCTTTAAAATACTTTTAATACCACTCGTAATCAATTATCTCTTCTCGGGATGAATCTAACACAGTACTGATGTCCCTGATCGATTTCGGCCACAGCGGCCAATCTCAAGAAAGATGCCAACAGCACAGGAAATATTATAGTGCACAAGTGTGTGCGCAAAAATAAGTGCACTCTCTATTCCTTAACTCTCATAATACGATGGAAAGGCAAATCCGACACGACCGGAAATAGTTCAGGCGTAGGACCAACGGCTTTACGTGCTTTCCGAGGCACGGGATTGTGCACACTTCCAACATTTAGCCTACTATTGGGAACCCGATAACTTTCTATCGGCCCGACCTAGATTTCAAAACAGGACCTTGGGATCTGATGCCCTACAAGCTAGCCAATAGACTTTTTTTATAGAATAGGAAGGCGGACGAGCATATGGGCCACCTGATGTTAAGTGGTCACCAACGCCCATAGACATTGGCATTGTAAGAAATGTTTACCATCACTTACATCACCAATGCACCACCAACCTTGGGAACTAAGATGTTATGTCCCTTGTGCCTGTAATTACACTGGCTCACTCAAAGACTAACGAGACAATCAATATAATATTACGACAGGAAATATAAGCAGCGGAAGTCAATAGAGGCTTTATTATCAGCATTCTAATGATTTCATTACAATTATATTTGTAACAAGCTAACAGACATAATTGCCGCTATAAAACATTTCACTGATGTACAAACAAACAAACAAAAGGCAAATGCAATCATATTTGTAATGTTTTTTTGTATTACTGCTAACGTCCGCCATTTAAATTCGTTGTGAATTCACATACGACTATATCTATGACGAATGAATGAAACACTTGAATCGTTTTTTTTAATTCTATAAATTGATTATGCGAAAAATGTAACGCAGGTTAGATTTAACCCGAGCAATGCTACTTAAGACTCGTTTGACGACACAAACCTTTTGTCTTGTTGTTTTTTTTTTATAATAACCTGGGACATTGTTCACACACGGCCATCTGATCCCAAACTAAGCATAGCTTGTACTACGGAAACCAGACAACTGATATACTACTTTTCCTTTGTAGATACTTATATAGATAATTACAGCCAGACTCGGGACAAACAGACATGTTCATGCACACAAATGTCTATCTATGGGAATCGAATCCACAACCTTCGGCGTGAAAGGCAAGTATAAATACTTTACCAACCACGCCAACCAGCCGGTTTCAAGCCGGTGGTTTAATTTCATCACAATTAATCAAAATTAATATTAATTTGTTTGTAAATATTAATCACACCATAACTTATAGATAACATGTGGTCAACTAGGGGGAAACCTCTTTTAAAAATACTCCAGTCATGTAGACGTGTACACGAATGTATCATTCAAATATATCATATCTCTATATCTACTTATAAAATCATTTGTCCGGAGCTATCAAAAAGCATAGACAATACTACCGATTACTAATTTCCACTGTAAGGGGTGCGGATGGGTGACTTGGTATGAATTTTATCCGTACGGAATCCCCCTACTAACGGCTACAGGCGTCTCGTCTTATCGTCTAAATATACCTGCCTTTCTTATAAATATTGTTCAGCAAGTGTTGATTTAGGCACTGGTTTCTTCTCTTTCTATCATAATTACTGGCATACGAAAGAAGACGACAGAGCATTGTCGAATTAATCACTAACTATACAGCATAAGTTCCATTTTAAACTAATGTGTCATTTTTATTTGTATATAATAATTCATTTATTGCAATAACTCTTTAGTTCACCCGTAAATAAATAATAATAATATATTTTGAGATATACGATTTTTTTTCTACTAATTTCAAGTTTAGTAACTTTTTAATTGTAGCAAACAGAATTGTTATTAAAACTGTTTACATTAAGGTAGATTATTAGTTAAAGTATTACATAGATACTCTCGGTTAACATAAATTAACTCATCTAGGTCACACAAAAGACTGTGTGTGTGTTTGTGATAAATGATAATTATTTTCAACTGGAAACCACAAACAAAACGACGCCTATATAACGATAGCGGTAAAACGTTGAGAAGGAAAGATAATATTGAAAACATTTTTAAATTACAATTTGTTACGTGCAATGGAAACAAAACGACTGAGAAACCAAATGATGAAATATTTTGTAAACTGATAAAGTTTTTACTTTAAGCACACGTAGGCAGAATTGGTCACATAGCTTTTAACTCTCAATTTAATTTTACTCTGCTATTTTCAAAAGTATAGAAGGAGACAGTGTGCTTTTTCGTTTCAGCTGGATTACGCGTTTCCCCCATGTGAAGCAGGGGATATGTAGGACTGATCGGTCCGAGTGCGCCGGAATACCCAGTAAAAAACGGTATCCATTCCATTGCGTTTGATACCGTGACGCCTCGACTGTTAGTCTCGAGGTCGCATATGCGGGCCTCCATTCCAAGGGAATTCCCCGATACAGGGAACCCACCTATAGGCCAGCATGCTTGGCCAATGCATTTGACGATCGTGTACATGACCGATTTGCGAGTTTTTTTGACATTGGTCACAAGGTTGGTGGCACATTGGCGATGTAAGGAATGGTTAATATTTCTTAAATCGCCAATGTCTATGGGGGTGGTGACCGCTAAACAACAAGTGGCCTATTCACCTGTCCGCCTACCTATAACATAGAAATCGATATTGATAACAAACGTCGTATATCAACCAATCGTCAATAGCAACCAAACAAAAACAATCGGTTGATAAACTGAAGAGAAAAGGAAATGAACTGATTCGTTTTTCGCCTTTTTATACACAGTTTAAATTGATAGGAAAATAGTATATCAATATATTAACTCTTACCCTCTCAAAAGTATCCAAAATTTACAATATTATTAATTTAATCGCCTTAAATGTCAAATCATTATCTATGAAAGTTTGTATGTAGTCGCTCTATCTTATCAGAGCGACTAAGCCGATTTGGATGAAATTTTGAATAATAAAACTTAATTATTCATAATGTGTAGTTATCACCAACCTCACACGTATAATACTTGCGTAATTATTAGTTAAAAAAAAAATACTTCACAATGGATCAAAACGAACACGAAATTGCACTTATTTTATTTAATATATGTCGTAGTTAGCTGGTCACCACCATTCATAGACATTGGCATTGCCAATATGGCATATCCCTTGTGTCTACACTTATCATGGCTCACTAAACCCTTAAACCGGAACTCAACAACGAGTATTGCTGTTTAGTGGGTTGTATCTAACTAGTCGAACTTGCACGAAGGCTTACCACCAAGTGAAATTCACGTATATAAATGGTAGATGTTGATGGAATTAATTAAGAAAATGGTAAGATGAATATAATATCAATAAACCGAACAAATTGACTACAGGCATAAGGGACATAGCATCTTAGATTCCGAGATTGGTGGCGCATTGGCGATGTAAGCGATGGTTAACATTTCTTAAAATGCCAATGTTTATGAGCGTTGGTGACCACTTACTATCAGGTGGCCCATATGCTCGTCCGCCTACATATTATATATATACAATAATTACTTGTAAAATAAATACTTTTTATTAAAACTATCTGCTTGAAGAAACAAATATATTATAAGCGATAGATAACATTCAAACGAAGTTGAGGCTATCATAACAAGGTTACATAAAACGCCTAGAGAATATATACGAATGAGTTTACTAGTTAAATCAAACAAATGTTACACCACGATAAACATAACTTGCAAATAGATGGCATTGCACTCAATGACGTGGCAGATAGCCCCGATTCGCAGCAAAGATGACGTGGAAAGTGATGACAAAATAGTCTTAATAACTGGAAATGTTTCACAAAAGTGCGAGAACTTTCAACTTGGAATAAAAATGGTCCCTGATGGAGTTATATGTCCTCAAGTATTAAAACTATATAGCCTATTCTAAACAATTAATTTTATCCATCGCATTAATTGAAAATATGTACATACATACATACATTTGTATGTACTTTTTACGTGGAATACTTTTGTATTATAAGTATATTAATCGAGAACCGTTTTTAGGGCATAATATAACAGAGCTATCAGCAATTCGTATAGAATATGTATATAAATATAAGGTGTACAGCGTCCTATTTAATGTTATACATTACAATATTGGTACATATCAAATTCCAGTTGTAAATCCTAAAAACTGTTAAGGAAAACTAGCAATGAACAGTTAGCATCTTACTCCATCCTGTTCTGTATTTTAAGGTCACTCGTAACGACCTTCTGTTTAACATTGCAATATCAACCTTATAATTAAGCAACAAGAACGATAATGGAATGAATAAATATTAATTATTGAAAGTGAATTAGTGTGAGAGCTTGTGCACGCGACTTAGATTGCGGACAGACAAAATATTTTATCGGCAATCTCAAAGAAAAACCATACATGCAAGATATATATTTATAACTATTGACTATCTCAACAGCTAGATTTAAGGTAGCAGATCTCGAGGTCCTGGGTGCAAGTCCCAATAAAAAGTTAGGTGAGTTTTTCTATTGAAGATTCTAAGTAGCAGCCCGGATTCTACAAATTGGAAGTGTGTACACTCCCGTGCCTCGGAAAGCACGTTAAACGTTCGCTCCTGCGCTTGAACTCTTCGATCGTGTCGGATTGCCGTCCCGTCGGATTATTAGAGTTAGGGAGTAGAGAGTGCACCTGTGTTTTCGCACATACTTGTGCACTATAATATGTCCTGCGCATTTGGCTAAACTCTCTTCAGATTAGGCACCGTGGCCGAAATCGGTCTGGAAGACATTACGTACATTTTGTGTTCAATAAAATCTGCATATGTATGCAAGCGTGGCTGTCGTGACGGAATAATATACCAAGTGCCCACTTCGACTTTGTATGAGGATAATTAACACAAAGTTACCCCCCAATTTAAGTCGAAATTTTTTCGAAAATTCTTAGTTATTGTCATTATAAACTTATTAAATATTTATATTAGCCATAACAAACGATTTTATGAATATGGATTATATTTGTTATCTTCCGATATACCTCTAGATTTTTTATCAGGTAGGTATTTAAAACAATATCGTATGATGCTTTATCCGAAAAACGGAATAAAAACTTTATCGTATAATAGCTTAAAGCTTGTCAACATCTTACTATATTAAATATTGTATTTGGGCTTTTGACTTCCAAATAAATAACTCGCCATCATTACCGATTTATAATGAAGCCTATAGATTTGTTAAGAATGTTTATTATTGTTGACTTAATTAGCTAAATCAATAGTGTTTAATTGCCATATATGCAGTAATTACTCTAATGAGTCATTGGAAATATTATAAACACCCGCTTTGTTTACCTAAAGAGAGGCACTACACAAATTTACAATAGGGAAACCTGATAATGCTTTATGTTTGAAGAGTAAACAAAAACAATACCATTAAGAGGAGAATGTTTGATAGGTCAACTAATAAAAGTTCAGGTGGCCCAGTGGTTAGACCTCGGGTTTGAACCCAGGCAGACACCACTGAAGTTTCATGTGCTTAATTTTTGTTTATAATTCATCCTATGCTCACTGGTGAAGAAAAACATCATAACGAAAACCTGCATGTGTCTAATTGCAATGAAATTCTGCACAATGTGTATCCACCAACCTGCATTGGAGCAGTGTGATGGAATAAGCACCGAACCTTCTCTAATTAAGAGAAGTTAGCCCACCAGTGGGACATTCACAGGCTATTACTTAATTTTATTGGATTGACTGAAAAAGTTCAAATCCTGTCAAGTACTACCGAGTTATCATGTTCTTATTTTGAGTTTAAAATTAATCATCACATCTGACTCAACTAACCAACAGTGGAGAAGCATGGTCAACAAAAAGTCATGTTTTGCTTAAGAGAGGTCTTTGTCCAGCAGTTGGATATTTATTTAATTTCCTTTACTATTATTAAATCAAATTAAAGTCCAATACAATCTCGCAATTAGGAACGCAAAACCTCCATTTAGTCATGCTTTGTAATGCATTTATCTTTTACACAATATATATTTCAACTTAGTGATAAAATATTTTTTTACGCTATTTATTTTGTTGGAAAATTATTATAATATATATATCAGAAAATAATGTATATTTATTAATTATTTACATGAACCATTATTTATATATCTTGGTGTGGTCAAATAATAAAAATTCTGCTGTCATGTTGTTGTCGCCTTGCATGTATCTATGTATTATTTTAATTGTCTTAAGAAATTTGAGGCGTCTAGTTTCATTTCCCAGCAGATTTATTTTTAAATGTCACTAATTTATTATTAATGTCACTCTGTTAAATAATATTACAGCTATACAATATAACATTTATGGCCTTAAGAAGGTGATGGGTACCGATTGGATGCGGAAGGCGGAGGACCGGGAGCTTTGGCGCACCTTGGGAGAGGCCTAAGTTCAGCAGTAACTACGATTTACTGTTGATGATTGATGATAGTGATGGCATGTAAGATATTATAAATTTTTTAAATAGGCATCTCGTAAAAGCTTTACTCTTTCAAGTTAAAAATACCTGTATGTAAATATTTCTTTGTAAATGTACATACATTTACAAAGAAATATTTACATGAGTATTGTTATGTATTATCTTAAAGGCAATACAATTGCATGTTGTTCTTGTCTGAAGTCCAAGTTTTTAAATAATATATATAATTATATATGACACATTTGTATATTATGACATGTTACTGTAATATTTCACTTCAATTTCTATTGTGATTATACATTTGTAATGTGTAATAGTGTTACTCACCCTCTTAGCTGGGAGTTTCTTCTTCTGATTCTTTCTTGTCTCATCGAGAAGTAATCCTGTCTTCTCAGTTGTCGTCACACTGGGTGTACTCACTTGAACACTGTCCACAACATCCTGACTATACAAGCTATTGTCCGTCAAATCACAAAAAGTCCTAGACAGGCTTGGTGATAATTTACACGTAGAATCACACCCAGAATCCTCGTCATAATTAGAGTCCGCATCTGAGCTATCATTATCCAGATCAACTTCGTCTCCGAAAACTTCATTTGATGTGTAACAGCTATCAGGTGATTCCTCGAATATAATAAAAGAATCTTCAGAATCACAATCTGATGATAACCGCTTTCTACAATTCTGTGGACCGTCGGTAAAGACTATTTGAAATGAATCTTCGCTCTCGACAGATGACGCATTAAATCTCCCAGTTACTTCGTTGAAATAATCACTGCTTTGTGAACTGTTTGAATTTTGTATGTCCGATGGATTAATTTCCGTACCAAAAACTGTTTCTATAGGGAGTTCTTGAAGCGGTATTGGAATAGGTTCTGTTGTTTCAACTTCCTTGTTTGGTTTGGTTGAAGACTTACAACATTTAGATTGTAACAAAGCTTTGAGTTTACAAACTTTATCTTCACATGACGATACAACTTCATCATTCGTTTTTGTTACAGTGATTTCATCTGTTGGACAGTTTTCAGTAATCAAATTTTGTCTGGTCACTGTAAGTTTCTTTTCCGTCTCTTGCGGTACATTTTTAGTAATGTCCATAGATTCAAAAACATTTAAATCAGTCTTTATTCGAGGTGCGTCTGACACAATAAATAAATCATCATGATAATTAAACGGGCTATAGTATTCTATATATGTATCATTTGGGAGACTTAGAAAATTTTCTGGCGAGAAAGCATCTTCAAAGCTTTCTTCCACAGAACTGGCTTCGATGAAGGCTTTCCGTGGTCTTCTTGAGTACTTACTATTTGTTTTAGAATTTTGTACATTTTGTTTATTTTCATTACTGAGTAGAAGTCTTACTTCGTTTAATTTCTTTTCACAATGGGTGGCAGCTGTTCTACAATCAACACTCATATCTGAATCCAAATTTGTACGAGGATCATTGTTACTTTCATACAGCATGTCCGCTTGTTCATTTTTATTTTGAACCTCAAAGTTGGGAGGCTGCCAGATAATCGATGGCGCCAACTGTTGGTCATTGTAATCATTATCAAAACTATCGTAGTACTGTGAATCAGGAGAACTCGCGCGTTTATGGAAAATAGTACCCATTATGTTTAGAACTCCAGAAAAGAAATTAGTAATTCCAGCCAGTGATGGATAATAATCAGTTCTTTGAGTGTTCGGAGGCTTAACAGCCTCCTTCGTTATATACTCCTTTGTTTCTAACATATTTTTCTTTTTTTCCACGCCTGTTATTACAGAATCGGCCAAATTTTTCTTCAGTGGATCGGATAGTAAATGAAAGTTGCAAAACAAATCGTCATCAAATGTATGCTTCATATCTGACTTTATTTGAGCGTCTGTCGAATAATTAGATCTAGGAAAATGGTTCGGAGTGAAACCTTTTAAGTCTAGAAGGTTGCGCCTATTACGCATAAAACTACCATTAAAATTATCCATTTTTACAAAAATACACTAACTTTACAAGATCAAAGAGGATGCTAAGCCATTTTAATTCACGCATACATATTTAAAACGTAAATTCTACACTCGAAATAATCAGGAAAAGGCTTGTGAGTGGTTCTAGAGCACTTCAAGTGATTTCTTCGGGGATTCCGTGGTCCAGAGTCACAAATATTCACTTTGTTAATCGCGCTACACACTGTATCACCACAATTGACGATGTCTGTAACGTTCGAACAACTTGTAAATTCGATTTCTTGATAATAATGATCGTTTGTTAGCTCCATTGTAATGATATTTAAAAAATACACGTCTTTACAGTTCAGCCATTTTGTAAAATAATATCCTTGCTTGACTTTTGTAAATTGATATAAATGTAAGCACAGATTAAAAACCTGTATAAAAAAGTCGATACCATTGACTCGATTATTTATAGACTATAAAATATTTTCTAATCATTATACAGGGTTACAGGGTAATATGTCACGATCCTTTTAAAGGGTTATAGTTCAGGACAATAGCTATCAAATGACCCCCAAAATGCTTATGCAAAAGTGTATCGTTTTCGAGTTATTAATTTTTTAATATTTTTTTTATTTAAAGGATGTTTAAGATTCTAAAATTCAATAAAAAAAAATCAACGTATTTTCCCTATTTTTTTTGTATTTCTTGCTAGGGTACATCCTAGTTAATAATAACTAGTTATAAAACAAAAACAATCTTCAAGCATTTTTAAATTACAGATCCAAAACTGTACAACTTTTCGATTTTTAATTTTGATTCTTTAAGTTACTCGCAATTTTTTTGTAAAAATCACTATGGCTCTTATCGTGCGGATCATTTTAAAAACATCTGCGTTTCCTTAGCTATCCATCGGTACATAAAAAGTACAGTAACAATCATAAACTCAGGAGAAAATTAGATAACAAAGAGACCAGGTAGGAAATTCTAAGAAATGCTATTGTTAAGAAATTAAATCTGGATCAAAGACAAAAGGACCTCAATGCAAAGTAGTTAAAGATTATTTTTAATAGGGGTAATAGGTAAAAAAGGAGAGATAAACCAGAGCTGTTTGTGGAATACTATTATCAATTCCTTTGAATTTACCGTCATTTTTTCTAATTTCCTTTTATCTCATTTCTTTTAGGAATAAGAGTAATAAAACCTTGTCGGGGTACATAATACTCACTGTACTTGCACTGCTCGTATAGTGTGGACGCGCTTTAGTGAATATTGATCTCTTAAATTTTTGAAAAAAACCGCTTCGTTTACTGGACTCTGTTTCTTACAACTTCGTGACTCGGCTAGCTAAAAGGAATTTGTGATTTGTGTTTATGATAACTTGGCGCGTAAAAAGGACTATTATGGCTGCAGAACAAAATTCTTCTCGTCGTCCGTACTCTAATGAGGAATACGCTGACATCTTATTTTGCTATGGATATTGTAACGGTGACGCCGCAGCTGCTCGTCGTGAGTATAATCGTCGATTTCCGGATCGCCGGACACCTGACAATAGTGTCTTTATTGGTGTGTATCGTCGAATTAGAGAAACTGGTCGCGTGCAAAGGAGACAATCTGATTCCGGACGCCCTCGTGTCCGTTCTCCAGATGAAGAAGATGTAATTATTCGTCATTTTCGAGAGAACCCTACAGTTTCCACCAATATTGTGGCAAACCGACTGGGCGTATCTCAATGGAGAGTCTGGTTTACTGTCCACGCGGCTGGATTGTATCCCTATTATTACACACCCGTACACGTGATTGAAGAAGGAGATCCTGCAAGACGTTTAGATTTTTGCCGATTTATGCTACACTGTGATGCAGAAAATCCCAATTTTTTGAGAAAAATTTTATGGACAGACGAGTCAAAGTTTGACAAAGATGGTATTACTAACTACCACAATATTCGATATTGGTCTCAAAAAGAACAGGGAAACCCTCACAAAAAGCGATTAAGCGGTTCCCAAAGACGTTTCTCGGTAAACGTCTGGATGGGGATTATCAATGATAATCTTATTGGGCCACATTTCCTACCTGATAACTTAAATGGTGAAAGTTATGAAAGCTTGCTTAGAGAAATCCTGCATGAGTTACTCGAAAATGTTTCGCTGAAACTTAGGCAGAGAATGATATTCCAGCATGATGGTTGCCCCGCACACTTTCGAATGTCCGTAAGATAGTGGCTAGACAGCAATTATCGTAATAGATGGATTGGCAGAGGAGGACCAATCCCATGGCCAGCGAGAAGTCCAGATTTGACTCCGATGGACTATTATGTCTGGGGACATATGAAAAGCCTGGTTTATGATGTTTCACCAGTACAAACAATTGAAGAACTCAAAACAAAAATAATGAATGCTGCAAATTCTATTCGACATAGCTTGAGTAGTGTTGTAGTAAAAAGTGAAAGTAGTGAAGTAAGAAAAAGAATGCGTATTTGTATACGAAATAGGGGATCTCATTTTGAACACGAATTATGAATAATAAACAGTGTAATTTCGAAAGTATGGAGTAACTAAAAAGATTAAGTATTTTGTTTTTGATTTAAATTCAAAATTGCAATGACAGCTCTGGTTTATCTCTCCTTTTTTACCTATTACCCCTATTAAAAATAATCTTTAACTACTTTGCATTGAGGTCCTTTTGTCTTTGATCCAGATTTAATTTCTTAACAATAGCATTTCTTAGAATTTCCTACCTGGTCTCTTTGTTATCTAATTTTCTCCTGAGTTTATGATTGTTACTGTACTTTTTATGTACCGATGGATAGCTAAGGAAACGCAGATGTTTTTAAAATGATCCGCACGATAAGAGCCATAGTGATTTTTACAAAAAAATTGCGAGTAACTTAAAGAATCAAAATTAAAAATCGAAAAGTTGTACAGTTTTGGATCTGTAATTTAAAAATGCTTGAAGATTGTTTTTGTTTTATAACTGGTTATTATTAACTAGGATGTACCCTAGCAAGAAATACAAAAAAAAAATAGGGAAAATACGTTGATTTTTTTTTTATTGAATTTTAGAATCTTAAACATCCTTTAAATAAAAAAAATGTTAAAAAATTAATAACTCGAAAACGATACACTTTTGCATAAGCATTTTGGGGGTCATTTGATAGCTATTGTCTTGAACTATAACCCTTTAAAAGGATCGTGACATATTACCCTGTAACCCTGTATAATGCGACTACCCATTCGTGCAAAATTTTTTTTTCGATAATGTTTTTTTATTAATAATATATAATGAAACTTTATAAAACAATACAAGTGTATCAAGCAAAGCAATTTATCTGCTAATATTGTAAGCTTATACATAAAGCGCGATTGATGATTTTTTTCAGTAACAGGTAATCAATATTTACAATAAAATTTATTATAACATTTATATTTAATTATTCATAGTCACTATAACAATAACTTAGACAGAAAAGAACAGAATATAATATGTATTATTTCATTAATGATCCAATAATAACTACTGTCAATCGTGAGTCTCACAATATCAGCTCCGTATTAAATAATAATAAATTATTAAATAATAAAATAGATATGATTCTGAAATTTTCATATTTGACAATGAATCTGTTTTCTAATTTGACTATAAGTTTTTCATATCTTTTTAGCGACAAATGCTCATAGGATATTTCTATGTATTTCTTTTGTATTTAAGAAATATTTATAGTCTGAAATGTGTTTTTTATCCGGTTAATTTTAAATTGTAGTTATTTTAACATAAAATAATAAATGTTAATTTATTCTGTCGCTGCAATTTCGTAAGTTGGTTTCTTATCACTTTAATTGTAAAATTATAAGTCGAGAATCAATGTTTCAACCGAATTGTTCGTTAATTTTATCGATTCGTATCGATCGATTCTATTACTTACTCAAAGTAAAATACAAAGTTCAAGGGCATTTATACCATAGACTTATTTTTCTTTTTCTGATGCAATAATTTATTAAGCCTGAGTCAAAATCATTATCTAAAATATAGATATTTTTAGTTTAATTTGAATAATTGTTATACGAATATAATCTTTAACATTATATATATATGTAATTGTTTATTTTAAAAAATACCCTATCGGTTAATTTATGCTTGTCTGTATTGATATTAATGCTGAAATTGAAATTTAAAAATACCGGCAACGTAAAAAAATATAATATTCTTTTTGACAATGAAACAAAAAAAAAATTGAAAACTATGAACATGTTTTACGAAATGTGGACAGAAACGTTAATATTATAAAAATATTTAAAAAACCAAAAAAAAAATGTAAAAATCTGAATATAAAAGTGTAACTTAAAATAAAAATTAAATCTTTTGTCGTATATATATATTAAACAAAAACTTTGGCTTGTTGTTATAAGTGTTGGACATTACAGCAAATAGCGGTACAATATGGCAAACAAGTATGTTATTTGATTATAAAAAATATATTTCTCTCTCTGGTAACTGATGTAATTTGACTTTCTTA
Source organism: Nymphalis io (assembly GCF_905147045.1). Classification (NCBI taxonomy): domain Eukaryota; kingdom Metazoa; phylum Arthropoda; class Insecta; order Lepidoptera; family Nymphalidae; genus Nymphalis; species Nymphalis io. The sequence continues at coordinate 4,537,233 of NC_065914.1, forward strand.
TATTTAAAAAAATATATATATCGCTGCCATATGACATCTATTAGTATTTTTTTACTTTCCATCTTTAAATCCACAGATTGTATACTCATGTAGTAAAAAATATATAAATATCATAGACAGAGAAACTAACTAAGATAAATATAGATACAAAGAATATAACCCTTGCATAGAGTACTTATGTAAACTTCCCAACGAAAAACTACATAAACAACACAATTCTTTTTAAAATAAATAACGAAAAAGAAAACGGTAATTAAATAATTGGTATGGTATATACATGTGCATATATATAAAACAGGCAAAGATTCAGTACTCTTTTTGTCTCTGTTGTAAGACTAAGTCAGATTGTAATATATAATATTAGATGTGATATCAATTATTATTAAATATTACTGGAGAGTATTTGTCATTTTTTATATTAATAAATAGTAATCTATATTTTTAATCTGGCAACAAGAATATTGATAGATACTCTTTATGGCGGGAAACTGATAGACTTTGAATTCTTTTTACGAGCATTTGCGGATTGCGTATTGAGATCTAGTTCTTACACTGTTTTTCTACCAATTTCCTTTTTTGTTTGGTAACTATCAATGAGATTTAAGGTTATCAATGAAAAAAGAAATAAAGAAATATGTCCGAAACGTATAAATTCATATACCAACTATATTTTCCTCAAATTATCAATAATAATTATGGTTGAACTTCGACTACTGGACGAATACGATTAGTTATAAATGTAAAGGTTTTATTATGATATTATTTGGTTATTGTAACATTCATTGTATTACTATGTACGCCTATTCGATTTAATTTTTTTTTTCTAATTTATTTGTAATTTTCTCTGTAAGTGATTTAAATGTAAATCCTTTGAGAAAATAAATCTCTTTAACCGTAAGGTAGTCGTAATTCGGGGTGCGCGCTTAATTTAGGAAAAAAGAAAGCGGTCCGAAGAGTAGTTATATATAGATATATAAGTAGGTATATTATATTTTCTAACATGTGAAATTGAGGGTAGGAGCTCTTTTTACAACAACGCTTACCCGTTCAGCAATAAATTATATTGCAAGACCCACAAAAAAAGTCAAGTTAAGGATTGTTGCATAAAAAACAGTAATAAATTAAAAGATGCTAGATCAATATTTTACATTACATCGTATGGAATGCAATATGACTATAAGAACGTCTGATAAATATTTGAATAATACAAATAGATTAATTTGATTATTTAATGATTAAGAAATATTTATTATTGTGAATATTTTCAAGGTCACAAGCATCTGGCGACGCACCAGATAAGAAAAAAGATAAAAGCAAAACCAGGTTAAAAGAGGAACCGCCCTCGGAATCAGAGGAGCTCCCAAAAACACCGTCACAAATTGCACGCGAGTATGTTATATTTTTTTACATTAAAATATAGATTATATTTTTATGTACAACGTATACAGGCAGGCCGTATATACTTGTATACCGTAATGAAGCTGTGTAGTCTTAGGAACGGGGCATTGCCTAGTCGGTAACGGTAATGGTGCCGGGAATAGGGAAACAGCCTACCCTAGACTCCTGCGTTTCTGCATACGTCAGAGTGTAAAAAATACCTTGGGTTAGAAATTTCACTATGAACCTAATTCGTGTTTTTTCATTTGGTTTTTTAACAAACCTCTATATTTATATACAGACCATATTATATATTTTTTCAGTTACTTCAAATTTTGATGTCATGTCATTTATGCACACCCCACCATACCCTCGCTGTTTGAGGTCGAGTTCTCTAACATCCGTGGACTCCACACTAACCTCAACGCTGTCCACCACCATCTCGAGACAGCACGGCCAGCAATGTTGTTTCTCACGGAGACACAAATACTCCGTCCTGCCGATACCAGCTACCTTAATTATCCCGGCTACACGCTTGAAGAATCCTTCAAAGCGAAAGCCGGAGTATGCTTGTTCGTCAGGACGGATGTTTGCTGTCACCGACTGCGCTGCTTGGAGGACCCCTCCTTCTCCATGTTGGTGGTACGTGTGGACCTGGTTTGTCAGAGCCGAGTCTACGTGTGCCTTTACAGATCCCACAATGGTGACTTGGAGACAAGCCGATTATTTGACCATCTTAGTCGGGTGGCAGATGCTGCGCAAGAGCAATTTCCTAACGCGGAATTGGTGTTTTTGGGGGATTTTAATGCTCACCACGAATCATGGTTGAAATCCCTCAAAACTGACCATGCTGGAAGGACTGCTCATGCTTTTTCTCTCACACATGACTTGACCCAACTGGTTGATCAGCCCACCAGGATCCCAGACATTGATGGGCAAGCACCTTCTCTACTGGACCTTCTGCTGACTTCTCACCCGGTGGAATATCAGGTTGTGGTTCAGGCTCCTCTTGGCTCTTCGGATCACAGCCTTATATCTACCAGAGTGCCACAGGCCAAGCTGCCGCCACTAGCGGTATGCAAACGTCGCGTTTGGCACTATAAGTCGGCGGATTGGGACGGTATACGCGATTACTATGCGTCGGTCCCTTGGAAGGAACGTTGCTTCAGTGGGATTGACCCGACAGCTAGTGCCGCTGCTGTTGCTGACGAAATCATGTTGGGAATGGAATACTACATTCCTAGCTCAGATCTCGTCAGTAGCAGTACGCGTAACCGTTGGTTCACTCGTGAATGTGCCGATGCTGTATCATCTAAGCAGGCGGCATATCGCAAGTGGATCAACGGCTGCATTAGCGGGGCATCTAACATTGACTCACTGAAAGCAAACTATAATAAAAATTCTAAGTCCTGTAGAAAGGCATACACGAGAGCGGATGCACAGCGCATTGTACAGATTGGTCATGACCTTGTTTCGCATCCTAGGGGCTTCCGTAGCTTCTAGCGTCTGACCAAGTTTGTGCAAAACAATTTCTGCCAACCTTCGCTGCCACCGCTCAGAAATCCGGACGGATCGCTAGCTCACAGTCCGCAAGAGCAAGCTGATCTCCTGGCTAAGCTCTTTGCCGACAATTCCGTCATCGATGATTGTAGTGCGCTGCCACCTACAATACCTTCATGTGGCCATACGATGCCTGACAATAAAATCAGGCAACGTGATGTGCGTGCGGAGTTGCAATCACTTGATGTACGGAAAGCTAGCGGTCCCGATGGAATACCAGCCATAGTGCTGAAGAAGTGCGCAGTGGAGCTGTCTCCTGTGTTAACGCGCCTATTCCAACTTTCTCTCTCTTCGGGATGTGTGCCGGAGGCTTGGAGAAGAGCTAATGTGCAAGCGGTTCCCAAAAAAGGGGATCGGTCTGACCCGGCAAATTATCGGCCAATAGCTATCACCTCAGTACTTTGTAAGGTGATGGAACGGATTTTAAACAACCAACTGATCCATTACCTAGAAGATCACTGTTTAATTAATGATCGTCAGTACGGGTTTCGACCAAAACGGTCCACAGGTGATCTTCTAGCGTACGTAACACACCTCTGGGGTGAAGCTATCGACAAGCATGGAGAATCGTTGGCTGTCAGCCTCGATATCTCCAAGGCTTTCAACAGGGTCTGGCACAGAAGTCTTCTCTCCAAGCTGGCGGCATATGGTCTGCTTGCTCAGCTATGCACCTGGATTGCCAGCTTTCTACACAAGCGTAGCCTTCGTGTTTTAGTAGATGGTTGCGCTTCACAATTCTATGTAGTGAATGCTGGGGTCCCCCAGGGATCTGTGCTATCTCCCACACTCTTTCTTTTGCATATCAATGATATGCTCTCTCTTGGGAACATACATTGCTATGCAGACGATAGTACAGTGCATGGTGGGTACCACGGACGCGCAGTGGCTGGGCGAGCGGAAATTGAGGAGAGGCGGAAGGATCTTGTCATTGAACTCGATAGGAGGTTAAAGCTCATCGCCAAATGGGGCTCTGATAATCTTGTTGAGTTTAATGCCAAGAAAAAACAGGTATGCGCTCTCACGACGAAAAAAGGTGGTCCTCCGCTGGTGATGCAAAGCAAAATCGCCATGCTGGGGATTGACGTTCACTGCGACCTTAGTCCAAGGGATTACATCGAGGCTGTTATAAAAGCAGCTTCACGGAAACTCGGAGTTCTGAACAAGGTGCGGCGCTTTTTCACGCCACAACAACTGTGCCTGCTGTACAAAACACAGGTACGGTCTTGCGTGGAATATTGCTCGCACCTTTGGGATGGCTCCGCTAAGTACCTACTTGAGGCCTTGGACCGGTTGCAGCGACGTGCCGTACGCATTATTGGCGACGTAAAGGTCACAAACACCCTTGAACCTTTACAATTGCGTCGTGAGATAGCAGCACTGAGCGCTTTCTATCGACTGTATCACGGCGAGTGCTTTGAGGAATTATTCTCTCTAATTCCTGCTTCCCCCTTCCATCTTAAGTTCACGCGAGCTGGTTCTCGATGTCACCGCCTAACTGTGACATCAATTCCATCGCGAACAAAGAAATTTGGCAACTCCTTTCTTTGTCGCACTTCCAAAAAATGGAATTCCTTACCAGCTCACGTGTTCCCCTCCTCTTACAACCCGGGTTCCTTCAAACGAGGCGTGAAGAGGCATCTTGCGGGCCGGCAAGGCGAAGGCGGCTAGTGCAGAACGTTTTTCCCGTCTGTACTGGCCGTCGTCGCGTTTGGACTCTACTACCACTTACCATCAGGTGGAGTAGAGTCATTTGCTCTCCCGGCGAATATAAAAAAAAAAAATTATTTATCTGTTGCCTACGTTTTCATATTATTAAGAAAGATTTGTTTCATATTAAATAATAACTGTTTCAAGTATAATTAATAAAAGGCCCGCGGCTGGCCTATTGCCAGCTATGGGGCTCAACACAAAATAATAGAATATTAGCCCAACCGCTACGGGGGTTGATAAATGTCTCTCAATCTTTTTAGAATCTTTATTTTATTCGATTTATCTGCTGCTTTCGTTGGCTAGTTTGACTTTAGCGACTTTTAGATTATAAGATTGAAACGATGTACCGTTTTTCAGTGAGGCGGAATACAGATCGATGTTACGCAAGCAACGTTTTAAGCGACGATGGCCGGAGGTCACTAAGGTGACGATTCGAACCCGACCGTGGAGACCGCCACCGCCACCGCAGCGATTGCCACGTATTGTAAGAATGTTTATTCACCTTTCTATTTTTATGCTTTCCACACATCAAGTTCGTTTAATACCATTAAGGTATATAGCTTATTCCGACCACAAGAGGAGTAAAGAAAAATAAACAATTTTGACTTTGAATTGAAGCTATATCATTGGTCGAAATCTTGAATAATGATATATGATTTTTATTATGGATGTGCAAAAAAATGTCTTGAATTTCAGTGATGTTGTTATCGTAACTTTGGAAGTAAAATTAAATTTGATATAAGTAATTAAGTTTATATGATATATTAATCAAGAACAAAATCAATCACAATATTGTCTTTTATATTTATATAATATAATAATTATATATATATCGGATGAAATATAATAAAGCTGAAGAGTTTGTTTGTTTTAACGTAGTAATCTCTTAAGCAAGAAGACGATTTTGAAAAAGTTTTTTTTTGGTATTTACATCACGCTACAACACGCTTAACGCAGTTTAAACTACGCGGAACGGTAGTAACGGATGAATGCTGCAGACAGCATTCATCCGTTACTACCGTTAATCAATAACTTGGACCAGAGGTCCAAGTTATTGATTAATCCGTACGTGTAAATTCTATAAAACAGATGATAGACCTACCAGAGCTGACGACCCGTAAATGGGTACCTCCGTACAAGAGGCGAAGGAGGAGAAGACGAAAGCTGCCGAGAATAGCACCTGACGAGATCACACAGCCGTTATATGAAGGAGCTAAATTAAAAAAGGTGAAACCTTCACGTTTTGACAGTGTACATTTTAGTATAGATTGGGAAGTTTTAATTTTACTGGTGGTAGGGCTTTGTGCAAGCTCGTCTGGGTAGCTACCACCCACTCATCAGATATTCTTCCGCAAAACAGCAGTCCTTGGTGTTGTTGTGTTCCGGTTTGAAGGGTGAGTGAGTCAGCTTAATTACAGGCGCAAGGGACATAACATCTTAGTTCCCAAGGTTGGTGGCGCATTGACGATGTAAGCGGTGGCTAACATTTCTTACAATGCCAATGTCTATGGGCGTTGGTGACCACTTACTATCAGGTGGCCACTATGCTCGTCCGCCTACCTATAATATAAACAAAATAATAAGCAAATGTTAAATTTGCAATAACATTGAATATTTTAACATTATTATAATATTTTTATTTAATAATCGATAAGATCATAGACTTCTAACTAGTAAGTGCTTTAGCAGACCCGATATATATACCCGTTATTTTTTTTTTTTTTGTTTTTTTTTTCTTTTTTTTTTTTTTTTTTAGTTTATTATTATTTATTAGATATTAGTGTTGTAATTTAAACAATGATATGACAATGTTATGATAATGTCATTACAATGATATGACAATGTTAAATGACATTGTTTTTTTTTTGTCAGATCTGGCATAACTTTAGTCAAGTGGAGAAGAATAAGATGATGCTTCAAGGAACTATTGGATGTAACTCGAAGAAATACTCATCGATCACTTGTGGTATGAACAATTGATTTATGTCACAATTCCATAAAAGACGACAATAATTTGATTGTAAGATTATCCACCAAATTGTGTTTTGGATACTTTTATTTTATTATTATTATACAAAGTGTGTGAGGTAATTATCTTAATTAGCGTCCAAAATGTTTTTTTGGAAAAGGTAAGATTTTTTATTATATGGGTGTTTTATAGCCTATCCCGTAAATATCCCAATATAGGGATTAAAGGCCACCCGCTTCTGTGCGTGGTGATGATGCAGGTTTCTTACGATGTATTTATTTGATGCCCAGCACGAGGAGCAAAACGAAGGTTTTGAAGGACAGAATTGTGACACATTCTTTAATTATTTAATGATACATAAAGTCATTCTCGTTCAAAGGCGCCCAAACTGCTTGCATAGCTGTTATCTGCAGAGCTCTTCTAGAAGAGAAGACTCCAGCTGAATTCGTTAAATTAGATGTAGATGACATTATTGAATCTGGTGATAGATACTACAGACAGTGTATGCTGGCTCTCAAGTGTTACAAAGGTAAGTTTTTGACATCATCATCTTTATCATATCGGCCGAAATATGTCCACTGCTAGACAAAGGCCTCCACGGATTTCTGTTATGGCCGGCCTTTTTTATATAGAATAGGAAGGCGGACGAACATATGGGTCACCTGATGGTAAGTGGTCACCAACGCCCATAGGCGTTGGCATTGTAAGAAATGTTGACCATCGCTTACATCACCAATGCGCCACCAACCTTGGGAACTAAGATGTTATGTCCCTTGTGCCTATAATTACACTGGCTCACTCACCCTTCAAACTGGAACACAACAATACCAAGTACTGCTGTTTTGCGGTAGAATATCTGATGCGTGGGTGGTACCTACCCAGATGAGCTTGCACAAAGATCTACCACCAGTAATTACGCCTTGCGCTGCGGGTGCGGGTAGGTCCGGCTTCCGACGACGTTGCATCTTCTGATCCGTGGTCACCACTCGAGAACCTTATGCCCCAGCGGCCGTTAGATCAGCAACCATTGTGCTTTGCCAATTGCCACTTCAATTCAGTAATTCAAAAATTAACTAATCAGAGCATAATTGGATTTGTTCTAATCCAATCATATCTTACAGGGAAGCCACAATTACAACTCAATCAGCTTTTAACATCATTCTTCTTCCACGACAACAAGTACACTGTCAAGATGGTCGAGATAGAGAGGGGGTTGCTGGCTAAGCATCCAGATAATATACAGGCTGAACCGGATTTGATGGCGTTAGTAGATAGCCACATTATTAAACTCTGTAACATTATTAATTTATACCCTTTGTTAATTTTTTTATGTGAAAGAATTGAATATGTCTTATTAAAGATACATAAAAGTTTCGAAAATATTACCTTTATAAAATACATAATACTTAATAATTTTGTAATTTTATCTAAAGATTGATATGACTTTTAAAGATTTTTTTTATTATGTGTAAACATGGTAGCGCTCAGTGCGCGGTTTAATTGTGTATCGAGGCTGTCTGAAGACCTGGGTTCAAACGTCGCTTTGAAAGGACACGTGACATGAAAACACAATGAGTCCCTATTTCATACGATCCTGAGGACGACGGTAGTTATGCGGTATATTTAGCGACACGTTTTAGCAGTCTGACCGATCGGTGTCGAAAACAGCCATCAAGATCGGTGTGGCAATGGCTTTATTTATATTTTTTTTTTTTGAGAAACATACAGCATAATATAATACATAAGCATTTGATAACAAAATAAGTCTCACATAAGCCAACAAAGTTTACACTTTAACATTCAAACATGGAGTGAACCTAACAATAACAAGTTATTTAACAATTAATTAAAATATTTAAAGTCAAGTATTTTATACATTTAGTGGATAAAATCCAACGTTACACTTATGATTATGTATTGAGACAACATTTGATCAATTTATTTAATGAAACTTATATTATTTTGCTTCCAAGTGTGTTATTATAATACATAGTCACACTTAATCTTACTTTTAATCATTTTTTCTTTAGATTTATGGAGAAACGCGTGGGCACATCATATATGATGATACTATCAGCTGGCGACCGCCACTTCCTCATTTGGGGCCATCCTCCATCACCAGAAAGTGGGAGTCAAGTGAAAACCGTATGCTACATATTGGACCCTCACATGTTGAACGATTTGGGACAACCCCATAAGTTGTAAGTATATTCAATTCCAAGATACGTTCAATTTGTTAATATATTTAGTAGGATTGCCTCATTGGTCTAGTGGCTTGATGTAAGTTCGCAGACCTGGAGGTTCTGGGTTCAATTCCCAGGTCGGGGTTATAAAAGTTATTGGGTTTGTATATCAGAAAATTCTCAGTAGCAGCTCGGAGTCTGGAAATTGGAAGTGTGTTCACTCCCGTGCCTCGGAAAGCACATGAAGCTATTGGTCCTGCGCCTGAACTTTTTCCGGTCGTGTCGGATTGCCGTCCCATCGGATTATGAGAGTTAGGGAATACAGAGTGCACCTGCGTTTGCGCACACACTCGTGCGTTATAATATTTCCTGCGTAGTTGGCTAATCTCTCTTGAGATTGGCCGCCGTGGCCGAAATCGGTCTGGAGGACATTATTATTATATTTAGTAGATCTTTCTTTATTTGGAGATTTGTTCTTCGTTCCGATCACTCACCAATTATCTTATATACATTACTAATAGTGAATATGTGCGTCGTGACGTCGTAATTTTAAGAATAAGAGGATTTTTGGTACAGTTGAAAGTAAATGGCAAAGATTCAAGTTTATTTTCTAATATTATGTGTTATGTATTCTGTTGTGTTGTATTGTGTGTTATGCCTCGTTGATTTATCGGAGGTTCTGGGTTCACGCCCCAGGTCGGGCCGATAAAAAGTTAGTGAGCTTTTTTGTCGAAGATTCTCAGTAGAAGCCCGGAGTATGGAAGTTGAAAGTACCCGTACACTCCCGTGCCTCAGGAAGCACGTAAAACCAATGGTCCTGCGCCTGAACTCTTTCCCGTCGTGTCAGATAGCAGTCCCATTGGAGTAAGGGAAAAGAGAATCTGTGTTAACGCACACATAATGAGCAAGAGGACATCATACTCTGTGTTAATTGTTGGAAAATAAATCAGTCATCAAATTTATTGGTTATCTTCGCCTATAGACTGGTATTTCAAGATTTACAAATCACTCTTAACATTGCTTTAATATGTAATAAATTAACTTAGCAAATATATACTAAAATAAATATTGAAGGTTCGGTGCTGGCGCATTCCTCCGTTACGCAGGGGTAACATCATTTGTCTTGGACTTCCTTGCCAATTACGGTGATCTGGACGCTGCTAAAAAGGGCACACCGAAGCCCGTTGTAACCTTAACTAATATCGAGGTAAAGCACTTGAGTGGTTTGTTAAAAAATATATTGTTCTTTCTTAGAAATTAACTTACATTTATATTACCCTAGTGGCCTAGTGGTTAGAACGCGTGAATCTTAACCGATGATCGTGGTTCAAATCCGGGCAAGCACCACAGAATTTTCATGTGCTTAATTTGTGTTTATAATTCATCTTGTGGTTAACGGTGAAGGAAAACATCGTGAGGAACCTGCATGTGTCTTATTTCATTGAAATTATGCCGCATGTGTATTCTACCAACCCGCATTGGAGCAGCGTGATAGAATTAGCTCCAAACCTCTTCAAATGGGAGAAGAGGCCTTAGCCCATTAGTGGGACATTAACAGGCTGTTACCAAGATCATAAACTTTATTAGTAAGGTTAGCTAACTAACTAAGCTGCGCATTTCCGGTCGGTAAACCATACGCCTGGTACTCTTATTATTAAATTATAAAACAGTGTGCACGCTTTAAAAAATATCTATTTACTGCAGCATGAATCATCTTATTTGCACAGGTTATCATCTATTTGTATGTCAACGTGTTTGATACAAATCGTATATATGTAGATACGATATACGTATATATTGGTACTAAGCCTAAGTGTATAAGTTACGTGTATCAGAGAGCACAGTATCTGTATAGTTGGATATCCGCCATGTTCATAATTCAATAAGAATAATAAAGTCCATTTCAACCAAAATTTCAAAAGGGTGAGTGAGCCAGTGGAACAGGCACAAGGGACATAAAATCTTAGTTACCAAGGTTGCTGGCGCATTGGATATGTAAGCGATGGTTGACATTTCTTACAATGCCAATGTCTAAGGGCGTTTAGTGACCACTTACCATCAGGTGGCCCATATGCTCGTCCACCTTCCTATTCTATAAAAAAAAACATTAATCTCTTTGATAAAATACATTAATATTTTTTTTGTATTCCATAAAACAAACAGTAAAATCTGATATCATCTAGTACCTGATTCGATTTCGGAGTACCATAGATACCATCCTATATAAAGATATTGAAATATATAGATAGATACGATACGGCTTGAAGCCAATATTAACCACGCCCGCAAGGATCATCATATGTGGGAAGTCACCGATGCACAGTGTAAATTTTCGAATTGTCATTTTCATGTATGAAAAAAACAGTTCCAAAAATCTTTTGGTCAATAACATTTAACATTTGGTCAAAAACAGTTGTGTTTATTATGAAAGGATGATAGACAACATAAATCGCTTAAAAGATGTTCCATTCTAATTGGTTGTTTTTTGGCAAAAAAAAAAATCACCAAAATATTTTCTATGGGACTTATTGGTATCAACCGTATAGGTGGTGCAAAAAGAACCGCTTCTCCGTGATCCCGATTACGAGTTGGATTTGAAGGCTTTAAAGGTGCATTGTCAGAGTGAATGGGAGAGCATGAACAGGAACGCGCTGATCGAGAAGAAGTTGAAAGAGGTAAGTGGAGTGATGGCCTTCGACAGAATAACTAAGACGTCTATATATATGAAGCACTTCATAATTTTTATTTATTTATTTGTAAAAGCACGCTTACAACATACGAATAAAACATTTACAAATCAACTTCAATGATAGTATATCTAATACGCATACCAATTACAAGTGTACATAGCACTTCCAGATTTATAAATCAAAACTAGCAAAAAACTTCAGTAAATTTTTAAAAATGATAAGATTTCCTGTCAGAAATATGTATTATCGTCGACTTTATTTTCGAGCGTCAGAGCAATAGTCTATTTCAGGGTAAATATCCGCATGGTTCGTTGAGCGCTGTAAGCTTGGCAACTTCAAGAGCTACTACTAGGAAGAAGGTTCAAGACTTTTATCAGAAAACACCGAAAGAGGTAAATAATCTGCCAGAATTAAGAGAGAAAATGGATTTTAATGAAGATTTTGAGTATATACAATCTTTTGTCATCACTTTTTTTATTTTAAATAGACTCGGACAGCAAATGGGTTACTTGAAGTGTAAGTGGTCACCACCATCTATAACATTTGTACCGTAAGAGATATTTGCCATCCTGATGAGCTTCGAACCTTGGGAACTATGATGTTATGTATATTGTGCCTGTACTGGCGCACTCACCATTTAAACCGGCATAACAAAACTTAGTATTGCTATTTGTCACGCAGCCACCTCCTCAACTACCGGTACCACCAGAACGAGCTCCTCCAGCACCCACGCAGGAACAGATCATGCAATTGCGAGGCGAGGACTTTTTCTTATACTGTCCTAAATCAGACGGACATGCATATGGCAGGTATGTATGAAAGAATCGTCAGAGTCAGTCACGGTAGCATGCGCAAGCGATCCCGTGGCGCTCTTCGTTAAGACGGTAAGGGTACCGCTGGTTTTTTAGTGAGTATTCAGATGCTCGGGGCGCACTCGGCGCCTTGGACACTGGCTAGCCCCACATACCCCCCCCCAACTGTTCTCGTGGGGGAAAAGAATAACGCGTTTTTCCAGTCCAAAAAAAGGTATGTATGGAAGAGCAATCAAAAGTAAATTCTACTAATCTATAACGATTAGGATACGTTCTCGATTCAAATCCGATCCAACTTTGAATCATTTGTATTTATTCGAATCGGAACCGAACTCATAATATGTTAACATATACCGTTGTGTCAAAATCAAACTTAATTGTTAACTTTAATGGCAACAGTCGATGATTAAATTAAAGAATAGGAAAACGGATAAACGGCAACGATCACGCTTCGATTCGATTGCGATAAAGTGACAATTTGTTAGTAGAATTTATCCCCCAGATAGGTTTTCTTATAAACATTATTGATATGATACTAATTTTGTATACGTTGTGGGTTTAAAAAATATTGTATAGCGACTGTTTATTTTAACATTGATTGTTCTCTTTTTTTATCCTTGATGTGACATGCAAAAAAAATTTTTCACGCTGGGAAAACTCTACGCGTTTCTCCCGCGGGAACAGTAGGGGGGGGGGGATTATGTGGGGCTCGCCGGTATCCAAGGCAATCGGAATACCTACTAAAAAACCAGCGGTACCCTTACCGTCTTAACGAGGAGCGCCACGGGATCGCTTGCGCATGCTACCGTGACGCTCAACTTAACCCCTAAGCGATACAGTAAAACCGGTTATATCTAGAAATTAATTAATGAATTGTTTTCCTTACATTTATATTATTTATTATTGGTCATAGAGATGATATGATACCTCGGCCAAAATCTGAGACGGTATTGCATAGCGTGGTGGAGATAGCTGATCAGAATTACCATTCTCAATACCAGCAGATGGATGTCGACAAGTGGATCCTAAGGGGTACGAGACACATGGCCAGCTACAGGTGAGGGTACGGGATGATATGCGAAGTACATACGTATAACTATACAACGGACTTTAATGGTTTAATATAAATATATATTTTATTAATTATTTTTTTCAAAGGCAGTTCTTAATTTGTCAAAACGTCGCCATTATAAGATGTTTGATGATTTGATTTGTTTCTTAGCCATATATAACATAACGTTAGAATTTTAGAAGGATAAAATGAATCCACTTGAGAAATGTTTTTTTTTCTACTATTCTAATCCTTATACTCTAAAATATAAATAAGTTGCAATTTTGACTCACCTAGCAATCTCAATAACATATATATTATATTTTTTAATTCAAATATTAACATATTTGCTTTAGCTTAGCATTATATTGTATTGAATTATAAAATACGAATCTGACTTATTATTTTGTGTAGTTGTAACTAAATGCAGATTCGGAGTGTTGGGGCATAACGTTACAGTTACATCAGACTATAAGAATGAGGGAATAGCTTTCTTAACTACAAAACAAACTTTTAAACGTGCAGTCTGTGGGTAACATATACGCAGAAACAGTTCAGAGCACTTCGCGTCCAGTATAATAATGCGTTTAGGGTGCTGATGGGGCTGCCGCGGTACTGTAGTGCATCAGGGATGTTTGCGGATTCGCGAATCGAGTGTTTTCATGCAACCATGCGTAAGCGATGTACATCTCTTTTGCGCGGGGTTCGGGACAGCTCCAGCACCATTCTAAAAATGTTCGCATGCAGATTTGACTGTCAAAACGTGAATCATTGCAATATGATTCATGTACTGACTAATAATGAATATTAATGTGTGAATTGACAATAATTACATTCATGATATTGTTTAATTTAAATTTATTTTTGATTTAATTTAATGTGATTTAATATAATTTTTTTATATATATTTGATTTAGTCTAATTTAATATAATGTAATGTGATTGATTTCTTTTGATTAGTGTAAATTTGAATTGATTTGATTTAATTCAAATTTTATTTTGATTTAATTAATTTAGATTCGATTTAAATAATTTGTTTAATTTGGTATTATAATTTAATTCGAATTAATTTAATTTAAATTTTAAATTTCTATTTATTTATATTTATGATTTGGTTGAAATAAATGATTTTATTATTATTATTAACTAGACTTTATGATAGATATTTTAGTCGACCGTGACCGGAGTTCGTCAAAAAGGTCAATATTTTTAATTGTTATCGTTAACCAGATATCAAACGTTTAAAACGTACACGGGCGTCGCGTGTTGCGTCGCCGCGTTGGCGATGCTTCGGAGACTCAGAGCTCGTGCGTGGAACGAGGACGTTTTGGATGAGACGTTGGACATTGGATATAATTTCTTTAGGGTACATGCTATAATTGATTATATAGGATATAAACCGTGACGCCTCAGTGGTTAAAAGTCGAGAATCTTAAAATATGCACTATATGATAGCGGATACACCGATGATCACATTTGCGTAGTAACGTAAAATGGGGTAATTTTAAAAAGTCGTTGAAAATATTATTAATCACGCGTTCTAACCACTAGGCCATCTTAACCGATGAGGGTTTAAGCCCGGACAAGCACCACTGAACTTTCATGTGCTTAATTTGTGTTTATAATTCATCTCGTGCTCAGCGATGAAGGGAAATTTAGTCAGGATACTTGCACGTGGCGGACGAAAATCTGACACTTGTCAACCAACCAAAGCTTTGGAGCGACGTAGTGGAATAATTCCCAAACGTTATTTGATTTGATGTGGATTTGGCGACAAGGCCATCGTTTTATGGTTTTATCACAGATGTTCTATGATGATCTTTCAATACACAAATTATGATTATTAAATTATTTACTTTGGTTTTAATTAAATTACTTAACATTCCAGTTCGACTTGAAGGAATAAATACATTTACGATAGATATTTCAAAATTCTGTATCGTTCTTGGACCATAGTAGATTAATTCGTCACGATAATTATTTATTTAATCTTATATGACTAAATATTCCTTTAATTGATGTTGTAGGAATCTCTAGTAGAGAGGGGCGGTCCGATAAGACGGCTCGTTTTAGGAGAATTGAAAGAAAACTTCACGATCAGGGATAAGGTCTATATGCATAAGGTAACTGGCATATGAATATGACCTTTATGACCTAATAATAAGCTGTATATTTGGTGAGAATCCAAAATCAAAATTACTTGTAGCGAGAAAAGTTTTATAATTGAAAATATATTTGACGCAACTTTGGTCAATGATTGCCTTCACAATGGTCAACTTACTTATTCTGTTTAATTAAACAGTGTTTTCTCTTTGTGTCATTTTCTTGGCTTTGGAAAGATTCGTGATTTGTTTAGATATAGCACAAATTGTCACCCCTCCCCTAGATAATGGCTAAAGATAATATCGTTTTAAAAGTTCATAAAATTAGATTAATTTTTCCATAAAAATCGTTGATTTGGTACTCCGTTCAGGAACGAGGAATAGCGGTTTGGGGTAAATTAATATCAAACAACACGAAAGTTTTCGATCTCTGCCGAGGGATTGAGGCTTTCTTCAAGGAATCGGATACTGGACTGCTTCAGGTATGTTGTAAGCTTTTACATCGATTTATTTCCTATAAACGTTAATCGTCAAAATGAATGTGAACGACTACATATATTGAAACAAAAGACTTGATGAGGGATGCCTTTATTTAAATCTGAGAATCGCTTCAATTCCTAGAATTAATATTATCGGGTTGGCAATTGATTTTCCGATGTCACTGACGAAATCGATTGATAATTTTGGATATTAAAAGTATTTTATTTGTAATCGTAAGATTTTATTGCTGAATATAAAATTATTTTTATTACCATTATTCATATTATTATGCTTATATATTTTTCTATATCTAGTCTAGTAACTATCTATAAGGCTGAAGATTCCGCACGCCCTCGGTTCAAACGCCGGTACAACCGCCCTTGAAATTTATTAGATTTTTGGTTGCAAAATTATTCGTAGCATCCTGGAGACTGGAATTTAGTATTGTGTACAATCCCGTAATCCGTTGGAAAGCATGTAAAGCCGGTGGTCCTGCAGCTGTCGTGTCGTATCGTGTCGTGTCGATATAATCATCCCATTGGATTATCTGAGTGCACATGTGTTTGCGCACATAGTTAGGCATGCACTATAATATGTCCCGCGGAGTTGGTTAATCTTTTTAATGAGAATCTTGGCCGAAATCGTTCAGGACGACATTATTATATGGTTATTTGTGTATGGTACAAAGATAATCGTGCAATGATCATTTAATCCTCTTTACATTTAGATTCCTGGTGAATTTGAAGTCGCTATTTGGAACGAGGGTGGTAAATATTACGTGTATCACCCTTGGCCCGCTGATAAATTTGGGTATAAGGTGAGTTAAACTAATTTAATGTAAATATGAATTTAATAATGTTTAATTATTTTTTATGTAAATTTTGATTTTTTTCATTCTATAATATCAATTTCCATCTATATTCAAGTAATGAAGTATCATTTCACATTTAATAATCGGATTCTGATTTTCGTTGAGCTGATGATTATTTCTTCAGGAATATTTTAAGTGACTAGTCAGAACTGCTTATAAGTCATGGAATTGATCGTTTATTTTCCTTCCGATTATCTATCACGTAATCGAACAGGTTGGCCTACAAGAAGGTGGTAAGGCTTGTGTACTCAACTTCAACCGTGTGTCACGGTTATGCGAGCATTTCTTGGATAGCGTCGCAGACTTGAAGAGGAAACCATTTAGTATTTCTGACGTCTACGTCACTGAAAGGGGCGATATGCCGGAGCCGGTCAATAAGTTGAAACGTGAGTATCTTTTAGAATTTCAATCATTTATATGCGCCGAGTATGCAAAAACGTAAAAAGAGAATTAAATATAATAAGATTAGCCAACTTTGAAGGAGATATTATAATGCACAAGTGTATGCACAAGCACAAGTGTTCTCTCTATTCCTTAACTCTCCTAATCCGATGGGACGGCAATCCGACACGACCGGAAAGAGTTCAGGTGCAGGACCAACGGCTTTACGTGCTCTCCGAGGCACGGGAGTGTATATAATAATACATATATCCTAATGTACAGCGGTTATATTAAGAATTTCAAATCATCCTAGATCGATTGAATACGACTTGATTGTGATATAAAATATAAAGCATGTGGGCACATGCTTGAAGTTGAGCTCAAGTACAGCTATGGTTTTCAACAGCGGTAGCCCCCAACCGGTGGGTGATTCGCGGTAGGTTTCACGAATCTGACCTTCGGTTCCCGGAGGAGCACCGTGGGAAGCAAGCAACGCCGGTATCCATAGCGGCTATCGCTATGGCACACGTTCTGGAACCTTCGAATTGGACACCAAACGATATCGATGAGGTTAGTATTTTTTGGTCTTTCGTATTGGTTTTTACAAGCTTTTATTTAACTTGCAATGTTTGTTAGTTTGTATTAAATATTGCAAAGTTCCCATATCAACTTCGCCGGCAGTCAGAACGCATTTTTTTTCCAAATCCATTGCGAATGACATACATCATACAAGATCTCGACCAATGATATCTGATATATACTCGTCATGCGTTTGGAACATACTGAAAATGAATAAAGACTATTAAAGCGTTAACGTAAGAGTAACGTCAAATTTATTTGCAGAATTTTTAACGTGAAATAAATATGTGTATACAATTTTCTTTCAAGCCTCCATACAGTTGTTGAGATTCCCCTTCTCCAAAGTATTTATTAAAATTAAACATTGAACATGTAAACTAATTAGACGGAGCTTGAAAATCATATCATAATATATACTGTAGTAATATATATATTTTATTATGTTTGAAATAATAGACCCTTGTTCGAGGTGATATTCTCTACCAAAATACAATGGAACATCTCGATCGTATGGGCATCAACATCGAGACACCCCACGGGGAGGAGGGGGCAGAGGAAGAGGAAAAGGGGACAACAGGAACGTTGGCGGCCGCTGATGTATTGACTAGATTCAAGATCTCGGAGTATGATTGTATTGAGACGGAAGTTATGGATAGCGCGTATAGCGGTTAGACATTTTCTTTTAAATACAACATACTTTTGGTGATGTCATGATTTACTTGGTGGTAGGGCTTTGTGCAAGCTCGTCTAGGTAGGTACCATCCACTCAGCAGATATTCTACCGCAACCGGTTTGAAGGGTGAGTGAGCTAGTGTGATTAAAGGCACAAGGCACATAATATCAAGGTCGGTGACGCATTGGTGATGTAAACCATGGTTTATATCTCTTACAATGCAAATGTCTAATCCTATTCTATAAAAAAAGATAATTATCGTTTGTTCTTATTTATGGTGCTGAATGCTTGACATCTACCTTGGACAATCGTTTGCTAGTAGATTGGATTAACACCAAGATGGCCAGGAAGTGGCGCTTAAATGCTCCATAGCATTGATAATCCTTAATAAAAATTCTCGAAATCGACGCTTACAGCACCGACGGGTTGGTTTGGGTTAATATTTACTACTCTGCTAAAATCAAATAGCATTTACTTATATGTTTTGCTATGAAATTAGGCGATAGAGTAATGGCGTTTGAATATGGTAAGAATCTTTTGTCACCAGGCAATAAATTGTGACCATGAATTATGAACCATAAATTATGAACCATTTGGTGTAAGTTTTTGCTCCTTTTAAGTAAAGAAAATGATTAATCCTTTTACATATAAAACATTTTTTTTTTACTTTTTAATGAAATATAAATCGGAAACGAATGTAATATATTTATTAAAGGTTCCATTATTTTTGTACCGGCTTTCGCAACGTAAACATAACAGTCTTCTGGGGATTCTTTCAATTCTAAACATACTTGAGAGTGTGTGGATTTTTCAATACCAAAAATATACTCACTGGAGCGATTTTCATTTTGAAATGAAGATAAAAATATTGTTATTGCATCTAATAGATTCGAAAACTTTGTAGTTTGTATGGATGTCATCTTAAATAGATCCATTTCTCCAGGTCAGTTAAACCCAGAGCCTGGTAGCGGCATCGTCGCACTTAAGGACTCAATCCGCGAACTCTTCAAGGAACACACCCACGCCGTTTTGACAGCCAGGGGAGGATCGACGGCTATATGGAGATTTGATGACAGCTACTACTTCTTTGATCCTCACGGTTGTGATGAGAATGGTACAGTCTTTTGGATCGAATCTTGTGATTGTTATACTCTGAAATTAAAATGTATTCAGGATGGAAAATTTATAATAATTTGATAGTTTTTTTTAGTAGGTTAGGTTAGGATATAATATATACTCACGGTAGCATGCGAAAGCGATCCCGTAGCGTTCCTCGTTAAGACGGAAAGGGTACCGCTGGTTTTCCGATATTCGGGGCGCACTCGGCGCCTTGGACACCGACGAGCCCCACATACCCACCCACTTTTCCCGTGGGGGAAAGGCATAACGCGTTTTTCCAGCGTTAAAAAAAAGGATTAAATTTGTATAAAAATATCTTTATCTAGTTAAATGGTAGTAATAAGTTTCTAGGACTTCAGAATTTGAGTTAACAAAAATTTATATTTTTGTAGAATAGTAACCGTTACATAATAAATATATTATTTGAATAAATTAGGTTATCCGTCAGAAGAACCACGATCAGCTGCATGCCTGGTTAGGGTGAAAGGAACGCCCGATGATCTAGCTGACGTGATCTTGGGTAACTTGGCTCCGGGACTTGATGATAGCTTTAACATATCACCGGTAGCAGTAAACGCGAGTAAACTGAACGCTGAGATTGGTGCGCCTGAAACAAAATTGGACGTGAGTGTTTGTTTTAATGAAGATAATAAACAATAAATAACAACAAGTGATTGGGAGAACTTTGTCGTATTGAAGTATTATCGAAACTGTTACGTGTCCGTAGATTTCTAGTTTGACATTTATTTCTCAAAAAAGAATACAATTCAGTTAATATGAGAAATACACGTTAATCATATAAGTAAAGACAAAAATTATGGAACGAGTGAGTATTAGTAAATTCTTAAATGAGATTGTTATAATTTAACATTGTTGTCGGTGGGTAAAAGGAAAAAAGTAAGGATTTATCGTGAGCAGTGACTCCGATCACTAATGTCTAATGTCTCTATGCAACTAATTTTTATTAGGTTTATTACAATTTAAAATTGCGCATCCTTAACAGGAGGATATTATATATTTACTGGTGGTAGAGCTTTGTGCAAGCTCGTCTGGGTAGGTACCACCCACTCATCAGATATTCTACCGCAAAACTGCAGTACTTGGTATTGTTATGTTCCGGTTTGAAGGGTGAGTGAGCCAGTGTAATTACAGGCAAAAGGGACATAACATCTTAGCTCTCAAGGTTGGTGGTGCTTTGGTGATGTAAGCGATGGTTAACATTTCTTACAATGCCATGGGCGGGCGTCTATGGGCGTTAGTGACCATTTACCATCAGGTGGCCCATATGCTCGTCCGCCTTCCAATTCTATAATAAAATGATATGTATGTACAAATAAACTACAGGCTCATTGTCGATTTGATGGAAAATTAACTTTCAACCATAAATATTGAATATATAAGGCTAAAGATGAAATATATATTTCTTCGTTTTCCATTATCATCTATAGAATCTTAAGATTCGTTTGTTGTACTCATAATTACGCTAGTTTATTCAATATTCGAAACAGAATAGAGTAATAAGTGTAAAATATCTAGACTCTAAAATTTTGCTACATCATTGAATCTATCTATATCTTAAAATAACTGTTATTGACTATAGAGTAAAGCATTCAGTTGGATAGCGAAAGGCAGCGCTGCCATCATGATGGGACCGAGGGGCGAGAACACGGCGATTGGAAAAGCCGCTGAGAAGGCCGGCATTACTGTGAGTGATATTGGGTTTTATTGCAACCTCCTAAAGAATTGATTGATTTTTCGAAGCAACCTTACACGATTATATTTGCGATAGAATTATCTTTATTTTGATATGAAAGTCAATCGGTAAGCAGATGAGTACAAATTGCTAAACTAAACACCTGTTTACAAGCGGCGACCAGGAAATGGTGACATGAAAAAGGTGGGCAACCTAAGTGTGGTAAGCACGTGGATGAAGAATTAAAAAAAAAAATTGAGAAAAGAATAATTTATTTAAGATAGTCATGGCCATGTTTTACTGGGCAACCTAATTAGGACATGTTTATTTAATTGTAAATATTTCAGAAAAATATATTTTCATCCGGTGAAAATTCTAAATCTATTTCAGCAGATGGGTGAAGGTCAATCTTAGTTTGGATCTTATTCATTTCATATTATTATTTCATTCATTCCATTTACTTTTACTTTGTATAAGTCTGATGCTTTAAGAAATGTCAATTATGGAGTATGATAGCTGATGATGATTTTGAAGTTTGAATTTAATAGGATGAAGATATGGCGGGTCGCACTTTAGCGTTGCCTGTAGTTGCAGCCTTCGCCGCGGCCACCGAGTCGGTTCCACCGCCGCATATGCATCAGGATCACATGTACAATTTTCTGGGTTAGTGGAATTATTTTCTACTGTAATATATAGATTTGTAAATAATAGTTTGACATAACATATAATTTTAAAAAAAAACTAACAATAGCTTTATTATTATTATTAAATAACTTTATTGTACACTCACAATGAAAGAAGAAAAGACAAGAACAAGTAAAAAAAAAAAAGAAAACAAAAAGTTCGAGAAGCCGTGTTATATAAATAAAATTTTTACTGAAATATATATGTATAATATATAAATATAATGTATATGCCGAGAATTATGGATTTTAAGTCCCTTTCAAGATAACCAAATATAAAATTTTAAATTTAAAAGTAGACATTGATAGTAGACCATGCCAGAATTTGTTTACAATTAACTGCAATTTTTAATCCTTTGACCTTCATTCCTCTAAACTATCAGACGCATATTGTTCTGATGTCTTAGAAAATACAGAAATTATTCATTTCAACCCTTAGCAAATATTCATAATATAAATTGTCAAATTGCAAAATAAATTGTGAATTACAGATGCTGGTGTTGATTATTATTTGAATCACGTGAAGAAGACTGGACGGAAGGAAATAGAGCCGAAAGACCTGACGGAGAAGTTTGAAATGGGGGCAAATACATTCTCCATCGAACTCGGGGATCCCATCCGGTTACCGTTAAGGCTTCCTGATGAACCAGCAGGGGTAAGTGGGTTAATGGAACATATACATTTAATATGTTGCATGATTAGTTTGGGTGCAATAAGGGTGTGACTTTAAGAATTAGCTTAAACTAAATTGAGCAATTTCTCAATCTCAATCATTCTTTCCGACAAAGTGGAACTTAGCATTCTTAGTTAATTTATGATATTTACTAAAAATCGTAAAACTATCTATATTGCAAGCCGAGATGGCCTAGTGCTAAGAACGCGTGAATCTTAACCGATGATCGTGGATTCAAGCCCGGGCAAGCACCACTGAATATTCATGTGCTTAATTTGTGTTTATAATTCATCGCGTGATTGACGGTGAAGGAAAACATCTTGAGGAAGCCCGCATATGTCTGATTTCATTGAAATTCTGCGACATGTGTATTCCACTAACCCGCATTGGAGCAGCGTGGTGGAATAAGCTTTCATGCATGCCTTTCCCTCAAAATGGAGAGGAGGCCTTAGCCCAGCAGTGGGACATTAACAGGCTGTTACTGTGACTTACTGTGTAAAACTATCGAGGTTACTTTGCTTATATTTTAAGATAGGTAAACTCACCTTTTAAATTTATATGAATATATTTTGAACGATTAATAATTTTATGTTTTGTGCTTCTTCACTATAATGAAAGCTAATAAATATATAAAAAAGTTAAGCTATCGAACTATACATTCAGGAAGGAGGCGAAGAAGAAGCAGCTGAGAAGGAAGAACTTGGCGAAGAGGAAGAAGTAACGGAAAAGGAACTACCTATGAAACGTAAGCTATCCTCTCAATCTAGTCTATACACTCAGTTTTTACAGGAAAACCTGCGTCAAGTATATGCATGTGGTGAATCTCCAAATCTTCTATTTGAGGAGAGGATGTATTTTCCACAGAACGAAATTAGACTAAGTTTGGTAGAACAAATTTGGAACTAGTCCCCAGATCTATCTACGTTCTTATAAGTTGTAGGGTCTCGCTGAGTGTAGAGACATGCTTAAGTAAGTTGTTAAACATCAAAGTTATCGGGTGTGGTAATGATAAAACTGTTTTAACCAGAAATTAAGGATGCATTGTTCAAAATGTGGTACGATCAGACCAAGCCTACGTCGGTATCGTTACTTGTCGGTGACTACCACCAGCTGGGTGTGTGGGTGTCTGCTGGAGGGAAAGTGGTCGCATTCGATCCCGCGCCGACCTTGCCCAAGGGAGTGCTGACCGCACAGAGGATACAGAAGGGTGAGTGATCTCATATATTTGAACAAAAATAATAGCATTAAAATATTTCCTGATAGGTACAATGTTGGTGTCTTCAAATCCAGAGTAAACAGGTTTCTTACAGGCATGCGTGCTACATCTTAGACCGTGTCGATGCTTAACATCAGGCAAGTCAACGGTCAAACGCTGGCCTATTAATAGTAAAAAAAAATATAGCAATAACCAATTTTTGATAATTATAATGAGTAGCCATAATTATCTAACAATAGATGATGATGATCTTTCATATCGATATCGGTTGCGGTTACCAATCTCAACGGAAACTAGCAGGCTTTATCATTGCGCTCAGTTCTGTCAGCAATCATAGGTGCACTCTTTATTCCCCCACTCTCATAATTTTCTTGACTTTCGAGGCACTCGAGAACACTGCCAACACTCAACTGAGACTTTCGTGACGAAAACTTTGACTTTTTTTTGGTCTGAATCAGGTTTTGAACCCGGAACCTCGCATTCTCCAGCTTTTAAGCTAGCCAACGAGATAGTCTCACAATTATGAAATATATATATTTATAAATATATCATTGTTTTATAGTTCGAAAACGAATCTCTAATATTTTCAAAATACTTGTAAGATAAATGTGGTTTTAAATAAAATAGTTAATAACAATGATAATATTATTAAAAGCGTCATTCGATTGCTTTATCTTAAGTTTTTTTTTTTAAGTTTGGGTCGAGCAGCTTAAGTTGCATGATAAAACTATTTTATAGACTTATCGCCACCTTGACGTGAACTCTTATTAGAAATGTTTTTGTCGTTACGTGCTCAACGACGATATGTGCTTAGAAATTACAGATTATTATAGAAATCATTATTTATTGCGAAGGTGATGAGTTACGACTTCAACGGATCAAAGATGAGATGGCCGGTGAAGGTGGTGGCGGTGGCGAGGAGGAAGGTGATGAAGAAGCTGGAGGAGGTAAGATGTATTTAACTGATACAGGTAATGAAGTAATACAAATTGTTAAACATAAGATATACAAATTTTGTTTAAATAAATTATTGCTATCATTGTCTCATTATTGACAAATTGTTTAAAGGCCAATAAGAAATTGGATCCTAATATAGCTTAACACGTAGTCGCAGAATAGATTACACAAAATTAATGAAGTAATGCTCTTGATACAAAGATGTATAACTATATTAAGTAATATTGTCGGTTTGAGTTAATAATTGTTAATTTCGCTAATTTTTTTTCTTATCATTTTTGATTCGACATTAAAGTGGTTTTTTTGCAATGCAAAAGGGCCAACACCGCCCATACTCATTGACATTGTAGGAAATGTTAACCATCGCTTACATCGTCAATGCGCCACCAGAATGTCTGATGCGGTAGAATGTCTGATGAGTGGGTGGTACATACTCGAATGTACAAATCCATAAGTGAATGGAAGATCACTTGTAGTTATTACTTTGTGTCTTAAAAGAAAGATAAATTTTACAGAAGGCGAAGAGAAACCAGAACCAGAGCCTGAATTCGTCCCACCTGAGTCTTGTCCAGCTTTGATGGTGTTTGCCAGCCCCGGGGAGTTTATCGACAAACTCAGTAAGATATGTTTTATATTTATTTAAGAGTGCCAGTTGAAAAACCGGACACCTACACGGGCATCGACGCGGTGACCCAAACGCAATACTTTCCCCCAAACATCACTCAGACCACGTCGCTTATAAGCTTACCTGAGAATGTTTAAATAAACATTTATTTTATATAATGTTTTTTTTTAAGAAATTCGATTTATATTTTTGACCTCAATTAACGTTTCTAATGACTTTGCAACTGCATAATATTTTTAATTGGTTTTATTATTCCCAATTTTGGTGAATTATAGCTATCACAGGAACGATGTACAAATTATCTTCGAACGTAATAATGGCTGGTAACGCATTAATACTGCCATATGGTTTAAACAAATTAAAATCTTATATAATATTAAAATAACAATTTCTGTATGTCTATTTATTTCGTGTATTAAGATAATTTTTCACAAAAAATAATTTGTAAGATTACGTTCTTACGAGCAATCTTGAATCATGTTACACGGTTAGTATGTTTGTTGGATGTAACTGAATGACTATTATCAAATAGCCCTTCAAGGAGGACTCGACAGGAAACAATGTCTGGCGCCTTACAAGCTGTATCCGGTCAAGGTTACGAACGAATTGACGTCAGTGTTGAAGGAGAGGAAGGGGACGACGCCGAAGAGGGGTGATGATGAAGCGGAAGACGAAGAAGGTATAAAAACGTGTTATAATTATATCATGGTCATTCGAAAGTAAAAAAAATGTAGAAATCTATAAATGTGCTCATTATAAAACATTTCTTAGACATTAATAAATTTAACTGTTTCTAAATTATCAAGCTCTGTTTATTTTATAGTATAGGTAGGCAGACGAGCATGTGGGCCACCTGATGGTAAGTGGTTCAATGCCCATAGACATTGGCATTGTAAGAAATGTTAACCATCGCTTGGAATTGGAAACTAAGATGTTTTGTCTCTTGTGCCTGTAATTACACTGCCTCGCTCGTCATTCAAACCGGAACACAACAATACCAAGTACTGCTGTTTTGCGGTAGAATATCTGATGAGTGGGTGGTACCTACCCAGACGAGCTGGCACAACGCTCTACCACCAGTAGATGATGATATATAAATGAAGACAAGGTACATTTCAGAAATATTCTACATATTTATGTAATGGTTTTTATATGCCATTAGTTTGTACTTCTATAATACAAGATCGGGAAATATTTCGCCTTCCATATCGACTTGATTATATTTAAATATACATATTAAGCTGTTTAAAAACTGTACGAAATCGAATCGAACTATAGATACGATTCGTTGTTTTTTGTCTATGTTTGTATATGTATGCCGAGTGGCTTTCTTTGATAGTGATTTTAGCGAATTAAAATTGGCTATTATTGATTTATTTACATCTAAAAGTAGATTTTATTTGAGGGCAATGGGAGTGTGTGCGTATGCGTGTATCCTGTGCGTGTGTGTGAGATGAGTTTCTCATCTTTGTCAATTATTTTCAAGAGGGAGAATTGCTGATAGAGGCTTTGGACGACGCAGCGATTGGCAAGTACTTTACAAGGCTCGGACGAGCTGTCGCGTCGGTCCGAGGTCGAGTCGCGCAAAACGAGGATTACTTCTTGGATCAACCGAACAGAGACAATCAGGTAATGTGTGTTATACATCTAGATAGTGATTTTAAATCATCCCCTACTACTTGTTTGTGACGTATGAAAATTTTTCACGTGCGTGTCCACCAATCTGCATTGGAGCAAGGCGGTGGAATTAGGTCTACTTTTGTCAAGGTTAGGAGGCCTTAAGCCAGCAGTTACATATTTATAGGTTGCTAATTTTTACTGTAATTGTCAAATTTCGACTACAGACGATACTAGTTAAAATTAATAAACCATCGATTGGTATGCAGTTTTTATGAACACGCGTGACATAAGAGGTTCGTCTAAAGGTGTTTAATTTAAGTTGTTTATTGCTGAAAGAATATTATTATGTAGTAAAATATATTATAAGGAGGATATATTTTGTTTGCTCACTACTGTATCGTTTTTTTTTTATAATTCTTTTATCACTAGAAAGTTACTTTAAGGATATATTTTATTTAATTATTAAGTTTTTAGTATGTGTATAACGGCGTGGGGTCGACCACGTGGGGCAATTCGTTGTTGGAGCCGTTATCAGACATGTTGTAGGCGCAAAATAAAAGTTCAGTCACATAGCACTGTTGTTTATTTGTTCGCTTACAGTCGATAATCACGAGAATAACAATTAACCGCGCCGATTAAAATGGATGGAAACGCAGCAAGTTCGACAAAGGAAGACGCCCGTTCGTCCCCGAATCCTTTTCCAAAGTGAAGTCAGACGTTAAATGACAATAACAAGTCATAGCTGTCAAGTTGGCACTGTCACTTCCTGTTTCGACCTTACTCGAGCGTACTACCTGACGTTTCCGAGAACTGCTAATAGATGGCGTTGTAATCAAATTATGGCGTCTTATCTTTTCTGCGACATAATATTTATTTACTCTTATAGTCACAAAATGAATTCCACGCAGGCGAAACCTTGTGAAAGCTAGTTTAAAATAAGATTATTGTTCTTAATTTTTCCATTTAAGTCATTGGTAGATTTTGGGGCATGTCCGAAAATATTTCCATTTTAAATAATATAATGCTCAACAGGATGCAGCTAACGCGATAATGGGTATCGTGGTCGATCATATTGAGCCTTACATATTTTGGAAGCCGAAGCTCTTGGATGCGATACTGAAATACGGCGATCGACTCTACACGATGTCGTTGCCCAATGCTTCAGCTCCGCCGAGACTGACTCCCGACGAAGTGCAAAGGGAATTTCACGTTACTAGTTTTAATGTGAGTTTTTTTTTTCTAATCTAATAGTATTGTCTAGTAATTTTGTAGTAATACTGATGTTATTTACACTAATAACGTTTTTTTTTTCTTGCGGTGGGCAATAAAGGCATATATAATACAGTAACAGTAACAGCCTGTTAATGTCCCACTGCTGGGCTAAGGACTTCTTTCCATTTTGAGGAGATGGTTTGGAGCTTATTACACCACGCTGCTCCAATGCGGGTTTGGTGGAATAAACATGTGGCAGGATTTCAATGAAATAGACACATGCAGGTTTCCTCACGATATTTTCCTTCACCATCAAGCACGAGATGAATTATAAACACATATTAGTCACATGAATATTCAGTGGTGCTTGCCCGGGTTTGAACCCACGATCATCGGTTAAGATTTAAGCGTTCTAACCACTAGGCCATTTCGGCTTATTTATATAATATTTGGTCTTTTATATCGAAAATTTATGTCTAAAATTAGATTGTATGTAGTCGGTTATTAACCTATGCAGCTTTTTTAATGTGTTTTTGATTGATATTACAAAAGAAAGTGCCCCCGCCGCATCTGTCGTCTGTTTGTCACGATGAACTCTAAAAATTACTGAACTGATTTTAATACGGTTTTCTTTTATGGAGCGAGTGATTCGTGACGAAGGTTGTACAATTATAATATAAAATTATATTGTTTGTTACTAATAGGCTGAAATACATAATAATAATAATATCCTGGGACATTATTCACACACGGCCATCTGATCCCAAATTAAGCTTGTACAGAGCTTTGTACTATGGAAACCAGACAACTGATATACTACATATATTATTTTTCTTTTGTAAATACATACTTATATAGAAAATTACACCCAGACTCAGGACAAACAGACATGTTCATGCACACAAATATATGTCCTGGGTGGGAATCGAACTCACAACCTTCGGTGTGAAAGGCAAGCATCCACCAACCACGGCAACCGGCTCTTCGGAATATGACGATAAATGTTGAAAAAGTCGGTAAATATCACGTCGACTGGGAAAATATTATGCTTTGCCAGCGTGCGGCCACGTAAATCAATTATATATTAAAGAAAGTTATATCTTGTGTGGGGACCCTTATTTTACATGCGAAGCCGGAACGGATGTTGCTAGTATTGAAAAGAAAATTTCAATTTGAATTAATTTCATACGATGTATGTGTGGCGTTCTGTGTGTTTGTCACTTAATATTAAGCATTTTTCTTAAATTGCGTTTCCTTTTTTTTGTTTGTAACACATACAGGTCAGGCTAGAAGTTGAGAGTGATGTTGTTACCGGTGATATAAAGGCTGGCGAAACTGGATCTCTACTGAATCTTCGAAGGGGAATCATAAAATTCTTTGAAACGGTAAGAAATTATTTTGCTCTTTTTTTTTTTAATCTTTAAATAATGTATATAACGAAATTTTTCGTTCACATAATATATTGCTAACAACTTACAAATAAAAATACATATTGTTCTTTTCGTTTGGATTACTATAAGAGTTAATGAAGGCATGATTAAAAAATTTAAAAACAAAAACCCGTTGGTGTCTTTCGTCAGCACTTCTCAGATTAGGGTAATTATATTATTGCTTTATCGTAACAAATATTTGGTTTTGGATTTGGTTTGATTAGCAGGTTGGCATGGTTGGTAGAACACTTGCCTTTCACGCCGAAGGTTGTGGGTTCGATTCCCACCCAGGACAGACATTTGTGTGCATGAACATGTCTGTTTGTCCTGAGTCTGGGTGTAATTTTCTATATAAGTTTCTATTCACAAAATATTTCTATTTACAAAAGAAAAGTAGTATATGTAGTATATCAGTTGTCTGGTTTCCATAGCACAAGCTTTGTACAAGCTTAATTTGGGATCAGATGGCCGTGTGTGAATAATGTCCCAGGATATTATTATTATTATTATTATTATTAGGATATTATTATATATCTATAATATAAATACGTGAAGCAAAAACTTTTTAACCCTTTTTTTTATGACGAAGAAGAATGAAATTTTCTAACGGTAAAAGTTTAGAGAGAGGAAAGGCATAATTTTTTTTGTGAAATATGCATTAGAAATACTTTAAATTAATAAAATAAAACATTACACACACTGAACACACATACGAAATTACGCATGTGTATACAGATCTATCTTTTTGGAAATGGTTATAGTCTGGTCAAACTGAAATGAGATTAATATTTGATCATGTAATATACTCTTTTGCTTATGATTTATCGTATAATTTGTCTAATATATATTTGTGCGTTATAATATATTTATTTTGTCATTTCTTTAATTATTTATTAAAAGTTTTGCATCATCAGACACTGTGAATGCCTGTAGTTTCATCTAATATTTTTTATAATGACTTAAATGACTTGAAGAAAAAATATATTTTATAAAAACTTTTCAATCTACGATATTTTATGATTATGTTGCTTGAATACCCCGGCATATATCCACACCATTGGATATAGTTAATACTGTAAATGAGCAAGCATGCCAGTTTATATTTTTTTATTCTATCAAACTCTGGTTAAACAAAAATATTCAACTCACTGAAAACTTTATTTAGAATTAATAATTGAAGCACCTCTTTGTAAACGGTGGTAGGGCTTTGTGGAAGCCCGCCTCGGTAGGTACCAACCACTCATCAGATATTCTACAGCTAATCAGCAATGCTTAGAATGGTTGTGTTCTGGTTTGAAGAATGAGTAAGCCAGTATAACTACAGGCACAAAGGACATAACATCTTCGTTCCCAAGAGGAGGAGTGGTTAATATTTTTTACATAGCCAATGTCTAAGGACAGTGGTGATCATTTAACATCCAGGTGGCTCATTTGCCCGTCTGATTACCTATAACAACACAGTACAATATCAGCCTGTTAATGTCCCACTGCTGGGCTAAGGCCTCCTCTCGATTTTGAGGAGAAGGTTTTGGAGCTTATTCCACCACGCTGCTTCAATGCGGGTTGGAGAATACACATGTGGCAGAATTTCAATGAAATTAGAAACATGCAGGTTTCCTCACGATCTTTTCTTCACCGTTAAGCACGAGATGAATTATAATTACAAATTAAGCACATGAAAATTCAGTGGTGCTTGCCGGGTTTGAACCCACGATCGCATCGGTTAAGATCGCGTTCTAACACTGGGCCATCTCGGCTTATAACATAAATAATAATAATAATAAATTTTATTTACACTCAAAAACATGTACACAATTTTAGTTGGCAGTTTTATCTAAATCTAGGGTTTTTAAATAAGCAACATTTTGCGGGGTACCTTTTGGGGCTTAAATTACTTAGTTACTCATGCAACATAAAAACTGTCCATGTGATAACAGTTCTCACCAAAATCAGTGCCGGCCATGTTCAACGACAGGCAATGGGACTTTTGATTGTCATGGGGAAGCACACTTTAAGAGAGAGGTATATACTTTCAAATTTCAATTATATATTCTCATGGATGGTATTCTTGGAATTAAAACAATCTCTCCTCGAGCACTTTCTAAAATAAATCTGTAGGAATTAAGAGTCATTTGAAGTAAAGCTTCGAGACTGTCAATTAAGTGGTGCACTTGGCAATAATGGTGTACGTTTTCTTTATACTAACATCATTAACATAGTGAAGTTCGTTTAAAAAAAGTATTACTTTCAACTCCCTAGGAGATACTGATAGATATTTCTAA
This sequence comes from Nymphalis io, assembly GCF_905147045.1. Taxonomy (NCBI): domain Eukaryota; kingdom Metazoa; phylum Arthropoda; class Insecta; order Lepidoptera; family Nymphalidae; genus Nymphalis; species Nymphalis io. The sequence goes on from NC_065914.1 coordinate 4,569,181, forward strand.
CCCCTGTGGTTTATGCTCTGCGTTGATTGATCAGTCAGGAAGTCGTTAAATATAACAACAAAAATACGTAGGCTTTTATAATTTTTGACAAACTCAACCGATTTTGATGAAATAAAGAGTAAACGAAACCTTGAAATAGTTTTTATAATTCAGTTATACTGGTGGTAGGGCTTTGTGCAAGCCCGTCTGGGTAGGTACCACCCACTCATCAGATATTCTACCGCAAAACAGCAATACTTGATATTGTTGTGTTCCGGTTTGAAGGGTGAGTGAGCCAGTGTAATTACAGGCACAAGGGACATAAAATCTTAGTTCCCAAGGTTGTTGGCGCATTGGCTATAAGCGATGGTTGACATTTCTTACAATGCCAATGTCTAAGGGCGTTTGGTGACCACTTACCATCAGGTGGCCCATATGCTCGTCCACCTTCCTATTCTATAAAAAAAAAAAGAAAAGTTATTTCATTTGCAATTTTAAGCTAAGTTTCAAATATTAGCCCGTACAAACAGACTGACAAAAATTATAAAAAAGATTGCTTAGGTTTTGGTAGATCGCAAATAGCCATATATTAACTTTGAAAGAGAGTTATTTTGAAATCACAGACAGACATCTTGTATGTGTTTGTGTGTGTTCGCGAACTTGTTTTTTTTGTGCCGTTAACACATTACCCTCTATGTATTATGTAACGCGTACCGGTGCCGACTCGTTGGTTTAGTGGCTTGATGTAAGGCAAACAGACGCGGAGGTCCTGGGTTCAATTCCCAGGTCGGACCAATAAAAAGTTATTGGGTTTTTCTGTCAGAAGATTCTCAGTAGCAGCCTGGATTCTGGAAGTTGGAAGTGTGTACGATCCCGTGCCTCGGAAAGCACGTAAAGCCGTCGGTCCTCCGCCTGAACTCTTTCCGGTCGTGTCGGATTGCCGTCCCATCGAATTATGAGAGTTAGGGAATAGAGAGTGCACCTGTGTTTGTGCACACACTTGTGCACTATAATATCTCCTGCGCAGTTGGTTAATCTCCCTTGAGATTGGCCGCCGGGGCCGAAATCCGTCTTGAGGACATTACATTACCGGTGCCGGCAGAACGCGTACGGCGTGCTGTGCGCGAAGGGCTACTGCGTGGGCGCGTGGCGCGCGGCGGGCGGGCACGCGCTGTGCCTGTGGGACGCGCACGCCGCGGGCCCGGCCGGCGTCAGCGCGCCCGGCGGCTCGGCCGCGCTCGTGCTGCTCGCCACGCCCGCCCAGCTCGCCGACACCTTCGCCGCCAGCCTCGAGCGCCTCGCCCGCCCGGGCTCCAACAAGTCAGTCGGGTCTTATGTTCTCTTTATCGATCGTTATATTAAATGCTTAACAGAATATAAAAGCCGAGATGGCCTGGTGGTAAGAACGCGTGAATCTTAATCGATGATCGTGGGTTCAAACCCGGGCAAGCACCACTGAATTTTCATGTGCTTAATTTGTGTTTATAATTCATCTCGTGCTTAACGGTGAAGGAAAACATCGTGAGGAAACCTGCATGTGTCTAATTTCATTGAAATTCTGCCACATGTGTATTCTACCAACCCGCATTGGAGCAACGTGGTGGAATAAGCTCCAAACCTTCTCCTCAAAAGGGAGAGGAGGCCTTAGCCCAGCAGTGGGACATTAACAGGCTGTTACTGTTACTGTACTGTTAACAGAATATCGTCCACAGTAACACAGTAACAGCCTGTTAATGTCCCACTGCTGGGCTAAGGCCTCCTCTCCCTTTTGAGGACAAGGTTTGGAGCTTATTCCACCACGCTGCTCCAATGCGGGTTGGTAGAATATCGTCCGTGAGTGAAAATACCCGTGTGACATGCTGCCTGTACATTCGGGAATTTAGTAAAACCAGTCGGATATATCCAGGGTGACCGATTCTTTGACTGATGACTTAAATTTTTCTCAACACGAAAAACTGGTTAGATGTGAATTTATTCATAGTTTTAATTGAATTATATCACCAGATATTCGATAACATCGGTGAAGGTATTCTGGGAGCTGGCCAAGTCACCTGGAGCCGTCACTCCACAGGGGGCCGTGCCTGATGAGGGTTACGAGTGGAAGGTATAAAGAATTTGCAAATGACAAATGAGACACCCGATGGCAAGTGGCCACCACCGCCCATAGACGTTGGGTGGTAAAAAATATTAACCATCCCGTATATCACCAATGCGCCACCAAGTGGCACTGTGAGAAACATGTAACCTAAGATAATAACTAAGATAATACACATCGCTAGATTCATGCAATTGCATGATAGTTATAATATTATAACGATTTTAAAGTAAATTGGTGGTGTCTTAAAATATATATAAAATAATTATATTTCATGTAATGATCGCGAAACTGAATCTCTCCTGAATGTTTTTCTGTCGAATAGGTTTTGACTGCGTACGTAGAGATAGCTCGAGGTCGTACGATACTTCGAGGGACGCGACCTCCAGACCTAGTGAAGTGAGTGAATGTCCTTGATCTTTTTATTTCATTTAAAATAGAAAGGGAAATACGCCATGGTAAGTGGGCACCACTGCCCATTGACATTGGCACAGTAAGAAATATCAACCTTACATCGCTAAGGGGCCACTAACATTGGAAACTAAAATGTTGTGTTCATTGCACCTGTGATTACACTGGATCACTCACCCTCTAAACTGAAACACAACAGTACTAAGTATTGCTATTTGGTAATAGAATATGTAATGTGTGTCCTATTTTTTTTATTTAAAACTTTTTTGACCACCACCATGTCTAGTTGAAACAAAAGGCCTGAAGGCGTTCTCTGCCAGTCAACCTTTAGGCTAAGCAGAAATACGTGACGTCCTACCAGCAAGTGAAATGATTAATAACATTATCAATCTCACCGACTTTACTGTTGTTAATAAATTAATTAAATAATCCCACGATTATTACCATTAATACCAGATTTACTCGGGACGCAATCCTCCAATCATCTTGTGGGGCGATTGTGGGTGTCTGCATGTCGCACGTGAGGAGACCTCACCTCTGGACCAGGAACACAGTCGACGAGGTCATGATCGTGGCCGGACAGCTGTTCTCTGCTTCGTTGTGTGCCCTGGGCTACGAATTTAGACCGGGTGAAGATTTATTGTCACCACTACAGGCGAGTTTTGTTTGAGATTTTTACGATGACAAATATCGCATATTTTAACTAGATACAATAAACGTTCTACTGAAGTAACCATTTGAATTTTGTGTGTGAAATAAATGATGAAAGACTGTACTGTAATTTAATAAAACAATAGGATTGATCATATTGATAGAAACAGAGTTATAATCACTTTATAAACATTGAGAAACAAGGGTAAGCTTCTCACACCAACTTTTCGACTCTACGAAGTTAATAAAAACGTTATGGGGTATGTATTCGTTTCTATAAAAAAATCTGCAGATATTTTTAGCTTAACGAATTAATAAATTTAAAGTGTTTTAAAAAAAAAGTATTAATACATAGGGCATAATAATATCCTGGGACATTTACACACAGCTATCTGATTCCAAACTAAGCAGTGCTCGTACTATGGAAACCAGACAACTGATATACTACATATACTACTTTTCTTTTGTAAATACATACTTATATAGATAATTACATTCAGACTCAGGATAAATAGACATGTTCATGAACACAAACGTCTGTCCCGGGTGGGAATTGAACCCACAACCTTTGGCGTGAAAGGCAAGTATCTACCAACCACGCCAACCGGCTCGTCGTGTATATTTTTTTTTTTTTTATATTCGCCGGGAGGGCAAATGACTCTACTCCACCTGTTGGTAAGTGGTAGTAGAGTCCAAACGCGACGACGGCCAGTACAGACGGGAAAAACGTTCTGCACTAGCCGCCTTCGCCTTGCCGGCCCGCAAGATGCCTCTTCACGCCTCGTTTGAAGGAACCCGGGTTGTAAGAGGAGGGGAACACGTGAGCTGGTAAGGAATTCCATTTTTTGGAAGTGCGACAAAGAAAGGAGTTGCCAAATTTCTTTGTTCGCGATGGAATTGATGTCACAGTTAGGCGGTGACATCGAGAACCAGCTCGCGTGAACTTAAGAAGGAAGGGGGAAGCAGGAATTAGAGAGAATAATTCCTCAGAGCACTCGCCGTGATACAGTCGATAGAAAGCGCTCAGTGCTGCTATCTCACGACGCAATTGTAAAGGTTCAAGGGTGTTTGTGACCTTTACGTCGCCAATAATGCGTACGGCACGTCGCTGCAACCGGTCCAAGGCCTCCAGTAGGTACTTAGCGGAGCCATCCCAAAGGTGCGAGCAATATTCCACGCAAGACCGCACCTGTGTTTTGTACAGTAGGCACAGTTGTTGTGGCGTGAAAAAGCGCCGCACCTTGTTCAGAACTCCGAGTTTCCGTGAAGCTGTTTTTATAACAGCCTCGATGTAATCCCTTGGACTAAGGTCGCAGCGAACGTCAATCCCCAGCATAGCGATTTTGCTTTACATCACCAGCGGAGTACCACAGAGGGAGGGAAGAGGGGAAAATGTTGACTTTTTCGCCGTGAGAGCGCATACCTGTGTTTTCTTGGCATTAAACTCAAAAAGATTATCAGAGCCCCATTTGGCGATGAGCTCTAACGTCCTATCGAGTTCAATGACAAGATTCTTCCGCCTCTCCTCAATTTCCGCTCGCCCAGCCACTGCGCGTCCGTGGTATCCACCATGCACTGTACTATCGTCTGCATAGCAATGTATGTTCCCAAGAGAGAGCATATCATTGATATGCAAAAGAAAGAGTGTGGGAGATAGCACAGATCCCTGGGGGACCCCAGCATTCACTACATAGAATTGTGAAGCGCAACCATCAACTAAAACACGAAGGCTACGCTTGTGTAGGAAGCCGGCAATCCAGGTACCTAGCTGAGCAGGCAGACCATATGCCGGCAGCTTGGAGAGAAGACTTCTGTGCCAGACCCTGTCGAAAGCCTTGGAGATATCGAGGCTGACAACCAACGATTCTCCACGCTTGTCGATAGCTTCACCCCAGAGGTGCGTTACGTACGCTAGAAGATCACCTGTGGACCGTTTTGGTCGAAACCCGTATTGACGATCATTAATTAAAGAGTGATCTTCTAGGTAATGGATCAGTTGGTTGTTTAAAATCCGTTCCATCACCTTACAAAGTACTGAGGTGATAGCTATTGGCCGATAATTTGCCGGGTCAGACCGATCCCCTTTTTTGGGAACCGCTTGCACATTAGCTCTTCTCCAAGCCTCCGGCACACTTCCCGAAGAGAGAGAAAGTTGGAACAGGCGCGTTAACACAGGAGACAGCTCCGCTGCGCACTTCTTCAGCACTATGGCTGGTATTCCATCGGGACCGCTAGCTTTCCGTACATCAAGTCATTGCAGCTCCGCACGCACATCACGTTGCCTGATTTTAATGTCAGGCATCGTATGGCCACATGCAGGTATTGTAGGTGGCAGTGCACTACAATCATCGATGACGGAATTGTCGGCAAAGAGTTTAGCCAGGAGATCAGCTTGCTCTTGCGGACTGTGAGCTAGCGATCCGTCCGGATTTCTGAGCGGTGGCAGCGAAGGTTGGCAGAAATTGTTTTGCACAGACTTGGTCAGACGCCAGAAGCTACGGGAGCCCCTAGGATGCGAAACAAGGTCATGACCAATCTGTACAATGCGCTGTGCATCCGCTCTCGTGTATATCTTTCTACAGGACTTGGATTTTTTATTATAGTTTGCTTTCAGTGAGTCAATGTTAGATGCCCCGCTAATGCAGCCGTTGATCCACTTGCGATATGCCGCCTGCTTAGCTGATACAGCATCGGCACATTCACAAGTGAACCAACGGTTACGCGTACTGCTACTGACGAGATCTGAGCTAGGAATGTAGTATTCCATTCCCAGCATGATCTCGCCAGCAACAGCAGCGGCACTAGCTGTCGGGTCATTCCCACTGAAGCAACGTTCCTTCCAAGGGACCGACGCATAGTAATCGCGCATACCGTCCCAATCCGCCGACTTATAGTGCCAAACGCGACGTTTGCATACCGCTAGTGGCGGCAGCTTGGCCTGTGGCACTCTGGTAGAAATAAGGCTGTGATCCGAAGAGCCAAGAGGAGCCTGAACCACAACCTGATATTCCACCGGGTGAGAAGTCAGCAGAAGGTCCAGTAGAGAAGGTGCTTGCCCATCAATGTCTGGGATCCTGGTGGGCTGATCAACCAGTTGGGTCAAGTCATGTGTGAGAGCAAAAGCATGAGCAGTCCTTCCAGCATGGTCAGTTTTGAGGGATTTCAATCAGGATTCGTGGTGAGCATTAAAGTCCCCCAAAAACACCAATTCCGCGTTAGGAAATTGCTCTTGCGCAGCATCTGCCACCCGACTAAGATGGTCAAATAGTCAGCTTGTCTCCAAGTCACCATTGTGGGATCTGTAAAGGCACACGTAAACTCGGCTCTGACGAACCAGGTCCACACGTACCACCAACATGGAGAAGGAGGGGTCCTCCAAGCAGCGCAGTCGGTGACAGCAAACATCCGTCCTGACGAACAAGCATACTCCGGCTTTCGCTTTGAAGGATTCTTCAAGCGTGTAGCCGGGATAATTAAGGTAGCTGGTATCGGCAGGACGGAGTATTTGTGTCTCCGTGAGAAACAACATTGCTGGCCGTGCTGTCTCGAGATGGTGGTGGACAGCGTTGAGGTTAGTGTGGAGTCCTCGGATGTTAGAGAACTCGACCTCAAACAGCGAGGGTATGGTGGGGGTGTGCACCGATGTACGACCGTTATTTCTGTTTTGTTGCGCCATTTGGGAAAAATAGAATGGAAAAGAGACGTGAAGCGAGCGATGTATTGCCACGATAGGGATGGGCAAAGCGTGCAGGCGTGTTTCCCCAAGTGGTTGCCAAAAGGAAAAATACACTGACCCGCCGGACGGAAGGGACCCCGAACCCCCCCGGAAGTGGCCGCCGGGACCCCACCTACCGGTCACCAACCGGCACGACGGTCCACCCCGAGATTATGCGTGGCCTGGTGGGGCAGCCTCACGAGCTGGTTAGGCACGCTCGGGCCCCTGTACTATGCCACGGGCGGCCAGCGGAACAGCCGTTTCTTCGGGTCTCCCTGTCCGGCAGGTCAATACAGTTTCCCCCGGCATTGGTTCAACCGTACCGTAACCGTAACAGCCTGTGAATGTCCCACTGCTGGGCTAAAGGCCTCCTCTCCTCTTTTTGATGAGAAGGTTTGGAGCTTATTCCACCACGCTGCTCCAATGCGGGTTGGTAGAATTCACATGTGGCAGAATTTCAGTGAAATTAGACACATGCAGGTTTCCTCACGATGTTTTCCTTCACCGTAAAGCACGAGATGAATTATAATCACAAATTAAGCACATGAAAATTCAGTGGTGCTTGCCCGGGTTTGAACCCACGATCATCGGTTAAGATTCACGCGTTCTTACCACTGGGCCATCTCGGCTTTTTGGTTCAACAGCCGTCTCCAATTGGACCAACACCCATCGCGGCAATACTCGCTCGGGCTCTGGCTGTACGCTGGCTGACCTCGAAACGCGGCTGCAAGCCACTTCACGAGTTTTTCACCATGCGTACGGTGGTAACAAGCCAGGCGGATGTTAGCATCCTACCACCAGATGAGCAGATGGTCGCTCAGATATCCCTTAGTCGCCTCTTTATTTTTTTTATTTTATTTATTTTAAGGACCACTAGTAGCTACTACATGTTTTAATAACAAATGTAAAACAATTTAGTGAAAATAGCTAACATGTGAAGCTTTTTAAAGTAGCCACAACAATTACAATATTTGTTTTAAAAATACATTAACACATAATTATAGCAACATGAGTAGAAAGATTAAAAAAAAAAAATTCAAATCGGTACAAATTAAAGATCATAAAAAAATAAACATGCACTTAATAAAATTAAAATTAATAACACAAATAGTTTGAAATTGATATAGGTACAAATTAAAATTCAATAATTCATTAAATTCATGCAAAGTTTACGTTACAAAAAAATTACTAAAAATATACTAATTAATACAAAATAAAATTAAGATAACATTATTTATTATTTGCATCTCTCAACAATTCTAGCGCCCGTTTACGATAAATCATGGCAGAGTCATTAAAAATATCTAGATCTTGACAAAAACCATTGTACAACCGTGATGATCTAGGCATTGGTGCATTACATCCTAATTTCGTTTTTGATATTCTGACATCAAAAGTGCCCAGAAAACTACGAACATTGCGCCTTGGAATACGATAGTATATCTTTTCAAGTAAGTAAGTACAGTCGATCTCGTTACGAATTATCTTAAATAGGAAAGAGAGATCTAATAATTGTCTGCGTACAGAGAGACTATCCATATTAAAGTCTTTCAAGAGATTGCTGTAATTTTTATTAGATTTATTGTATGAGGTTTTTTTGTTTCTGGATAGATGATATACAAATCGCTTCTATATTCTCTCTATACGCAGACGATGTACATTGTAACAAGGATTCCACACAACACTACCGTACTCCAGTACACTACGCACGTAAGCGTTATAGATTATTTTTTTCGTGTTATTCGTGAAGTGTTTACCATTTCTAATTAAAAATCCTAACGTTTTGGAACTTTTCGTAATTATTTTATTGAAGTGCGGGACAAAAGTAAGCTTGTCATCAAAAATGACACCCAAATCACTTATTTCAAAAACTTCCTCCAACTTGATGTTATCAATGCTATATATTGTTTTGATTATATTGAGATTTCGCGTAAATTTTATATGCTTGCATTTACTGACGTTTAATTCCATTTTATTATTTTTACACCAATTATATATAGCATTAATATCCACCTGTAAGAGCTCTGAGCCTCTTACGACACTCATGGGAAAGAGAGGGGCAGTGAAATGTATTCTTTCTCCGTCACTGCACGGATAAATAAGTTAAATTGTATTTGTTTGATATAACTTTGTATTTGAAATGTTGCCAAAGGGTAGATACTATGATTCTTGGCGGTTCTCGGTAGAATCTGCATTCCGAATAAGTGGTGGTTTTATATTTAATTATAAATGAAATTCTGATATTAACGATACAAGGGAGCACTTGAAAGTTTGATTTGAAATGGTTCAAAATCGTATACGATTGTATACTTAAATTGCATTTCATTTAAGTCATTAACCACAATGTTTCCGTTTTAGGTCCTGAAACGTTTCGTCTTAGGCGTCAACTACGTGCGCTACGACTTACAGCTGGTGTATTCTGGTAAACTCGAACAGAGGGAGCCCACCGAGATGACGCTCAGGTAATCTTTATCCATTTGTAATTATTATCATTCGTTTGTAAAAAAGTGATCCAGTCGATGTACTCAACGAATATAATAGCAAAATTAGTCAGCTTATGTATCGGTTAAATGTTAGTTTATTTATATCTATGGAGTTACTTAACTGACCTAAAAAATTAATTACAAATGTTTTAAATATTATTTATATTATACGCAGGTTACAGACCTAAATAATACAATGTAACTGCATGGATGATGTTTATCACCGATTGATGGAATGTGTTTATTAAAATCATATAATGTGGGTATATGTAATAGTTGGCTTGCGGTACCATTATCGAACGAAGCTAAGCTATTATTGAAAATGTATATATAGAATACTTGCTCATTTTCAATAATACCTTATATAGAAAAGAAAAGATTATGGATGTATTATATTATTGAAGTAATGTTAAGTTAATTAGGTGTTAAGCTGTTTTGATTTTGTATCATTATTACGTGTTTTGCTCGTAAGGGGGCGACATAGTCAATCTGATGACTAAACTCCCAGGTAAAATAAAGGAAAAAAAATAAAAAAATAAAAAAGGACCAAGAATTGTCCCCGTGGAACACCTAATGGTTAACCCGCGCGCTGTGGCCGCAGGAGCGCGCTGGAGCGCTTCTTCGCGCGGCACTCGCACGGCGTGCTGTGGGCGCGCGGGCGCGCCGCGGCGCTGTGGCGCGCGGCGGGCGCGCCGCCCTACTACCTGCTGGAGCCGCACGCCTGCGGGGCCAGCGGCCTGCGCGCCGACGCGCAGGTCTATATGACATTATAATTAGTGTTTCTTTATTTTAATATAAAAATAGGGACGTAAATAAAAAAGTAAAGTACCAGCCTGTTAATGCCCCCCTGCTGGGCGAGGGCCTCCTCTCCGTTTCGGGGAAGGTCTGGAGCATAATTCACCACGCTGCTCCGGTGCGGGTTGATAGAATACAAATGTGGCATAATTTCGATGAAATTAGACAGATGCAGGTTTCCTTGTGATGTTTTCCTTCACCGTCAAGCGCGAGATGAATTATAGTCACAAATTATTAAGCACATGAAAATTCAATGGTACCTGCCCGGGTTTGAACCTACGATCATCGGTTAAGATTCACGCGTTCTGGCCACTGGGCCATCCCGGCTTGTTAAGAGAAATAAATATAACTATAATATTGGTAAGGTAATAATAAAATATATTGGTAAAGTATAACAGAAAATAGCCCCAACGTCATTATCATCATATGTGAATGTCATCATAAATGATATAGATTCATTGATCGTCATGTATATATTTCATTTGCTAATTTAATTTTTATTAAAAGATATTTATTTTTTTAATAAGCGATTCTGGTAACAACATTAATATATTATTTTTATTTGTTACAAAGTTTAAAATATGTTATAATAGCTTACTAATTTGTAGGACGATGGCGCTGCTTGCGTTTTGACGTTCACGTCAGCAAAAATGATGGCGTTTGCGTGAGTAAAAGCACATTTGTTTTATTTTTATTTTCGTTATAGAAGGCAAAAGAGCAAAAGTGCCACCGCTAGTTACGGGATCTGAGATATTCCTTGAAAGATCAGTGAGTAATTAGCTACATTGTACGTAACTTTTTTTTTATAGTATAGGATGGCGGACGAGCATATGGGCCACCTGATGGTAAGTGGTCACCAACGCCCATAGACGTTGGTATTGTAAGAAATGTTAACCATCGCCTACATCGTCAATGCACCACCAATCTTGGGAACTAAAATGTTATGTCTCTTGTGCCTGTAATTACATTGGTTCACTCACCCTTCAAACCGGAACACAGCAATACCAAGTATTGCTGTTTTGCGGTAGAATATCTGATGAGTGGGTGATACCTACCTGGACGAGCTTGCACAAAACCCTACCACCAGTAACTACAAGCTACATTGGCTCACTGACCCTTCAAATCGAAACATTGTCAAACCGATAGTATAGCAAATAGTTTTGACTACAACGTTGGTTAGCCGCAGTTATTAATCGAATCCGTGGTCCTGGTTGAAGCAACGGATTAGACCAAGATTAGACCAATAAAAAGTAAACATGTTTTTCTAACGAGAAATTCTCAGTCGCAGGCCGAATATTGGAAATTATTTATTGGAATTAATCATTGTTTCCGCGTTATTAATGCCAATTAGTGGTAGAGTGTTGCCTGAGAATGCATAAAACTTTACTTCTGCGCCTCAATTATTTCTTCACTCGTGTCGAATTGTGTGTTTGAATTTAATCGGATAATAAGCGTGTGGTAAGCTGAGTACAGTGAGTTTATGTGGTGGTGACCACTAACAATCACGTTGCTCCTTTGCTAGTCTGTATACCTATTCGAAATAACATTTATGCAATTATTAATAAATAATAAAAAATACTCACCACGATATTATATACATAATTATATTAATAAAAAAGGAATACAGAGTGCACCTGTGCGTAAGTGTGTGTGTGTGTGTAGTGTATGTGCGAAACACACACTACACACACATACTCGAGAACAATAATAATTCCATTGGCTATATATTTTCTCTCAATAATAGGTATCTCCAAAACGTACCGGTGATAGAACGACCGAAATACGATTTTCAATTATATGCGATGGCGGTAACGATTCAGCCGATCAAGAAATTGGGTGGAGTCGATCCGCCTCTAGTGCGAGCACCGCCTGGAGTCAAACTTGTACCGGCAACGAGTAAGGTAACGTAAAATATTGGTAAATTGAGAGAGATTTTCCGATGATACTCTTAGTTAAGGAACCCCTTGGGTCCTCGTTGTAAAAGTGGTACTATTAGACTTAGCAGGTTACCACCGGTTTAGTATGTGAACTGGAACTTTGAAATATATTTATATAATAGAGGTGAAATAATCGAGTGAATTGTGAAATAATCATATATTTTAGAGAACTTCTTGATGCTAGCACGCTTTGCGCAAATCCTTTTGGCAAAATAAAGCAAATAAAGTAAAGAGTATTGTTTTTTTTTTTTGCCTTAGCTTCAAATCGATGATTACAGCTATGAATTGACAAATGTCTGGTTATTATAATAAAATATACTAAAATTATTATATTAGTATTATGTAAGTGATATTGAAATATTTGTAGATTGGTATCGATGGAAGTAAACGTCGCGCCTCCGAGGGCGACAGGAAGCACCCCCCGGGGAGTGCCACCTGTATCGACGCGCAGCGAGCCGCCGAGAAGAAGGACAAGGAAGAGGGGAAGTTGAAAGGTCAGATGACGCTGATGATAAACGAAAAACATCTTAGAATGTTATGTATTGTTGGGTTACTGTCAATATAAAAGGGTTTTTTTTTCTTTTAAATCTTACATAATAAAAAAACAGGCAGTCATAGAGACGGCCGAATAAAATATAAAACTGAAAACGGTTAAATATATTGTCCAATTTCCACATATATTGACACTCCAAGTAATAATTTTATCCCATTTTATTATTATATAGCTTTTAATTCATCAAAATACAAAGTGTGTCGCAAACTCGTTAGAAAATTTTAATACATCTTAATTTAAATAAATAGTAGTTAAAATACTAACACGTATTTAAATAAATTTCAATCGTTATTATCCTCAAGCCGAGATGGCGTAGTGGTTAGAACGCGTGAATCTTAATCGATGATCGTGGGTTCAAACCCGAGCAAGCACCACTGAATATTGATGTGCTTAATTTGTGATTATAATTCATCTCGCGCTTGACGGTGAAGGAAAACATCGCGAGGAAACCTGCATGTGTCTAATTTCACTGAAATTGTGCCACATGTATATTCCACGAAAGCGCATTGGAGCAGCGTGGTGGAACAAGTTCCAAGCCTTCTCTTCAAAAAAGGAGAAGATGCCTTAGCCCAGCAGTGGGATATTCACAGGTTACTGTTACTGTTTGAAGAAGTGATTGTAAATTAAAACGATATAACACATATGTTTATCATCTATGACTATCTTAAAAAAAGCGTGTAAATATTGTATAATATTATGTGGGAACGTGTAATTGCTCTATTACTACAATAAGGCGTCGATACCTACGTCCGTCGATAAGATCAATCGTTTTGTTTTATTTATTTTTTTGTATTTGAAATAACCATTAATACTTTGTGATTTGTCACATTTTAAATGTAATACTAAGTTATATTGTTCCGCGTACACTTTCATGATTTATTTATTTTTTTGGACATTATTCACGCACGGCCATCTGTTCCCAAATTAAGCTTATACAGAGCTTGTGCTATGGAAACCAAACAACTGATATACTACATATACTACTTTTCTTTTGTAAATACATACTTATATAGATAATTACACCCAGACTTAGGACAAACAGACATGTTCATGAACACAAATGTCTGTCCTGGGTGGGAATCGATTGTAGCTCATCTAACTTAGTGGTTGTTTATTGTGCAGTGTGTGGTCTGGCGTTATCGTGAAGCAGCAGTGGCCTAGAGCGATTGACCAATCTCGGTTGTTTAGCAGCTAGTTCTTCCTTCATGGCTTGTAGTTGCTGACAATAGATATCTGCCGTAATCGTTTGGCCAGATTTTAGAAAGCTATAGTGAACGACACCGGCGCTAGTCCACCAAATATTCGCAAGTAACTTTTTCTGAGTCAATTTTCGTATAGGGCAGGATTTGGCTGGGTCTCCAGGGTTCAACCATTGCGACGAGCGCTTCCGATTATTGTACAGTATCCAGTTTTCAACACAAGTAATGATTCGATTTAAAATCCCTTCATTATTGTGTCGGTTGATCAAAGTAAGACAGCAGTCGACGCGTGTTTGCAAGTTCGATTTACTCAATCCATGAGGTACCCATCGTTCAAGTTTTTTACCTTCCCGATTTGCTTCAAGTGGATTAATACAGTTTTATCACTTACCCCGAAGCCTGCAGCTATCTCTGAAGTTCTTTGTGATGGATCCGCTTCCACAATAGCCTTTAATTCTTCATTTTCCACTTTGGTCTCCGGCCGTCCACAGGGTTGGTTCTGAAGGTCGAAATTTCCAGAACGAAAACGTTGAAACCAAAAACCTTGGGAACTAAGATTTTATGTCCCTTGTGCCTGTAATTACACTGGCTCACTCACCCTTCAAACCGGAACACAACAATATCAAGTATTGCTGTTTTGCGGTAGAATATCTGATGAGTGGGTGGTACCTACCCAGACGAGCTTGCACAAAGCCCTACCACCAGTAAAACTTGAATGATATGCATATAGCATTTATTTTTAATCTGTTTTATTAAGGGTTTTCTATCCTTATGGAATGTCCAACGCATCGTATCTCAAGCTATCTATCTAAAATTATAAAGAGGTAAAGTTTGTGAGGTCATAGGGGGTAATCTTTGGATCTACAGAACCAATTTTGAAAATTCTTTTACCAATAGAAAGCCACATTATTTGTGAGTGACATAGGTTATATATTAACCCGAAAAATGAAGAGACTATTTTGTGGTAGTCGAATTTGCAAAGTGAGTCGGAGAAAAAACGGTTGAACGAAAACGTTTCTTATGAACGTTGCCTTAACGATGAGAGATATATGATTGAGTTCTGGAGTAAAGTTGTAGAGTTTGATAATGTCTACAAAAAAGTCAGCGACAACATATGTCTAACTTTTATATTTAAGTCACAAAACTGTGTCGTTTCATATACATCACGTCAATATATTTAGAAATAAATTGCTTTATCACCAAGGAAATTTTATTTAGATAAAATTCGTTTTTTAAAGTATGTTTTTGGTTGCATAGTTTAAGAGATAATTAAAAATATAATATATATATATATATATATATATATATATAGTATTTGGCGCCTTATTGTCAGCATGTCACGTGTCTCATAAAATATTTCAAGGTCAACGGAACACCAGCGGGTGGTTGGTACTCAATGACGGCACGCAGTTCCTGTCGGCACAGCATTCGATGTGCTGTCGAAAGTTCCCATACGCTTCAAGAGGGAATCAGGTAAGATTAAATTTTCTGACTTATGTTGATACATCATCATCACCCTTTTTGCGTCCACTGCTGGACATAGGTCTCTCCAATGACACGCCACTGAGCTCGATTTTCAGCTCTTAATCTCCAACCGCTGCCAGCCACCTTGCGTATATCGTCACTCCACCTAGCTGGAGGGCGTCCTACGCTACGTTTGCCAAGGCGTGGTCTCCACTCCAGAACGCGTCTACTCCGACGGTCGTCGGTTCTGCGACATATGTGTCCAGCCCCCTGCCACTTCAGCTTACTAATCCTCTGAGCTATGTCGATAACCTTGGTTCTCTGTCGGATCACCACATTTGGGATTCGATCCTTCAGAGTAACTCCGAGCATAGCCCTCTCCATAGCTCGTTGAGCGACCTAAAAATGGTGGACCAAACGCACTGTCAGTGTCCACGTCTCGGCTCAGGTCATAACCGGTAAGACGCACTCGTTGAAGACTTTTGTCTTCAAGCATTGCGGTATCCGTGACGAAAAGACTTGACCGAGTTTTTTATACGCTGCCCTGCCCAGCTGTACTCTTCTTCGTGCTTCCCCCTCGAAGTTGTTTCGACCCAACTGCAAAGTTTTCCCAATGTATGTTAATACATTATTTATAAAATTTACCATTGAACCTAATATTATCCAATATTAATTGCATATTGTGTTTCGAAATATATATCTAAGAAAAACCTGTTGTAAAATAAGGTTTTTGATAAACACCTTATCGAGTTAACATATCTATATAAATGTTATGTCAATGTCAAAAAATTGAAATTGAAAAAAAGCTCCTGACCGAGTTAGTATGAAAGTCGATTTTTTTTACAATTTTTTTTTTAACATTGACATAACATTTATCTCTATAGAAGATAACATTTATCTTTTTTTTCACGCAGTGGAAACCTTGTGGGGGAGGAACATCTGTACCTATTCCATTTTAACAGCGCGCTTACTAGAGGGCCTTAGGGTAATAATTGCACACGGGCGCTCTATGGGCTAGAAACGCCTCTGAACGATCTTACGATGTGTTATTTCCCTTTCATGACTCGTTTGGTTTAATTTTTTGAACCATATCTAGATATAGAATTTTTTTATCTGAATTGCACACTTTACTTTTCATTGAATGTTTTTATCTATTGCATCGTTTTTATGGCAGTTTCTCGCTTGTCATAATAATGTTTGTCCACGATATTTCATTCAAGGCTCTAGCGTGCTCGGTAATGGCTGTTGCGATGTCCCGTGTCGAGGATGTCTGTCGCTGGTGTTCTTCAACTCTGGATCAGATACTGGAGAGCGGAGATCAGCTCTACCAGGACAGTTACCTACACTTCCGACCATCTGGAAAGATCCTTGCCATTGAACAGGTATAAACCATTACTTAAATGTCTATTTACTTTTCGCCATTTTTGTTACCAATGTTAAATCAATTTCTATTGAATCGTCGAATCTTGTTCGTTCAAATTTGTTTTCGACTTTTTGTCGAACAACATGTTGATCAACTTAAATCGCACCATGTAAACCCGCTCTTATTATATCATTTTATAAGATGAAAGCAGTTTCACATAACAACGGAGGCGATAAGGAAGTAAAATAGTAATCAGTTCTTTAGAATTAGAAGATGGGAAAATTTGAAAAAATGACACGTTTAAATATGAAAACGAATCCGTCCAAATTTTCAAATAAATCAAAAACCAAATCCAAAAAAAAAGTACAAATCAAAAGAATAAATCCAAAAAAGTTCCCGTATCAGTTTGTCGCAGAATCAAAGATGAGACGCCATAATTTGAGTACAACGCCGTCTATTAGCGGTTCTCGGAAACGTCAAGTAGTACGGTTGAGTGGTCGAAACAGGAAGTGACAGTGCCAACTTGACAGCTATGAGTTTATAATTTGACATCGGATACTTGTTTGCTTGAACGCTCTCATGCACTTCACTTTGGAAAAGGACTCGGGGAACGGTCGTCTTTCTGTATCGAACTTGCTGCGTTTCCATCAATTTTAAGGGGCGTCATTCAAATAATTTTAATTGTTGTTGTCGTGATTATTGATTGTAAGCGAACAAATAAACAGCAATGCTACGAGATTAAGGTTTTATTTTCCGCCTACAACATGTCTGATAACTGGTGGTAGGGCTTTGTGCAAGCTTGTCTGGGTAGGTACCACCCACTCATCAGATATTCTACCGCAAAGCAACAGTACTTGGTATGTTGTGTTCCAGTTTGAAGGGTGAGTGAGCCAGTGTAATTACAGGCACAAGGGACATAAAATCTTAGTTCCCAAGGTTGGTGGCGCATTGGCTATGTAAGCGATGGTTGAAATTTCTTACAATGCCAATGTCTAAGGGCGTTTGGTGACCACTTACCATCATGTGGCCCATATGCTCGTCCGCCATGCTATTCTATAAAAAAAAATCTCCCATAACGAATTGCCCACGTGATCGACTCCACGCCGTTAAGTATAAGCATGTTTTTATATATTTCGAATGTATTACTTACGATATCTGACGTAATTATAAATTGATTTTTCTCAGGTTTTGCGAAAATTCTATACGCCTGGCAACTGCGTGTGCCGCGTCGTCGTCTACCGGCCGAGGCAGGAGGGGATCGTCGGCAATGATCTCGAACATATGGTAATGTTGCCATCTTGTTTAATCGAGTTCAATCATACTAATATTTTAAATATATTTTAGACATTTGTGTGCACGAACATGTCTGTTTGTCCTGATAGTACACAGTAACAGCCTGTGAATGTCCCATTGTTGGGCTAAGGCCTCCTATCCCTTTTTGAGGAGAAGGTTTTTGAGCTTATTCCACCACGCTGCTCCAATGCGGTTTGGTGGAATACACATGTGGCAAAATTTCAGTGAAATTTGTAAATACATACTTATATAGATAATTACACCCAGACTCAGGACAAAAGACGAGATGGCCCAGTGGTTAGAACGCGTGAATCTTATTAGATGATCGTGAGTTCAAACCCGGGTAATCACCACTGAATATTCATGTGCTTAATTTGTGTTTATAATTCATCTCGTGCTTGACGGTGAAGAAAAACATCGTGAGGAAACACCTGCATGTGTCTAATTTCATTGAAATTCTGCCACATGTGTATTCTACCAACCCGCATTGGAGCAGCGTGGTGGAATAAGCTCCAAGCCTGCTCCTCAAAAGGGAGAGAAGGCCTTAGCCCAGCAGTGGGACATTACAGTGGGATATGCTGTTCCTGTACTGTTTCAAAAATAAATTCACTAAGCGTTGCAACTTTACAGTATGATGTATAAATGTAGTTATCCCCTGTAATTGAGGTAATACTTTTTTTTTTGTGAACTGTGTGCATCTGTGCGTACTTTGTTGGTGATCTAATAAAAAAAAAATGAATAATATCAACTCAAAAAAATTACTCATCCCTCCTCCGACATATTACATACTACTAATACATTTAAATGATACAAAATGACAGGTGGGCATTTTACTGGTGGTAGGGCTTTGTGCAAGCTCGTCTGGGTAGGTACCACCCACTCATCAGATATTCTACCGCAAAACAGCAATACTTGATATTGTTGTGTTCCGGTTTGAAGGGTGAGTGAGCCAGTGTAATTACAGGCACAAGGGACATAAAATCTTAGTTCCCAAGGTTGGTGGCGCATTGGCTATAAGCGATGGTTGACATTTCTTAAAATGCCAATGTCTAAGGGCGTTTGGTGACCACTTACCATCAGGTGGCCCATATGCTCGTCCACCTTCCTATTCTATAATAAAAAAAACATTATATCATCGAAGCTTTCGATAGCATGAAATCCTGTGTAAGAGATTTAATTGTGAATTCGGTGGCATCCGCTTGTTTTTGAATCAATAACAAGCTACTTTTTTTTCACGCATTGAAAACCTTTAGAAAGGTACCCGGCTCCATGGGGGGGTGGGTTATGCGGGATTCTTACCCACTAACACCACTGCGATGGTCGTCTTCGGTACGGATCGGAGAGGCTGCGGGATCGCGATGATATAACACATCCGCGGCCTCTCCCGTGCTGTGCTCCAATCGTGGCTCAACGGAGTAATATGTTCAAAGAATCACCCAAAACAGCTTATCAATCATAACGAACTTTAAATAACAGATTAACTTAAATTTCTAAAGCTAGCGTTGTTGTCGCCTAGCGATGTAAAGGCTCGCTCTTGGTATAAATTAATACGGAGTACCTCTAGGGAGTGTACTCGGACCACTTTTATTTATTTTATATATTAATACCGATCCTGACGTAATTTCTTACAATATATATTATATTGTTAAACAACGATGACATTACATTTATGTTTAGAATAAATTATACTGATACATGTATGAATAATAAAATAATTTTATAATACAATGGCTTGACAAAATTAATTTGACTGTTAATATAATAAACAAATTTTATGAAATTTTGCATTCAAAACAATTCAAAAATATACAAATTAAATCGTTACTTTTTTTTAATTATATAATATAATATGTATTAATGAACGGACAGTATTTTCAAGTTTCTTCCACAGTGCAAGGTATTTACTTTTCCGGATCAGCAGTAGTTTTTACTTTGACAATTACAAGAATAAATCATTTTGAAATTTAAATTGGATTTAATTGAAAAAAAAAAAACTAATAATGAGTTCCTAAGATGTACGAACAAAGAAAAATTCTTGCCTTTCCGAATTCGTAGTAGATTTTTTAAATATAAATAAGCGTAATGCTTTTATGTATATATTAAGTAATGTTAAAATCAACATTGGAAAAAAGTTAAATTTAAAAAAAATTGAAAGAAATATTGAGAAGTTCGTTATTACAATTTAAAACCAAAGTCGGCTTTATATTTGAACTGGCTACCCGTTCCGGCATCGCTCGGGTAGAATAAGATATACATAGATAGATAGTTTACTTGACGCACACCATTAAAGATATACATACATCACCATCAACCCACCGTCGTCCACTGTTGGACATAGGCTCGATCCTCAGTTCTCAATATCCATCCGCTGCCAGCCACTTTGCGAATAGATCTCAGTTCGAATAATTTTTCCGATATATTTAACATTTATCGTCATATTTCAGCCAATTTACAACAAACATTAATTAATTATACACTTAAGCCAAGCCATGATAGCCTAGTGGTTAGAACGCGTGAATCTTAACCGATGATCGTGGGTTAAACCCGGGCAAGCATCACTGAATTTTCATGTGCTTAGTTTGTGTTTATAATTCATTTCGTGCTTGACGGTGAAGGAAAACGTCGTGATTAAACCTGCATATGTCTGATTTCATTGAAATTCTGCTACATGTAAATTCTACCAACCCGCATTGGAGCAGCGTGGT
Source organism: Nymphalis io (assembly GCF_905147045.1). Taxonomy (NCBI): domain Eukaryota; kingdom Metazoa; phylum Arthropoda; class Insecta; order Lepidoptera; family Nymphalidae; genus Nymphalis; species Nymphalis io. The sequence goes on from NC_065914.1 coordinate 4,589,824, forward strand.
GGAATAAGCTCTATACCTTCTACTCAAAAGGAAGAGGAGGACATAGCCCGGCAGTAGGACATTAACAGGCTGTTACTACTACACTTAAACCTTCCCCGTGAATCGTTTCGTCCATCGGTGAAAACTGTATTAAAATCCCTTGGGTAGTTTATGAGTTAATTGCGTTCAGACGGATAGACAGACGCGGTTCAAGAATTTTGTTTTAATATATTATGTAGCGATGTCGTAATAGTTAAAATTGCAGAGCTATGTTATTGATGTATATTTTGTAGTATTATAACAAATAAAGGAAATACCAAATGCAAGAAAAAAGTCAAGGTGATCTTTAAACTTTAACCTGCATTCATTGTAGATGAATTAAAATTTCGATTTTATTAATCACTATCTGTGTGTACGTGTACCCGCGGCTTCACCCGCGTATTATTAGTTTTATTTTCGTGGGATAAAATTAGTATTTATTCGTTTTTGCAGCACCCGGATCTAGATAGGGTAACATTAAATTGGCCATGACAAAAACATCATTCCCTTAAATGTATTCCGACATACTTGAATGTCTTTCCCTGTGTTCCATTTATTGTGACATCGTCTGAGTTAAGGGTACCAGCTGAAACCGTTGCTGGGTTTTGTCAGTTATACTGAACTTATATTGTTATAGTTTGCTTAGTTCCGTAATGTGTAGGTTTTGCATTGAAAGATATTCTTATCCAGATGATGCAGTTTTTCCGCGAGGAGAGATCTGGTGTTCTCGTTGCTGGTAAAGGTGATTTTGCCGTAGCACTCTTTAGGACACCGCGAGGTAAGTGACCGATCGTTTTAATAATGTATGTAGAGATGGCCCTGTGGTAAGAACGCGTGAATCTTAACCGATGATCGTGGGTTCAAATCCGGGCAAGCACCACTGAATTTTCATGTGCTTGATTTGATTATAATTCATCTCGTGCTTTACGGTGAAGGAAAACATCGTGAGGAAACCTGCATGTGTCTAATTTCACTGAAGTTCTGCCACATGTGAATTCTACCAACCCGCATTGGAGCAGCGTGGTGGAATAAGCTCCAAACCTTCTCCTCAAAAAGAGGAGACGAGGCCTTTAGCCTAGCAGTGGGACATTCACAGGCTGTTACGGTACGGTATGTGTTATGTGTGTATAAATATTTTAATCAATTCATATATTTCGATATTTGTATATAAACAACGTTATATTTCTTATGACTTGCCTATATAGTTAATATTTGTGTGTTTGTATAGATATACTGTTACATCGAAGTACTATACGATGTGTATCGATTTTTACATTATTTATGTTGGATAAGATCGAGGTTTTTATATAATATAGATTTAGATAAGAATTAAGTTGGAGTTTTTACCGAAGATTGTTACATGAGTATCACAAACCTGCGTTGGAGAGAAGTATTGGAATGAGCTGTGGTGGTGGGTACATTTAGAGGAGATTACTATACTTTAAGATGACATTTTGTGTAATACTGTAAAAGGCCTGAGTCACTGAATGAGTTGTGCACATAGAAATTGTTTTGTACGTAACAGTATTGGGACGATGCCTTGTACCTAAATGAATTACCCGTTTTTTTATTTATTTAACAAACAATAACGTACATTGAAATTAGATCAAAATCAAAATGAAGTCTTAGGTTATCAGCAGAATTAAGGATATAGTTATGGACATTTTCTGCTCGAGTAGACAATTTTGCTCTTCTTAATTTATAATCGCAAAAGCTTCTTGTCAGACGACATGTTTGGTGTTTGGAAGTATGTGATCAGTAGATATAATAAATGTATTAAATTTAAATATTATAAGGTTATTACATGTTCGACGCGGCTGATCGTGACCGTTACGGTCGCGCGGTGGCACCACCTTGCATCGGACACGCTCGAGCTTGCTTCTCTCAATATCCTAACGTTAGTTTAACATTGTTTGTGATTTTTGCGTTCCGATCTTTTAATTAGCAAACTTAACCAGATAAGAAATCTATTCATGGTAATATAATATACATTATAGCAAATATTTCTTTGAATTTTGACCCCAACAAAATGGCGGTGTTGTCCGGCTACAGTTACATTCGCGAGAGTGGAAGGAGAGAGTTACCACTTGTCTTAAGTGGTGCTTTATAGTGATACTTACTTTATCTAAAAGTAATTAATAAAATATATTGTATATTGTTTTTAGTTGGCATTGCAAATTAATCCTTCATACATTTAATAAATCTAGGATACATTTTAAATTATATTTAAAATATCGCAGGTACCATCGTTGGTTGAGAAATTAGGCGCAAATATACCACCGGTTTTGAAAGAATCGCACGACGACGATTCAAAAGACGTACGTAACACGTAATATAGAGTTTCTATTTAAGCTTTCGACGTAAATTATTGTAAGAGTTCAGCTTAAACTAGAATTTGACTAAATGTTCAAAGCTTTTATGGAGGGAGCCAATAATAAATAATGGTAAATTATTTTTGACGGTCACGAGAATGAATGAGGCAATAAAATAAAACCTACTTACTAGACGTCAAACCTGATGGTCGAGACAGGCCCAGGCTCAGCCGGAAGAACTAGAGTGGAGATAGCCAAAGACAGATCCATTTGGAGAAATGTACTTGACCTAATAAGGCTCGCCCGCGGCTGTAATGCCGTTTTTGTTGATAATAAGAAAATTAGGGCCTACATACTACTAATTTCATTGTATTTAATTTAATCGCAATGTAGAAGCGTGGTGGTATAAGCTGAAAAATTAGAGAAGGTGTTAGCTCTGTAATAGGAGATTGACAAGCAGTTACTTTTCACTTCTTATGGCTATGTTTTGTAAATAGTGTAATGTAATGAAACTAATTTATTTCTATTTGGTTATAGGTAACCGTTATAGCTGATAAATCGAAAGGCGAAGTGCAGAAAGATGAAGACAAGGTTAGTATTTATGAATTTTTAGTTATTTATGAGTACGAAATGGTGTGTCACGTATCCCTGATCTAATATATTTAGACGATTCTCGATGAAGATGAGCTTATCCAGCAGTACATACATTCATATTATTAAAAATATTAATGTAATATTTGTATGTCTTGTTACTAATACCGTAGTAGTCTCATCCTATATTTTAATTTGCTTTTGGTAAAACGAAATGTTTGGTTGTAACTCGACCTAACCTACTTACTATCTCTACGATTTAAAAGTGTCCATGACTGAGACTGTGCCGTAATCTGGCTGGTGTCGTAGTTCGTTCAGACCTATGGGCACTCGCTCTTTTCAAAGCGAAAAAATTCAATTAGCAATCATTTGACGGGCCGGTTGGCGTGGTTGGTAGATACTTGCCTTTCACGCTGAAGGTTGTGGGTTCGATTCCCACCCAGGACAGACATTTATGTGCACGAACATGTCTGTTTGTCCTGAGTCTGGGTGTACTTATCTATATAAGTATGTATTTGAAAAAGAAACGTAGTATATGTAATATATCAGTTGTCTGTTTTCCATAGTACAAGCTCTGCTTAGTTTTGGATTGGGCTGGGTGTGAATAATGTCACGGGATAATATAATATGCATTGTCAGGAGTATATGGCGAGGATCTAATAACAGTAATTTATAACGATTAGGTACTTTTTGAAAATTAGAACGGGGTATTATTTGGGGTTAATAGCAGGTCAGGTATAACTTAATTTTCATGTTCTTAATATGTGTTTATAATTCATCTCGTGCTCGGTGGTTAACGAAAATACCGTGAGGAATCTACATGTGTAGCATGAAAATTTGCCACATGGGTGTATGTGTGTGTGTGTGTGTGTGTGTGTGTGTGTGTGTGTGTGTGTGTGTGTGTGTGTGTGTGTGTGTGTGTGTGTGTGTGTGTGTGTGTATGTGTGCCACTAACTCGAAATTGAGCAGGACAGTGAATGGGTAATAATAATAATAATACTTTATTTTTATCCAATACATACATATTTTAAAAAGTGGCCCTGACTCCTGAACTGGTGTTACCCGTGCGTCAGAAGTCAGTTCCTTCCCATTCAATTATTAAAAAGTTACAAAGGGTCTTATTACTAATTATTGTAAGTTAATCCAAACCGTGTGTACGTGAGTGTGTAAATATGTGTGTGTGTGTGCTATAATTGAGCGTGTGATGTAGATGTTCATTTATGAGGTAGTTAATAGTTTCTCAACGTCTTCATAATTAAGTTGTTTTAGCCATGTTTTAGTTTTGCCTTTTAATTGGTAGTTATTAATATTCTGTATTCTTGAAAATTTATTTAATTTTTTATAAAATCTAGGTGCGAGACTGTTATATTGTTGCTGTGCAAATTTACTTTTAACATTATTGTAGGGAAATCGATCTCTTCTACTGAAATTAGTTGTGGGTAGGAATGGGACAACTGTTTTATGGTATTTTTGTATACATAAGTGTACAAAAAGTTTTCTCACAGATAAAACATTCGCCTTTTCGTAAACCTTTTTTGTTGAAAATCGGAATGGTAAATACATAATTACTTTAAGTAGAGCTCGCTGGGCACGCTCAGCCATTAACATATGGGTTTTGGCAGCGGCACCCCATGAACAAATACAATACGTAAGTTTACATTCTGCTAGAGCTTTATATGTTCTTATTAAGAGGGGAATATCACGCTCAGGCATATTGCATGCCTGAGCGTTTTAAAAATGTATATTAATTTTCTTATTCTTTTACAAACTGATGCTATGTGTTTATTCCAACTAAGTATTTCATCTATAATTATACCCAAGTATTTGATGTTTGATACTCTAGATAAGCTTGTGCATGTACAATGGGGGCGTGTACGTTGTCGATTCTATTACATGGATATGTATGAGTGTACAACTTTTGGTACTCATGCCTTAGTTTTACTGAAACAGATATACTTCGTCTTACTGGTATTAAGTGTTAATAGGTTGTCCTCCAGCCAAGAAATAATAGTGGAAAGTCCTTTTTCAGCCAGGTGGTGCACATCCGCCCACGTAATCCCATGAAATAGAATGACTGTATCGTCGGCAAACATTTGTATATCAGCACCTTTTAGTTTGGTATTGCATAGTTAGTTGATATACACTAAGAACAGCGTTGGGCCTAGAGTACTCACTTGGCGAACACCGTAGGTTGTTTTAATTAAAGTTACTTGTATAGTTGTCGACTCTCACGCACTGCCTGCGATCGGTTAGATATTCCTGAAACCACTGAAGAACATTACCGCGTATTCCAATACTTTCATGACGAGTTAGTAGGATCGGAATGGATATTGTATTAAATGCTTTCTGTAGATCTAGGAAAATCCCCAGACATTTCTCTTTATTATATGCGGTTATTTTAGATGATAAATGAAGAACAGCTTCATTAGTGGAACGAGAGTTGCGAAAACCAAATTGGCTCTCTGATAGGAAGTTATTGCGTTCCAGATCTTTTATTAGCAATTTTTTCTATAACTTTGGAAATTGAGCTTAATAGGGAAATAGGCCTATAATTACTGGCATCTGTTTTATCACCCATTTTGTAAATGGGACATACGACAGCATTTTTAAAAATCTTTGGAAAAACACCAGACTCAAAACTTAAGTTTATTAAATACGACATTGGCATGGCAAGAACATGTCTTGAATTTTATAGATTTTAGGGGTACAGTATAAGATTTAGAATGTTAGCATTTAGAAAGTGTAATTTCATTAGTATTTAATTTTTCTAGTGTTTGTCTGGCTAAGTGACTACCCACAGATGTAAAAAACTTATTGTACTCATGATCAAGGGAGTCTATAGGAGACGGGCTCAGTTTTAACAAGTCTGTAGAAGAAATTTTAACTTTATCAATGTTACATACCTCCTTCATTACTTTCCAAGTTTCACTTATATTATTTTTATTTAATTCTAGTTTTTGTTTAGAATATTGTCTTTTTAACATTTTTATTACTTTTTTGAGTGTATTTCTATATAAAGTGTATTTGATATTAAGGTCAACATTATCACTGTATTTTCTTATTTGTTTATGTAATTTATCTCTTTTTCGTATTGATTTGACAACCCCTATAGTCATCCATGGTTAAAATGGAATAAATGGAAGCATTAATAGGTCCAACCGTTCTCCTCAGAAGATAGGGCTTGGCTCAGAAGTTTTAAAAGCAGTTTTTTTTTTAGTTAAGTTAGCGCTTGACTGTTATCACACCTGATGGAAAGTGATGATACAGTCTTTTTTTTATTTTTATAGAATAGTAAGGTGGACGAGCATATGGGCCACCTGATGGTAAGTGGTCACCAAACGCCCTTAGACATTGGCATTTTAAGAAATGTCAACCATCGCTTATAGCCAATGCGCCACCAACCTTGGGAACTAAGATTTTATGTCCCTTGTGCCTGTAATTACACTGGCTCACTCACCCTTCAAACCGGAACACAACAATATCAAGTATTGCTGTTTTGCGGTAGAATATCTGATGAGTGGGTGGTACCTACCCAGACGAGCTTGCACAAAGCCCTACCACCAGTAATAATAAGATGGAGCGCGCTTGCCTAGAAGATGCCTATTCACTCATATTACTTGAAGGTGCCCATATTGTTTGTTACAATATAGTGATTTACATTGAATATTTAATTTTAGGTGAGATTTGAAGAACCGGCATCATTCACAATATACGGAATGGAGGTTACAAGTTTGAGAAGGCTCAACAAATATGAGAAATAATACCCAAAAAAAAACAAACGCAATAAACTGACAGCTTGCCAGGCTTTACTTATATATACATGTAATGTATAGTTCTCGCCTGTTCATGTATTGTAAAATGTCCGTATGTATGGCGACGCTCAAAACGGTATGTGACGTAAGATTGATTTATATCCTGTCATAGATGATTTTGTAAGAACAGACATGGTGTACAGACTTAGCATTATCTTTATTATTATTTTAAATTTAAGTGAATACAAAAAGCGGTAATTTACTTATTTTTCCTCACGAACTGTGACGTCATTGTGATATTTAACTATACGAATTGTAAACGAAGAAATTAATTTCAATGTATATTTCTAACAACTGTACATCTTGAACGTTACAAAAAGAGGTCAAATTTTATTATTTCTTTTATTCAAGAGTTTAATGTGAAGAGTGAATATTTCTTGAGTTGATTTATAAAAAAATATTCAAGTATTTCGCGATATACTTTTGGTGATTTATATTTGGTCGATATTATTCGAGAGCGTCGCCGAGACGTGCGCTCGCGCCGATGTCCTCAAGACGAATGGGACGGTGGATTTGTTAAAACCCTGCGACCTGCAATGTTGTAACATTACAAGAGTCGTGTAATGTTATGTTTTGACGACTTTTTAGGAGTTATTACATGAATGTCTAGTACCATTTATAAAAGCGCTTGCTTTAAAGCGCTTTAAGTACATTCTCTCCTATTTCATCTCTTTCTTCTATTAATAAAAAAGTCAATAAAATAATATATAGACATGATTGTTTTAGAAAATATCATGTTTAGCTTCTTTTGCCTTACTTTTACAACTCTGTAAATTCGGTATTAAAAAAAAAACAACATAAAACGAATCTTACAAGTATTATAATCTGTGGTACCACCAACGTTTTTTTTTAATACGAAAATAATATCTGTATATACAAAAAATGCATGTACAATATTCTATATATCGTCTTCCAAGAGCCGACGCCCCCAGTATTTTTGTTTTTTTATTTGGCGGTTTTTGCTCTCCAATGTATATCAGATATTTTTCATATAATATTTCTATACGTCATTTCAAATATACAATTTATACAACACGATTTTAAATTGAGCCTGTATGGTATTAAAAACAGAATAAAAATTACTTCACAAAAAAAAATTAAACAGGAAAAGTTAATAAAATTCAGACGATATTTTGTTATATGATAATAAATTGAAATGACTATAATGAAATATGTACGTTATTAAATATATAAAATACTTTTTACTTTGCTTACAATTTGAACAAACTGTATCAATATATGTGAAAAATTTATGTCAAAACCTTTTTGCCACGTTTCGTCGATGTTGGTGTTGAATAAAAAAATAATAATAATCTTGGTTTTATTTTGTATGTTGTGTAAAAGCCGAGATAAGAATAGAGTGGTAAGAGCACGTGAATCTTAAGCGATAATCGTGGGTTCACACCCCGGCAAGCACCACTGAATTTTCATGTTCTTAATTTGTGGTTATAATTCATCTCGTGCTTGACGGTGAAGGAAAACATCGCGAGGAAAATCTGCATGTGTCTAATTTCACTGAAATTCTGTCACGTGTGTATTCCACCAAACCGCATTGGAGCAGCGTGGTCGTATACGCTACAAAACCTGCTCAAAAAGGGAGAGGAGGCTAAGGCCTCCTTTAGCTCAGCAGTGGGACATTAACAGGCTGTTACTGTACTGTTTATTTTGTAACATTTATTTCAGCATTTGATAAATGTTGATGTACATTACATTACGAGTTAATTATAGACGCTGTTTACCGGGTGATTAGTTAAACTGTATTGTAATTATTGGGTACCAATGAAATTTTACTTTAAAAATGTAGTACAGATTAAGTTTTAATTATTCATGACGTCCGAATGACTGGGCATTTTTAAAATAAAAATTCATTCATACCCAATAATTAAACAAAGGTACTAAATAGGTAATAAATGCTAATAGTATTTTAAAGCTGATCTGTCACTTTGTTAACAACGCTGTGTTTTTATTTCGATAATCAATTCGATAATGATACTAAGAGAGGACTGAGGCCACACGAATTGTGTTATTTCATACAAATATTCAACGTGTGAAACACAATTAACTGCGACGCAACACGGATAATTTATATTCATATTATAAAATACTAATGAGTTCATTATTGTAGACGTGTGTACAATATACTAGGGTTTTTGCAATGATTAATTAACATACAACATTTATACATTTTCAGCATGAGAAATAGCTTATCACAAGTCGTATCGGATAATAGCTTACAAATATATTTGAGTGTGTTCAAGAACACATTTTAAGACACATATTATTTAAGACACGTACGAAACGATTTGCTTCCTCGTTTCTGATACGCAGCGCCAAGGTCTGGAATACCCTCTCGACCTCCGTTTTCCCCACCACCTACAATATGGGTACCTTCAAGTCTAGAGTGAATAGGCATCTTCTAGGCGAGCGCGCTCCATCTTAGACTGTATGTCACTTTCTATCAGGTATGATAACAGTCAAGCGCTAGCCATTTAAAAAAAAAAGAAACTTCATCATCTTCCTTATTCACCCTTTTACCACCTGACACTCGCTGTTCGTCGTAAGGACTGACACCCCTTCCACAACGGAAGGCCAATTTGCCCGAACGTACCGTTTAATTCAACGTATTACGTATTGTTATGGAATAGCTTACCAGCCAGTATTGCCTGCTTTATATAACCTGAGTACCTTCAAAAGAAGAGAACAGCCATATTTTAGGCAAGCGAACTCCAATCTTCAACTCATCATTGTCTTTTTTATATAATTGTCGTCAAGCGCAATCCAATACTATGGTATGAAAAAAATAAAAGTAAAGAGGCAAATCAAAGCATACCGGGTGGTAAGTATTATATATTCATATTAAAACAGATATAATATAAGAAATTATCTCTGAAAAAGTATTCCTACCTTCTAGAGAGTGAAACGACAATCAGGAATATCAAGCTTATATTACAAATCAGTTATTATAAAATATTATAATACAACATATACATAAATATATAGTCATATCCTAGAGGCTTCCTATGCTAGAGGGGTCAGTAGACTGAGGGCGATTATCTCACTCGTATCATTTACTGGTATCCGGGCTGGCTACAATCGGCTGCCGCACTCCTTAACTTCGATTTCACTAGACTGCAGAAGCTGTCTCTTTATGAAAGTCGCTGGCTAATTAAAATTATTATGCTGTTATTTCTAGTTGAATGTTTTCTGTTGGACCTACTGGATTTTTACAGCGTGACGGGGCGTGGGGCGAGTACTATTACTCGTATCACGCCCAGAGACTAGTTGACTCCGGGCGTAGTACTGTGACTTTATGTCACAATTGCGTGACATCACAAGTACCGACTTGTATTTAGTGTCCTCGTGTATATTTTCCGTGCGAAGGGAGCGTTTGCGATGATAATCCTATTGGCTTTGTCGTTCAGGACGTCCATGGGACGCTTTAGACTGTCCGGGAGGTGTGAGAACAGGCCTGTGTTGTCAGAGGATTACTGCTTTGTCTGGCTCTCTAAAAATACTTCGTTGAGAGAATTTTGAAGTATTTGGCGATCAAATGGATGTTTTTATGAAGGTCGATGGTGCGAATGTATGTAGGTTATCGCATTATTTTACGACTACGAATTTTCATGTGCTTAATTTGTGATTATAATTCATCTTGTGCTTTACGGTGAAGGAAAACATCGTGAGGAAACCTGCATGTGTCTAATTTCACTGAAATTCTGCCACATGTGTATTCCACCAACCCGCATTGGAGCAGCGTGGTGGAAAAAGCTCCAAACCATCTCCTCAAAAAGTGGAGAGGAGGCCTTTAGCCCAGCAGTGGGACATTCACAGGCTGTTACGGAATTAAGGATCGTAAAATGTTGTAACGTATTGCTGTGTTTTAATGATTTAGGTTGTCATCAATATATTGTTGCAACGAGAAAAAAAGCCGTCTGAACGGTACATTTGAATTATAATTGTCTGTAGACATACAGTAAATTTAGGTAAAAATTAAAATAGCCACAAAGCAGGCTTCAATTAGTTAATAATTATTATTGGTAAAGCCTAATACTCTGTTTTTGATATAAATATATCTAAAACAGAAGGAATGGATTGGATGCGGATCAAAATGTTTACCAATATGGCAATATCTATAAAAAAACAGTCACGTGTAGCCTATTCCAATCGAAGAACAACAAGTTCATGCAAGCAGCTGACGCATAGCCCCCCCCCCCTCCACGATGCAGATGACGAATTTTTTCTAGCTCTGTATGATGTTAACTATTCATGAAAAAAGTTTTAGCCGGTATATAGTACAACGCATTTTTTACCATTTTGGCAACCTCCCCAAGCACCCACCTCGGTAAGCCGAGATGGCGCTGTGGTAAGAACGCGTGAATCTTAACCGATGATCGTGGGTTCAAACCCGGGCAAGCACCACTGAATTTTCATGTGCTTTATTTGTGATTATAATTCATCTCGTGCTTGACGGTGAAGGAAAACATCGTGAGGAAACCTGCATGTGTCTAATTTCACTGAAATTCTGCCACATGTGAATTCTACTAACCCGCATTGGAGCAGCGTGGTGGAATAAGCTCCAAACCTTCTTCTCAAAAAGAGGAGAGGAGGCCTTTAGCCCAGCAGTGGGACATTCACACACAGGCTGTTACAAGCACCCACCGCTATTTGGGCAGCTGCCAATCGTTCGCTTATTAGCCATATAAGATCAACTATCGATGTCAACATAAGCCAGCTGACTATGACTTTTGTGTTTTCAACGGTACCATCCGGATTTTTACTCGATTAGGTAAATGCCACTTATATTTCCTCTACAGACAAACTTTTGTATTGCTAAGTTTTTAATTATATTAGGTGGCCTTGCAAATGGAATACCTGATGGTATATCACCACTGCCCATTGACATTGGCGATGAAAGAAATATTAACCATTTCGTACATCGCTAATAGGCCACCAATTTTCGAAACTAAGATGTTATGTCTCTTGTACCTGCAGTTACACATCAACTAATTACTTATTATACTACATATTTATACCGCTAAACAGAAATATATATTACTATATTATAGAATAGAGGACAAGATGCTACCTAGCCGGAAACCAAGGCCCTACCCCCAAATAAAAGTGTGTTATATTAAGGGTATTTGATTCAGTATTCTTAAAGTCACAAGGAACTAATCAGAAGTTAGGTTTCTTATGGTGTCCAATAATACCGGGCTACTATACCCAAGAAATGATTCGTTTTTCTTACAGATATTTGTCTTTGAGGAGCAATTCAAAAGCTACCATTGAAGGCTACGAATAACAAATAGTAAGGTAAATGTATGTAGAGAACAAACACTAATTTTTCAATAAAGAAATCAATTTAAGTTCTCTTAACAATAATTACTTATTAACAATCAAAAAAGTAACTTTCTTATTGAAAAATGATAACCGACTTTAAACAAAAAAATATTTTGGACTATTTTGCCGGTTGGAGGAGTTATACAGACTTTTTTAAAGTCAATAAGTATAATTAAGATAATACGGACATAATAACGATCGAGAATTTAAAAAAAAAACTTTCAAATTAAAATATCACACAATTATTATAGGTATTTTGTTTTGCCCCGAGTTTTGAAGACCCGAATTCTAATTATTTTTTTTTTCTTAATGTTTTTTATATGTATAATAAAGGTTATATTATGTGTTACCGACGCACACATCTTTTCCCGATATAAAAAGAAAACACTTGTATTTATATAGTGGATTATTGTTATTCCTTCGTCAGTACTAATTTAGCGCACATAGTGAAGAGACATTAGTGCTTTTTATTAAGGAATTATTTATTTATACCTATGTGAGTATTATAATTTTATGTTATATATTAATTAAATCTAATAAATATTTTGAAAATAATTATTCTACAATTACTTTAAACGATTATTATTATCAAAAATAATTTCGTAATAGACAGTTTTAGTTTTAGTCCCGAAGGAAACGCCGAGTGTCGTGTACAAAAAGGTGCTAGGATTATTAATTATAAATAATGTTTTTAGACTTAAATAGTTTTGTTTTATCTGAATATTTTAAAAAGATATTTTTTTATCTGTCTGTCTGTCCGTGCTAATCTTTGAAATGGGTAAAAATGACAAATTGAAATAATAGAATTATTACAAGATATATTTCAAGGTTCCCTTTAGTCTTTATTTATCAAAATCGATTGAGTATCAAAAGTTATAAAAACGTACGACTTTTTGTCGTCATAATATATATATATAGGATAGCGGTACGAGATCAAAGTTACCAATTATGTATAAAGCGCATTTGTTATATTTTAAAAGTCAATTGATGTAAAAGTAAAATATATTTTTAATCGATTACTTAATGAATCAGTAACAGCCTGCGAATGTCCCACTGGTGGGCTAAGGCCTCCTCTCCCTTTTTGAGGAGTTATAAAACGTGGGTATTTTTGTCGTTTTAATATATGTATATGATCGTGGTGTCCAGATTTCCGGAGTAAAGTGACCTTTTGCCCTATTAGAAATCGTGTTTAGTTCAAATTTTCGTTGTCATTGTTTTGTCGTCGTTTCTTAAGAGTTTGAATTTTTTCATTAATTTCATTATTGATAATATTGAATAATTCCCAGGTTGCAATGATTAACTCGGTTGAAATTTTGTTCTATTTTTATATTTTAGTTTATGGATTTTTACTTTTAACTTTTAAGGTTACCTATTCTTTAGTTGCAGGGTTTAATATTTTGCATTCAATTGCTTAGTTTTATTCTTATTTATAGTTCAATTAGATAAGATTTTATTGTTATTTTTTTGTATAACTTTATAGTACATCTATTATTTTTATCATTAGTTATATGAGGTAATCTTTTAGTTTTTAGTTTTCATTAATAGTTAGCTTGCATAAATTATAGAATTTATTAAAGTTTGCATTAAATTGCATAGTTTTAACTTTATTTATAATGTTATTGGATTAGAACGGTAGTGTTTTTTTCTATTATTTGCTGCTGGGCTATATATAGGTAAAAATTATATTAGCAATAAGTAACAGCCTGTGAATGTCCCACTGCTGGGCTGAGGCCTCGTCTCTTTTTTTTAAAGAGATGGTTTTGGTCAGCGTGGTGGAAGCTTCTTCCACCACGCTGCTCCAACGCGGGTTGGTGGAATACACATGTGGCAGAATTTCAGTGAAATTAGACACATGCGGGTTTCTTCACGATGTTTTCCTTTACCGAAAAACATGAGATGAATTATAATCACAAAGTAAGTACATGAAGTAAATCAAAGTCGTCATATTGATGATTTGACCATAATCCATACGTAACACACACCGTGTGTTGTTAAGGACATGCAATTGTAATATTAAGGATTTCATCCCGGGAGTCTCGCTCTCGAAAATATCGAATCTAGACGATTTTGTCGTATTTTAGAGACTCGAGACTGCTATCTCCAGTTGTCGACACCTTTATGACAATTGAAAAATGGTGTATTAACTGCTTAAATGAATAAACTACGAGTATTCAAACTCATACTATACAACTATCGAAAAATTCTCGAGTCTCGTTTTTCCGGGTCGAGTCTTTTTTGTCTCAGGACTCGAAAATGTATCGACACTGAAAGCCTTATTTAGTATCAAATAATTACCAGCATCCAAGGATTCTTTCCAAGTTAAGGGATTTCGTCTAGACTGAGTTATGTTGTAGACCTTAACTTCCTTGAATCTGAAACGAAATGAGAATTTTTGATAAAATATATATAATGGAAATAATTGATTGTTCAAGAAGTATTTTAATTAATTTATCATCTATATATTTTATAACACGTTTCTTAGAATAGGCAAATAAAAAAAAATTGCGTATAGAAGGATACATATCGTCTGGAGATTTGTTACAGACCATTTTCTTGCTCGCTGCAAAAACGTATTTATGCGATTTCATCATCTAGAATGGGGAGTATGCACCAGAACACCAATTAAAAATTCAGCAGTACCCACTCCGTTTCATAGGGGTGTCACGGGATCGCTTGGGTATACTGACACGACGCCCCCGACATTGGTACCGAACATTTATAAACTATTCTACAGCAAAACATTCACAGCGATGACACGGGCGAGTGAGCCAGTGTTATTACAGGCACGAGATATATAATATATTAGATACTTACTTTTCCAAACCGCAAACGTACGAAAGTAATATACATCCATTTACAGCCATGTCCACAGGATACAAATCGGCTTGATAATTTTCATTGCAGAGCATAGTGCGAAGAACACCTTCGAACAATAACACTGACATATGAAGAAGAACTTTTGCCACCAACGAAGTTCCTACTCTCATTAGGCCTTTTAGAATTTGCCGTGGGATGATAGGAACCTTATAAATAATAAGGTATTTATCATCTTACGGCTGTATTATGGACGCTACGTGCATTGAAATACAACCTGTCTTTTTATGCTATAGGTAGACGATTTTTATGTTAAAGGCAGAGAGGTCACTAATGTTAAATGGCTACCACCACCCTAACACTTCGGAGCCATATTAACCATTTCTTACATCACCAATGCGCTATAAACCATGGGAATTAGGTCCCTTTTGTATATATTGACAGTGTTCACTCACCATTCTAACCGCAATACAACAATACTGTTAGGCGGTACTGAGATGATGGATGGTGACTACCCAGACGGGCTTGCACAAAGCCCTACCACCAAGTAAATTTAACTATTACCTTTACCCCCTCCAATTAAAATGCCTGTCGGTCCGTTTAAATTATCAACCCAACCAGGTATTGGCTCCTTGTAAGCAGCAGTTACTGTAAAACAAAACGTTAATGATTTTTCAGAAATATAAATAAATATTATATGTTTTTAAGCACATCAGATATGTTGACATATTTTAATTTCTTTTTGTTGAATATGTGAATAATATATATTATTATTATTAATTATTTGAGGATAATTACTGAGCGCAATAAAAGACGTCCATTCGGTTGAGCGTTTAATAGCGAGAGACCACCATATATGGGTTTACAATTACCCACAGTTATAAAAGTAATATTCTAAAACTACCCCATACATTACACCCTCACCCTTAATTACTTATACATTACTAAGAATTAACTTAACCTAACTTAAAAATAAATTATATAATATTAGTTGCCTAATCAAATTCGAATCGAAATCGTTCAACTGGTTTCCTAACGCGCTGGGAACGAATCGATGGTGGAACATCTACCTGAGTCTCAGGGGATATCGATGGTGGAATACTAAGTTCCGTATTGGATGATTCAGCCGACTCAGTCGTCGGTATTTCTAGCTGTGGCTCAGATATGGGGTGATCACTCGGCATGTTTTGGTTTTGTGGTGGCGATTTTGACGTAGATAAATCAAAGCTTACCCAACGTTTTTTTATCTGATTAACGTGTCTTTTGATAGGTGGACCGTCATCCCTACCTATGAGGTAATTACGAGACCCAAAATTACCATCTATTTTACCTTTTATCCATTTCTTTCCTTCCCCATAATTCCTTACCCAGACATTATCCCCTTGTTTAAATTGCCTTATAACTCCTTTTCCTCTTTCTATTTGCTTATTTTGCACCTCCCATACTCTATCTTGAATCGCCCAATCCCTATGCAATAAGTCTAGTCTTGATCTTATACGCCTACGTTGTAAAATCATGGCAGGTGAAAGACCCGTGGTACTTTGATCGACGTTCCTGTATGCTAATAAATAGGTTTGCAATGCGGCATCGATATCGCAACCATCCCTTAACGACTTTTTTATTGCCCGTTTGCACAACTTAACAGCGCCTTCCGCTGCTCCATTACTAGACGGATGATACACGGGGGAGAATGTAACCTTAATACCGTTGTTCCTCATAAAATTGGCATATTCTTTGCTCGAGAAAGGCGGCCCATTATCCGAAACAATATCTTTAGGCAAACCGAACCTAGCGAAAGTTTCCCGTAAAACTTTAATAACAGCAGCCGCGGTCGTATTTGGCATGTTAAAAATTTCTAACCATTTCGATGTGGAGTCTATTAAAACTAAAAATGTTTTACCGTTAAGCGGTCCTAAGAAGTCAATGTGTATTCTTGACCATGGCTCCGGAATAAAAGGCCATGGCTTGATCGGAGCTTTCGCTGGTGCTGCGTTTTCCATCGCACACGTAACACACTCATTACAAGTGCGTTCAATGTCGGCGTCGATACCGGGCCACCAAACGTAACTACGTGCAATGCTCTTCATCTTTACTATACCTAAATGACCAACGTGTATTTCCTTTAGCAACTCAGATGTTAATGATTTAGGTATTACTAAGCGGTATCCCCAAATTATACACCCCGCATCTAAATACAATTCATTACGACGTACAAAATATGGCTTAAGATCTTCATCGTCGCACGCCTTGGACCACCCGGATTGTAAGTATAAAATTACTTTCTTAAGTATGTTATCCTTATTCTGATGTTCTACTACTGTCTTCCGTGTTATAGGTAAAAAATTTTGTATGAAATTAACGTAAGTTTTCTCCTCTACTTGTAGTTTCCCTTCTCCCGTTGGAAATCTAGATAAAGCATCGGCCGCGTTCTTATTACTTTGAACGTATTCAATATTATAATTATAACCAGCTAAAATAACGGCCCACCGTTGCATTCTGCTAGCCGCCATTGTAGGGATACCATGTTTATCACCGAAAATAGCTACCAACGGTTTATGATCCGTGCGTAACGTAAATTTCCTTCCGTATAAGTACGTGTGAAATTTTTTAATGCCATAAATAATAGCTAAAGCTTCCTTTTCTATTTGAGCATACGATTTCTCAGCAGCATTAAGTACCCGAGACGCATAAGCTATAGGTCGCTCCCCTTTAGCGGTTATATGTGAAATTACAGCCCCTACTCCATAACTACTAGCGTCAGTTGTTAGAATTAAGGGTAAGTCAGGTGAATAATGTGCTAAAATTTCACTAGATGTTAACAATTGCTTAACCTTATTAAAAGCTATATTACTTTCTGTATTCCATTCATATTTTTTTTCCTTTTTTAATAAAACATACAATGGTGCTAAAATTGTACTAATGTTTGGAACAAATCTAGCGTAATACATAACTAATCCTAAAAATGAGCGCAATTCGGATATATTATTCGGTATGCGAACCTTCTGAATGGCTTCAATCTTATTTGGGCATGTATGAACCCCTTCTTTACTAATTACAAAGCCTAAATATGTAACAGAGTCGGCAAAGAACGTACACTTATCTTTTTTAATTTTTAAACCATATTTTTGTAATCGATTAAATACCTCGTGAAGTGTTTTTAAATGTGATTGGTCGTCCTCCCCGGTAATTATCACATCATCTAGGAAAACACCCACTCGAGGCATATCCGAAAATAGTTGTTCTAACAATCTTTGAAAAATACCTGGACTCGAAGCCAAACCATAAATCAGTCTATTATACCTAAATAAGCCCTTGTGAGTGTTTATTACAGTGTATTTTTTTGATTCATCAAGTTCAAGTTGTGCATAGGCTTGAGACAGATCTAACTTAGTAAATTTGATACCCCCGTGTAATTTAACTAACAGATCCTCGACTCTCGGTAAAGGAAAACGATCCACCTCCAAGCACTTATTTAATGTTAATTTAAAATCACCACATACGCGTATTGTGCCGTCCTTTTTCATTACCGGTACGATCGGTGTAGCCCAGTCAGATGTAGTAACCGGCGTGATCACTCCATCCCGTACCAGCTGATCCAGCGCCCGCTCCACAGGCTCGCGAAGTGCGTAAGCGAGCGGTCGTGCGCGCATGAACACCGGCTTCGCGTCGGGTCGCAGCCGAAAACCAACCGTTCCACCATTGAATCGTCCCAGCCCGTCCGAAAACACTTCACAATATCTGGAACTGAATTCATTAAAATTAAACAGCTTGGAATTAAAATCAATACTATTACAATTCATAATAGGAATCTCGATCTGTAACTCGCTAATCCAATGCCTGCCTAACAGATTCGTTTTTGCATCTTTTATAATAAATAAATCCAACGATTTTCTTTTATTTTTGTAATTAACTATAGGACTTATTTTACCAACGGGTTTTACAATTTCTCCAGTATAATAGCGTAAATTTAAATCACACTTTCGAATTAAATTATGTGACAGATATTTCTTATAGCAATTATAACTAATGCATGATATCGCACTGCCCGTGTCTATTTCCATACAAAGAACACAGTTATCAATATTGATACTAATTGTGTATGGTGCAAATTTTTTTAAATAACTACTTATAGAAAAATTGTTTACCTCCTCACTGCCCGAGCCTTCGTTTTCTTTGCATACGGAACTATCATTTTTTACGATGTTTAATGACACCTGCCTTTGTAGTACTGGACAAACCTTTTTTAAATGACCTTGTTCGTTGCAAACTCGACATATATAAAGTCTAAATTTACACCGATTTACTTGATGATTTGCACCACAAACGTCACACACTTGTTTAAAAGTCGTTCCCTTCTTTTGTCGTGTGAAGTCATTCATATTATTATCGCTCCGCCTGCTAATTATCGCTCCGCTTGTGAGGCTTGTACCACTGCTTAAAACCGGTTCTCGCGTTCCTACGTTCATATATTTTTGTAGATGTTTCCCTGTGCTTCTTTTCCTGGACGTAATCTGGTTTATAGATTCCTCCGTCTCTGATACGCCGTCACCTAATCTCCTGGTACGACCTTCTACCAAGGCTGCATCCGCCTCTGCAGCTTCCATTGTCACCGCGAGTTTAAACGCCGAATCGAACGTTATATTATCCTCCGCAAACATTCTTTGACGGATACAGTCACTGTTAATACCACATACAAATTGATCCCTCAAATTATCCAATAATGTTTCCGAACAAAAACCGCAATGTTTCGTCAATTTCTTTAATGCCGCCGCATATTCCGCCACGGACTCATTATGACGTTGCACTCTTTGTCTGAATTTGAACCGCTCCGCCAATACACTCGGTTTAGGTTGAAGATGACGTCGCATAACATCCACCAGCTCTTCATAGCTTTTCGCAGATAGTTTGATTGGTGTACATAAATTCACCATCAGTTCGTACGCGTCACTTCCGATCACCGTTATCAGTGTCGCTACTCGTATCGCCGGTTTCACATCGTTAACAATAAAATACTGTTCCAACCGATCCACATACAAATTCCAATCGTCCTTGCCAAGGTCGAATTGTTCCAGTTTTCCCACCGACATAGTAATAAAACGATGCGTCACACACGTAGTTTCTTTACTACTCGTCGCCACTGTTGAATATGTGAATAATATATAATATTATTATTAATTATTTGAGGATAATTACTGAGCGCAATAAAAGACGTCCATTCGGTTGAGCGTTTAATAGCGAGAGACCACCATATATGGGTTTACAATTACCCACAGTTATAAAAGTAATATTCTAAAACTACCCCATACATTACACTTTTTAAATTAAAATAGATTGGCAAAAGGTCAACTCGATGGTAAATAGTCACCACCGACGATAGACATTGGCACTGTAAAAAATATTAACCGATCCTTACATTGCCAATGCATCACCAACTTTGGTAACTGAGATGTTATGTCCATTGTGCCTTTATATTACTCGTTCACCCTTCAAATTGTAACAAAACAATATTAAGTTTCCTTCCCAAATTTGCAAAACCCCTACCACCAAGTAAGGTTGAACAAACAAACAAACAATATAATATGTATAATATGTTTTAACTTACCAATGGACAAACGTCCAATACCAACTGGAAATTTTGACGTGTATTTTGCTACGAGATTTTCAGTTATAGCTTTTGTATATGAATATGTATTAGGTTGAGATGATATTAATCTGGAAACAGAAATAGCTCGGTTATTAGGTTATAGGGAAATTCAACTAATTTCTAACGAGAAATAGAAAAACAACAATACGCTTTGATTCGATTGCGATAAAGTGACAATTTGTTAGTAGAATTGGTACCAAGGTTAGGTTAGGTAATCAATCAAATCACGGTAGCATGCGAAAGCGGATCCCGTGGCGCTCCTCGTGAAGACGGAAAGGGTATCGCTGGTTTTTTAGTCGGTATTCCGATGTTCGAGGCACATTAGGCGCTTTGGACACCAGCGAGCCCCGCATACCCTCCCACTGTTTCAGTGGGGGAAATGCCTAAAGCGTTTTTCCGAAAAAAAAAACCATCATCAATCATAATCAATCAAATGACACAGTTACAATATTTTCAACGTTATGCAAACTACTAGTTCTATAATTAATTCATTGGACAAACTATAAAGATCCTCCTGACAGATTTCGGCCAATCAATATCAAGGAGAGTAGCCAACTGATTAGAACATATTATTGCGCACAAGTGTGTGCGCTAACAAATACACTCTCTTTTCCTTCATTTTCGTAATTCGATGGGATAGCAATCCATTAAATTTGAAACCTATTATAAAATTATATGTATTATTGGAATGAGGAAAGAGATGTCGTCACTCGTTTAGTTTATGAAACGTTTTTTATGTTAAAGTTATCATAAATTAAATTTTAGGGAGCCCAATAAATATCTTCGATTATCTCTATTAACTTTGTTTTGTGGTTCACTAACTTTGGCTCCAAATACGCAAGCGTTTCGTCGTCCAGCCAATCAACTAAGTCATTCACTTTTTCGGGGTCGTGAACTGGTGGATACATCTTCTCTTTCAAAACGTCTACCTTGCAACGACAATAAGCCGTTGATAAATGCACGAATGCCTGTGATTTAAGTTATTGCCTTAATATAATCATCTACAAGCATCATACTACATCTACAAATGTGTATATTTCATTCATATTATCCTGAAAACCCAACGGTAACATAGAATATTAAATCCACGTATAATAAAAAATACAT
The DNA here is from genome assembly GCF_905147045.1 of Nymphalis io. Lineage (NCBI taxonomy): Eukaryota > Metazoa > Arthropoda > Insecta > Lepidoptera > Nymphalidae > Nymphalis > Nymphalis io. The sequence continues at coordinate 4,611,462 of NC_065914.1, forward strand.
TACGTTTCCTTAGAAAAAATATTGGTATAAGGAAATACATCTAACTTTCAATTTAAAATCATTGAAGTCCTTGTCTCCTGCACTAATTTATTTATTACGCCTGTATTGGCTGGTTCATAGCAATTGTAAAAAATTAAATATATATATGCTTATATTAGTGTATATGTCTATGCTTGATTGCTAATAGGAAAATTTAATCTGTGCCATTAAGTCGCAGTTCCAAACTACACTTTATTCAATTAAGCACATACAAGCACGTTTGCGTATAACTTTATATACACATCTTGTATATATTGAAGTGGTGGTAGGACTTTTTTTAAGCCCGTCCGGGTAGATACCACCCATTCTTAATATATTCTTTCGCCAAGTCATGCTTAGTATTGTTGTGATTGCGGGTGAGTGAGCCAGTGTTACTACAGATGCAAGGGACATTATATCTTAGGGTTTGGTTATTTCTATCAGAACCTAGCCTACCTATTAAATAAAAATTACTAACTAATTGTCTTGTTAATATTAATATGCCTCATATTTTTTTGTTGCTAAATGTAATTTTAAAAATAAATATTCATCATCAATCAAAAACATTGCCAATATTCTGCTGGTTATTGAATTGCAGATGTTATGTCCTTGTATCTTTAAACCCACTGCCTAACTCACCATAAATTGGATACAATAAAGTCGTTTGCATAAAAAGTCACACACTCGTTTCGATTGTCAATCTCGTTTGTAAAAAAAGCCAAACTATATGGAAACTTTATGGAACTATCAGGTGATCAATGATTGACGTATTGAATAGAATAATTTTGGCAAAGAGAATTTCAAATTAGAAGATTGTAGAATAATAATAAGAATGAAACATCGCATCAACAATAAATAAATAAAAAACAAATAAAAAAAAAACACGCTTACCTGTTCAAATTGTTAAAAATAAATACAATACTGTTGAACAACCTTTATAAAACTCTTTGTAATGATAACAGAATCAATACTACGCGGCTTAAAAAGCTAATTCATATATATAAATATATACATATTATTATTATTATATGTATTTACCTAATATAATATATATATATATATATATATATATATATATATATATGTATTTACCTAAGGTAAAATAAATGCTATATCATAATTACGCGTATATTATTATTGGATAGCTGTTTTACATATTTTTTTAATTGTAAATAAATAATCGCACTTATGCTATTTTCAGGATTTACAAATTGTTACAAAAAACTATTAATTATTTATAATTTTCTATTATTTTATATTCAGGAGTTCCTGTCGAATATGTGTTAAAATTTCGGCCGCGACGTCCAATCTCAAGAGAGATTAGCAAACTACGAAGGATATTTTATAGAGCACAAGTGTGCGCGCAAACACAGATGCACTTTCTATTCCAGGCAGAATTCCGAAATGGCTGAGAGTTCAGGCATAGGACCAACGGCTTTACGTGCTTTCCGATAACTATACACACTTCTAACTTGCACACTTCGAGCTGATACTGAGAATCTTAGACAGAAAAACCCAATAACTTATTATTGGCCCGAGATGATGTTTTAACCCAGGACCTCGGTATCGGCGGCTTTATACATATAACCATTATATATATAACCAATAGACAAATAAGGTAACAAAAATAATTAACAGGTGAATAATTTATACCAAATATAAGATTTGATAAAAAAAATCGTAAATCGACTTCGAAAAATTTGCATGAACGAAAAAAAGTTACCGCCTAGGAGGTGTATTCATCCAGCGCAATCAACAATATCGGTTTATAAAAATAAAAAAAACTTATACCCGAACAAACATATTATATATTATATTTGTATATTTTTAAAACAATCGTACGTAAATATTCTTTTAATTAATTTTATTTATCATGTACTCAAATTAATTCAAAAGAGTGATTACTGTGTTTCTTGTTGGCGTTTCTTGGTAAAGCATTACGATCGGTCGTTTAAATGTTTGGATTTATTTGTATGTGTGTAGTACTTCAAAAAAACATTTACCAACCAATCAACCAACTAAAACCATTGCGATTGCCGTATTCATCGCGGATCGGAGAGACAACGGGATCGTGTCGATATAACGCATCGGTGGCCATTTCGGAGCTTCAGAGCTTCGGTTTAAATAATTACAAAAAAAACAAATTAAATTATAATTCGTTGTGAAAAGTTCACCTTTAGAAACATCAGCATTATTTAGTCGAACATAGATTTATATATCACTGGAGAAAGTCGACCCACATTTTTATCATTAAACTTAATTAATAGATGAAGGTTACCGTACCATACCGTAACAGCCTGTGAATGTCCCACTGTTGGGCTGAAGGCCTCCTCTCCCTTTTTGAGGAGAAGGTTTGGAGCTTATTCCACCACGCTGCTCCAATGCGGGTTGGTAGAATTCACATGTGGCAGAACTTCAGTGAAATTAGACACATGCAGGTTTCCTCACGATGTTTTCCTTCACCGTAAAGCACGAGATGAATTATAATCACAAATTAAGCACATGAAAATTCAGTGGTGCTAGCCCGGGTTTGAACCCACGATCATCGGTTAAGATTCACGCGTTCTTACCACAGGGCCATCTCGGCTTTTTCTCTTATATTGGATATTAATTTACATTAAGCATATAGTTAAATGTTCAAAGTTCGAAAGGGCACCGCGGCCGCTCAATTTTTATATAGCGGCTTAAAGTTTTAAAGAATAAAAAAAATATTGTGCAATCGGGGGACCCCCGTCAGAAACGAAGTTCTTTGCGATATTATTTATTTGAAAAAACTGTATATTTTTATTGATTACTTAAGTACATTAATGTATTTTTGTCTTAAATGATTTGTAATGGTTTCAACGATTTCATTATATTAACATTAGCATGTCGGTGACGCAAAGCCACGAGGTTATCCCCTACGATAAACAAGCATACGCCAAAAGAAGTTCAAGTTCAAAAATAATAGTATGAGTAAAAAATAAAATGAAATTTTTAAAATATCAATCAATAATTATGAAATTTTAAGCCATGTTTTCAGGTCGGAATCGAACTCGGTCCATTCACGAATATTCGACTGGACCGAGTATTTTAGACCTTTGGGCCACCTAATCATTACACGGAACAGGGAATTTATGAACTCAATCTTTCATTATACTAAAATTAGCATGTCGGTGACGCGAAGCCACAGTTATATACAGGAACAGGTTTGAATCTGAATCCATGCAAATGAGCAAGCCGTTCAATGGTTCAGGTGGTGTCTTAATTTCTGCTAGTTCCACTTTTGTTGATGCGCAAAACATCTCAGCTGTGCGCATGACATTGGCATTCTTTGTCCATAGCACCAATAAGCTCTTTCGGATGAGCAGAATATCATCCGAGTACGAGCCAGCTATTGATAGCTGGCTCGTACTCGGATGCGAGAAGGAACGAAGCAGAATGCTCTGCGTGTGTTAGCTACGAAGCGGCGCGCTTGTCTCCGTTTCAATAGTTGTTGATTTCGTTCAGCTCGTACCTCTTGTTTAAGATGCACGCAATTGTGACATGCTCGACCATGTTATTTTGTTGGATTTGTTCGTCTATTCTTTCTGCTCTACTATTTCACATTTTGTTGCTTTTTTCATTCGACGGCCACGGCCGAAAATTTGAGGTATATATATATATATATTATAGGTTGGGTTCAGTTGGGGTTATATAACTTATATTTTAGATAAGGAACACATGTCATTTAGTTATATTATATAATAGCTAGTGCTCGCGAGACTTTGAAATCAGAAGTAAATAAAATACGTTTTCAATTGTAATAAATTAAATTTATGGTAAGGTACTGGCTCAGTGGTTAGAGTTAGAACGCGTGAATCTTAAACGATCGCGGGTTGAAACCCACGCACCACTGGTTTTCTATGCGTTTAATTTGTATTTATAATTCATCTCGTGCTTGATAGTAAAGAAAAACATCGTGAGTACATAGCGTAGCGGCGATATCATTTACCTTTTTGGGTATGCAAAAATAAAAAAAATAAAAAAATAAAAATTGTCTTTGGATGTTTTATGTGTCGTTATTATTATTATTTTCTGGTAAAATATGGTATGTAATGGTGTAATAAATTGTTAAATAATTCAATAAGAATCAATAAAAAAAAAAAATATTAATAAATATATTTTTGTAATTAAAAATAAGTTTTTTTAAAGTTACAGTAATATTTATTTAATTTAAAAAATTAACTAAATGTCTACATTTAAAATGATATAATAAATCGAATAATATTATTAGTTAAATAAATTAACTTTAAATACAAACGAAAGTTTAAATTCGTTTTCAATTGAAGGTTAGTTTATTGAGAAGTATACAACTTCTACATTAATTTTACTATCATTTATTTATTATTACGATTATCATAAGACCTTATGTAATCATTAGTGTCGCCATTTCACTTATATGATTTATATCCTAACCGAAGTGTTTGTAAGAAACTAAGTAGCACCTTTATCAGAGAGATTTCTTTTGAGCCCCTAAACCATCATTGGATATTTGAATCATTTCTTAATCATCTTGTCTAAATAAAAACTCTCAAAACTCTGAACATGATTACATGGACCTGACGGATCTGCTTCTAGCTGAAGAACAAAGATTGAACTCTTGTAGCAAGGGGGAAGAAAATCCACTCTGGAGAAAGTCGAATTAAATGGCAATTCAAGCAACAGCTCATTGGCCAAAGCTTTTTTTAAAATCGTTCTACAGGGAAGTGATAACGCTCTCGTTTCGGTATACTTCTCCAAAAAGATATCAGCACCTAAATAGTATCAGAAATATTTAAAAAATACTGAACTGCACCCAATATAAGGAATATTGTTATGTATGTGTATGTACATATGTATGTATGTATCGATTGATATTTTGCCACGAATTCGTGTAACACTGAATGCATTATCATTACGAAGTACCCACGAAATACCCAGTAGTTAATATAATCGAGTTCTGCACGCACGTACAGTATATTTTTAATTACAGTGATAGCTGATGAGTGCCTAATTTTTTTTTATCTAAATGTAATATTATTTTATATTTAATACACTGAACGTTCCTTAAAATAAACTTTTATACGATTTTTTTTAATTCTTACATTACAACATAAATTAAAAACAAAGACTTTTTTAACATAATCGGTAGGTAATGAAATTGTTTACTCACCCTACAAACTGGAACAGAAAAAGTACACAATGCTGTCCTGCGTTAGAATATTTCATGAGTGGGCTGTAATTCAGACGAGCTTGCTAAAATTCCATATAAAATTCCTTCTTCCCCCTTCCCTCATAAATCTACGCGAGCTGGCTCTCATTGTCACCGATGTCTCGATGTAACTGTGACATAAATTCCATCGCGCACAAAGAATTGTGGCAACTCCTTTCTTTGTCGCACTTCCAAAAAATGGAATTCCTTACCAGCTCACGTGTGTTAAGCAAACATGATTAAATCGAGAATCAAAATTTTAAATCTAACTGTGATATCAATCCCATCGCGCTCAAAGAAATTTGGCAACTTCTTTCTTTGTGTGCGACAAAGAAAGAATTCCAATAAATGGAATTCTTTACCAGCTCTCGTGTTCTCCTCCTCCTACAACCCGGGTTCCTTCAAACGCGGCGTGAAGAGGCATCTTGCGGGCCGGCAAGGCGAAGGCAAAATGAAATAAATAAGCGAGTTCAAATAATTGATGATTCATAAATACAGTACAGTTTAATTTGATTTAACTTGTTTTAACATTAGCTGTAATTATTGTTCATTTAGTAAAGGTTAAACTGAGCTCTGTGTCGTGATTTTTATTTTATAAGAATAAGAAAACATTTATTCAAGACAAACATTGCTGAGATAAAGGTAACATAATTGTACGGAAAAATATATAAAATAAAAAAAAGTAAACGTTAAATAATTAATATAAGAAAACAAAAAAATAAAAAAGGGAAACCTCATATTCAAACTGCAAAGAAACAATAATATAAAACTAAAAATTGCTTTACTTACGGATGCTCTTAGGAGATCAGTGCGCTGTATTCCACCTAAAGTACGACTTATTGTCTACAATACTCATGTCTGTCATAGTAAAACCGATTTTAGAATACCTTATTGAAATCTGGGACAGTGTCGCTGAAATCCTCATCAAAAATCTCCAAATATCTCAAAACAAACTGCTAAAAGTCATATATAATATGAACTGTCGCACTTCTACGAAAAATATCTCATCAATAAAATAAATTAATAAATACAAAATGTGCTTATTAATTCGTAAAATAATTACAAACACCACACATTCACAAATTACCTTTCAACTTAAAACTCCATTCTCATCTTACTTGAAACCGACACAAAATCGAATTACCCAAATTCCGAACTAAGTATGGCACAAAAACTATATTATTTGAAGGAGCACAGCTTTACAATTCGTTACAAAACGACGTTATAAATTCAAATTAAATTAATATATTCAAAAAAGATTAAAAAGTTATTTACTGGCACAAAATGTAGACATAAGTTATGGTATAATACTTCATATTTAATGGTATTTCCCAAGTTTAAGTGGACTTTGTTCTTTTTTAGGAAATAAACTTTGTATATATAAAACTTAAACTTTTTATATATACATAGAACGATATGTCACTAAAATATGAGAGAGGACACTGATTCTTCTTTCAGTCAGCAATTCAGTCTTTGAGCCTAGCTCAGAAGTCAGGGACTTCATTATAATTTGTAACTTTTTATGTGAATAAAGATTATTATTATTATTATCATTATTATTACATACATATTTTATTGTTTTGCTCTTAACTTTTTTTAATCGTGATAATTATATTTTATAATTTATTGAATTGCTTATTCACTGTCATTCATGAATTCGTTTTTAGTGGAAAGTTTATTGGCGTGTGAACGAGTTAATTGTTGTATAATGTATGTGGTTTTTACGATATGTTTCCCAATTATAATAATAAAAAAAAATTACATACATATAAAGCCAATTCCAATCACAAGAAGAATAAAGAAATATAAACAGCGTTAACATTGTATTGAAGCGATATAATCTTAAATGTTTTCGTAGTTGTTATCAAATTTTTGTAAGTAAAATTGAAGTGAATATAATTAGTTAAGTGGAACTGTGTTGTATTATATATAAATATAATAAAAGCCGAGATGGCCTAGTGGTTAGAACACGTGAATCTTAACCGATGAACGTGAGTTCAAACCCGGGAAAGCACCTCTGAATTTTCATGTGCTTAATTTCTGTTTGTAATTCATTTCATGCTTTTCGGCAAAGGAAAACATCGTGAGGAAACCTGCATGTGTCTAATTTCATTGAAATTCTGCCACATGTGTATTCTACCAATCCGCATCGGAGCAGCGTAGTGGAATAAGCTCCTAACCTTCTCCTCAAAAAGGGAGAGGAGGCCTTAGCCTAGCAGTGGGACATTAACAGGCTGTTACTATTTATAAATATATATTAATCAAGAACTGTTTGTAGTGTTATATAGCAGAGATATTAGTGAAACGCATGGGATATGTAAATCTAAGTTTTGTCTATTTTTACTTCTTCGATTGGAAAGCTATAGTTCGAATTTCATGTTAATTGAAAAGCGAATATTGCATTAAATACATACAACCGTTTATTTCAATAGATAGATCGTAATACCGACAATGTTGAACAAAATACGTCGAAAGGAATATGAACAGTTAGGTAACACCGTAACGATTTAAATACTTATTTGGTATTAATCCAGAAATTAGTTTATTTATTAATTAATTTGCAATTTAATTAATTGCCTGAACGCTGTCTTTAATATACATGGACCATATTAGGTATTGTTTCATACGGGAACCGTGGATGATATCCGTCCAAAAACTCCGTTATCATGTGCTTCATCATGTGAGGAGAGGGGGGGGGGGCTAGATGTTAGGTAGGCTATGTGTTAAGCCGAGTTTTTGTTTCTGCTCCAAATTACAGCCAAATCCATTCAGTAGTTTTTCGTTAAATATTAATAAAGATTATATACTATACTTTTGTATGTGGGTTCTTCATGATTGTCGAAAAACCAATCCGGGCATTTACTCTTGGTTTTCACATTATCCGGACATTTCCTCCTCAGCAATCTAAATTGCCGCGTTATTATTATTTTTTATAGACTAGGTAGGCGGAGGAGCATGTGGGCCACCAGATGGTGAGTGGTCACCAACGCCCATAAACATTGTAAGAAATGTTAACATCGCTTACATCGCTAATGCGTCACCAACCTTAGGAACTAAGATGTTATGCACCTTACCTGTAACTACACTGGCTCACTCACCCTTCAAACCGGAACACAACAATACCAAGTACTGCTGTTTTGCGGTAAAATATCTGATGAGTGGGTGGTACCTACACAGACGAGAAAGAAAGTATAAGAAGGTCATTCTTCATGTTATTATCAATGTTGGTACTTTTAACACTAGTTGATTTTGTAGTGACAAAGATGGCGCCATCCGTAACCGAGTTCTACGAGGGGAAGCGCGTTTTCATAACGGGAGCGACTGGTTTCCTTGGTAAGGTAAGATACAGTTAGCTAACAGTCTATATGGTGGTAAGTCATGACATTTGTTCACTAATCAACGGAACACAACACTAAGTAAATGGTAGCACCTCCAAAATGTATATATAATAAATGAAGATAAACTTATAACACTAAGTTTCTAACTTCAAAAAGTTAATATATTACATTTTTTATTTTATTCGTTTATTATCTTTTATTTTTATTAGGAAAACAAACAGTACATATTAAATAAATCAATTACTTTAAAGACATAAATCAACAAAGTTTTTACTTAAATGTGCAGAAAAAAAAAACTCAAACAAAAACCACAAAACATCAACAATCCAGTTTTATCAAAAATTTCAAGTAAACATAAGAATTAAAGACAAAAAAATAAGTTAAAATAAATAATAATAATAACAAATTAGTAAAATGTATAAATAAATCTATTCAATTTTTAAATTCTGATGGAACGTTTCGTTCCCATAAAAAACTCAAACTCTGGGCACACCTACCCAGAGTTTTTTAGCTTAGGTAGCCAATGTGGCTTACATTGACTACCTAAGCTATGTCTATTCTAAAATTTCATCCAAATCTGTTTAGTTTTCTCTTGAAAGAGTAACAAAGATACATCCATAAAAACTGTTTCGTTTCTAATATTATTGTAATTTGTCTTTCAATTACAGGCATTAGTCGAGAAGTTACTGAGGGCCTGTCCAGGTATTCATACCATCTACCTCTTGCTGAGGGAAAAGAAAGGTGTGAGTGGGGAGGACAGACTTAAAGCACTTTGCAATAACAAGGTGAGTGAATCATGAATGCATAGAATTCGAGTATGGACAGAACTGAAATGTGTGAATGAGATAAGACGATTGAAATCCATATTTATTAAGGATCAGCAATCACTACTTACACGTGTAATAATAAAACTCAGTCTTGGTTACAACATGCATTTTCAAGATACAATAATACAATAAAAGCATTTTTAAGGTTGATTTTGAATAGTTTTTATAATTAGATGTGATGTTTCTAAACGCGCCATTAATAACTGTCAATGTCAATAAGCCGCCCCGCCTTCGAAATGCAAATGTTTTTTTATTTTCGAAAATCATAACAATCAATCAACAGCCAATCGTTGTCCACTGCTGAACATAGGCCTCTCCCAAGGTGCGCCAAAGCTCCCTGTCCTCCGCCTTCCGCATCCAGTTGGTGCCCGCCACCTTCTTAAGGTCGTCGGTCCACCTGGCTGGAGGGCGCCCTACGCTGCGCTTGCCGATTCGCGGTCTCCACTCTAGGACTCGTCTGCTCCAACGGCCATCGGTCCTACGACATACGTGACCAGCCCACTGCCACTTCAGCCTGCTAATTTTGCAAGCTATGTCGGTGACTCCGGTTCTTTTCCGGATAATCTCATTTCTGATCTTATCCTTCAAAGATACTCCGAGCATAGCTCGCTCCATAGCACGCTGAGCGACTTTGAATTTGTGGACTAGTCCCGCAGTTAGTGTCCACGTTTCGGCACCGTATGTCATGGCAGGTAAGACGCATTGGTTGAAGACTTTCGTCTTCAAACATTGCGGTATAGACGACTTGAGGACTTGACGAAGGTTGCCAAATGCTGCCCATCCCAAGCGAATTCTTCGATCGGCTTCCTTCTCGAAGTTGTTCCTACCGACTTGTATTATCTGTCCTAGGTAGGTATATTCACTAACAACTTCGAGAGGTTTCCCCTCGACGTATATCGGTCCCGGCACGACATGCCTATTGAACATGACCTTGGTCTTGTCCAAGTTCATACCGAGACCGACACACCGGGAAGACTCGCCTAGGCTACGCAGCATTTCGGTGAGTTGTTCCAGCGACTCTGCTATGATGACGATATCGTCGGCAAATCGAAGGTGTGAGATGTACTCGCCGTTTACATTGACTCCATACCTAGTCCAATCCAGCGTTTTGAAAACGTCTTCCAACGCGTTGGTGAACAGTTTCGGGGATATTACATCCCCCTGTCTCACCCCTCTGCGCAGTTGGATCGCCTTCGTCTTACAGTCCTGGATGTGGACAGTCATTGTAGCGGCGTTGTACAGACATCTCAGTACCTCGATATATCTCCAATCGATATGACATCTCTACAATGAGTCGAGCACTGCCCAGGTTTCGATGGAGTCGAAGGCTTTCTCGTAGTCCACAAATGCCATACACAGCGGCTGATTGTACTCTTCGGTCTTCTGCACAATCTGCCGAACAGTATGGATGTGGTCCACGGTGCTGTAGCCTGATCGAAAGCCGGCTTGCTCTGGGGGCTGGAACTCGTCAAGTCGTCTGGCGAGACGGTTCGTGACGACTCTTGAGAACAGCTTATACACGTGACTCAGGAGGGAGATTGGTCTGTAGTTTTTCAAGAGGGTTTTATCACCTTTCTTGAAAAACAGTACCACCTCACTCCCGCTCCACGTTTCCGGGGTCTTGCCATGTTGGATGACGGAATTAAAGAGGCTTGCTAGCTCTTTCAGGACCGGAGTCCCGCCTGCCTTAAGCAACTCTGTTGTGATTCCGTCATCTCCCGGAGCTTTGTTGTTTTTAAGCTGTTCTAGAGCCGCCCTAATCTCTCCTTGGTCAACGACCGGGAGCTCCTTTCGATCTCCGATTTTGCTCAATCGCAGCCTTGATGGCACGGGTATTGGAGCGTCGGAGATCGCGTCGCGTCAGCGTTTTTATTGTTCGGTTTAAGGCCTTATCTGACAAAAACGATGGTAGTTCTTGTCGTTTTCTCATGAGCTCGAGTGTCTCAGCAGAGAGTTTTGGTGCGTTGTCTCTTCTCTGTGGCGGAAAACACTTGCGGGATGTGTTTTGCAGTATTTTGACCAGCGTGTCGGTTCTCTCATCAATGCTGCTTATGGTTTCCAACGCGGTGAATTGATTTTGAAGTTCCATTTGGAACTTTTCGGAGCCTTGAGCAGCTTGGAGCATGGTAGGTCGGAGAGTAGACCTCATCATTCTCGATCTTTCGGCTTTTAAGTTGATATTTAGAGTGCCTCGAACCAAGCGGTGATCACTTCCGGTATTAAACCTGTTGATCACTGAAACATCTCTAAATATGTGCCTTTTATTCGAAATGATAAAGTCTATCTCGTTCCTTGTCACGTTATCGGGGCTTCGCCAGGTCCACCTCCTCTGAGGCTTCTTTTGAAAGAAAGAATTCATCAAAAAAAGCCCCTGCGCTTCGAGAAAGTTTACCAGCATTTGCCCCCTGTGATTTCTGCAGCCCAAGCCGTAAGGTCCGACTTTCGATTCACCGCTATCTTGTACTCCCACTTTAGCATTAAAGTCTCCCATAACAACATTGTAGTGGGCCCTCGAGGTGTCGTTGAGGGCCTTTGCGATGTCCTCGTACATCGCTTCGACCACATCATCAGAGTATGTCGAAGTTGGCGCATATACCTGTACAACCTTCAGGGAGTACCTGTCGGAAAGTTTTAGGACAAGGTACGCTACCCGATTCGACACACTACTGATTTCCACAATGCTGCTAATGAGATCCTTTTTGACAAGAAAACCGACACCACCCTGGGAGAGGTTATCACCTTCGCGGAAGTAGAGTAAGTTACCGGACTCTAGAGTTATCGTGTCCTCCCCCTGTCTTCGGACTTCAGATAACCCCAGTATATGCCAGTTTATATGACTTAACTCTACTTCTAATTCGGCGAGGTGATGGTCCAGCCTCATCGAGCGTCCATTATACGTTGCCATTTTCAGTCGTTTTATACGGTAGCCTGCCGTGAACCGGTGATTCTTAGCACCCCCTGCCCTGCCGATACCGCGACCGCTACCTTGGTCGGGCCTAGCGGGCTTGCCGGTAACTGGGGGCCTTTTTTTTGGGCGCATCTGCCATTAAGGGAGGGGTTTGCCCATACTCGCCGCGCTGGGCAGGCGTGTTGGCGAGCGCAGTAGGGGGTAAGATGTTTATGGGAGGGGGGACGCTGCTGCCCATCCCCCCTTTTCCCCGTCCCTCAGTCGCCTCTTACGACACCCACGGGATGAGATTGGGGGAGTACTATTCTAAGCCGGTACTCCACGGCTAACACACGTTAGATAATTCACGAACGATTGAAAGTATGTTCTTAGCGATATTTACTTTCGATATATTATCTAATATCATTTTTATTTACATTTATCGACATAACAAGCAGTTCTGCCGCTTAGAGTGGATGTGGGCTTGTTAGGAGTTGCTGCTTATTATTTGACGAGATTAAAGAAACCAGACCAGTGCAATGTTGATAATATATTCGTTCCGGAGCCCGGATTGAATATATATATGAACGATGAAATATATTGTACTTCGAAAATGCATGCTGTGGCCGTCTTATAACAATTAATTAATTATAAAAATTATAACAATGTTTATTTATTTATTTGGATCTCCAACAGTTGTACATAACAGACATTCAAATCACTTTTTACATTAACCTAAAACTAACTATGTACAACCGATTACAGGAGAACACACCATTCACAATTACAAAATATACAAATATAAAAAAAAAAGAAAATAAAAATATTTAAATAAAAAACAAAAACAGAAATAAAATGTAGTAACTAATTAAATTTGTAAACAAATTAACAGTTTGTATATACTAAAAGAAACATTTTATTATTAGTTTCGGGTGGAACAAAGTTGGAGAATCGCTAATTAAATCTTTCTCTGTAGATATTCGAGCATCTCCGTGAGAAGCAGCCGGATGTTTTCAACAAGCTGAAACTGATCGCGGGAGACGTCTTGGAAGATGAGCTGGGCATATCCAATGATGACCGTCAAGAGTTGCAGCGACATTGCAATATTGTGTTCCACAGCGCTGCATGTATCAGGTGAGCTCTATCTTGAATTGCTTGAACGCTCTAACCTCATCTAGAACTTAACCTAAGTTGATCGCGGGAGACGTCTTGGAAGATGAGCTGGGCATATCCAATGATGACCGTCAAGAGTTGCAGCGACATTGCAATATTGTGTTCCACAGCGCTGCATGTATCAGGTGAGCTCTATCTTGAATTGCTTGAACGCTCTAACCTCATCTAGAACTTAGGTTTCAATACTGTTTTATTAGATAGACCATTTATTGAGAAGAGTTTTAGAGAAACATCACGCGATATAATATAGTAACCCGCGAGTAACAACGTCCAAAGCGGGTACCTGTTGCAGAGCAACGAGTTTATTATATACATATTTGACATAACATAAGCAGTTGTAATTTTTAACCTGTTCATGTGTCAATTCTAATAATATGGTTTCAAATACTGAGTAACAACTAAGAATTTTATGAGAGAAAATGACAATTATTTTAATTGGATCGAATGTACCAGGAATTCCATTTCTATATCCATACGAGAAGAAGGTATGGAGCTCTGTACCTTCTCCTCAAAAAGGAAGAGAGGGAGGAGGCCTTTGCCCAGTAGTGGAACATTCACAGGCTGTTACTTATTATCCATACGAGAATAAAACAGCTACTACACTAAAGAGTACACTACTCGTATGGATAAATTACAGAATTCTTCAAAAATAGTTGATTGAAATAACAATTTCTCCCTATTCCGTTAAATTTAATTTTTTTATATTTTATACAGATTCGATCAGAAGTTAAAAGACGCTGTTAATATGAACACGACAGGTACTCTACGAGTTTTAAAATTGGCTGAAACAATGGAAAAACTCGAGGTAAGGTTTAACTAATTGAAGTGTAAAAGAACAGAGAACGAAAATTGAAATTTTAATCTTGGGATAATTATTCGAAATTCAAATTAATCGAAACTTAAGTATCAATAAAAAAATGTTTATAACTCATAAACTTTAAAATTATTAAAAACTTAATGTTCCAATCCAAAATATAATTGTCATGTATCCAAATATAATTGTCGTGTACTATTTGTGTTTATAATTCATCTCGTGCTTGACGGTGAGAGAAAACATCGTGAGGAAACCTGCATGTGTCTAATTTCATTGAAATTCTGCCACATGTGTATTCTACCAATCCGCATTGGAGCAGCGTGGTGGAATAAGCTACAAACCTTCTCCTCAAAATGGAGAGGAGGCCTTAGCCCAGCAGTGGGACATTAACAGGCTAACTAACCTAACCTAAACTAACTTCGGATATAGGTTAGACAGGTTATTTTGTACAGGTGTGCGTACAAACCCTAACTCCAAATTGGAGCAAAAACTAAATGTTGTGATTTTCATTATAATTATCGGCTACTAAATAAGTATAAAATTTTCAGGCATTCGTCCATCTATCCACAGCATATTGTCGATGTGAACTTGACATGTTAGATGAAAAACTGTACCCTGCAGTTCATAATCCTCAGAAGATAATTGAACTCGTGGAATGGCTCGATGACTCAACGCTGAATTACTTAGAGCCGAAGTAAAGAATTAATTTAATTTAGTCTTTTCCAAATTCATTTGTTTCTTCTATTTTATTATTTCATGAAACTGAATACAATCTGTAGGGCTATTCTGTAAGAACAACCGCGAAGCTCAGATAAAATGTGGAGATCACATGAAATGTAAGACAGTGATATGCGACATTGACTGTAATAATTATAACATTTCAAAAATAGTACATGTATTGCTATAAGTCGGTCATCATTTCACGGGTGAGTAATGAAGTGAGTTGTTGCAGAATAGCATTACTGAGCTGATTGCTAACTATTTATTTCGTTCGCAAAAATTATGTGGTACATTCATGAGCACAATAAATAAGAATAAAATAATTAATTCCTTTCTAATGCAAACACTGTATCCAAAAAATGGTCTGCCTACCTATTTAAAAAAATAGGAGATAGTACTAAACTTATTCTTACCATTTGCTATTATAATAGACAACTCTATTTTCAGATTGATATCATCTGAACCCAATACCTACTCATATACAAAAGCCATAACAGAGGATCTTGTAGCTGAATACAGTTCTAAATTTCCTATTGCAATTGGGAGACCGTCGATTGGTAAGTAATAAAAAAATAAACAAGATTTTTTTTTGGAATGGCAAAATAATATATTCTGCGAGTCAGACTCGCGTATCAAGTGTTCCGTTCAAGCTTGTTGGTATGTAATGGAATTACGTCCATTACTTTAAGAAACTTAAATTTACCGTTCGAAAACTATTTTCCCATTACATTGCGGTTAGTTTACCACTCGCAAATAAGTTTTTTATCCTCTTTTTCCATTACTTGTGCAACGCGACATTACTCATTGAGAAATTTTATGATTCTAAATTAAAAGGCAGTAACCTATAGGCCTATTATAGGCTTAGAGTTGCCAGCGTCAAAATATGTGACTGCAGTAAATGGCTTTATTTATATTGCCTTGACTTAAAAGTGTATTTATTTCACTGCTAAATGGGATTGCAGACTCGAGTATTTGATATTATTTTCAATATGATACCTCCGCGGTCCTGAAAAATAGGGTCTTGACAGATGGACAGTCGGACCACGGAGTGGAAAACCCCATACGGGTTTAGTTTTTCCTTTTAAGGTATGGAACCCGACAGAATCATCACAACTTTTTCTTAAAAACAAAAATAGACTCGTGTCAAGTCTTCTAGTGCTAACAGAGTGCGACATCGAGTTCCAAAAACAAAACAAATATATTGCCCTTAAATTAAACTTGATAAGTTTTTTCTAGTAACTGCTGCCTGGAAGGAACCGATGCCCGGTTGGATTGATAACCTAAATGGGCCAACAGGACTTGTAATTGGTGGTGGAAAAGGTAAAGACGCTAACAAAAAAAATCTAAACCAAATCAAACTTTTGCACCCATTTAATTTAACAACCAGTCTCCGCAAACATATAATAATAAACATAGATAATAAGACTTGCATTTCTAATCTATAGAGAAATTAATAAATTTAATAATTCATACTATTATAAAGTGAAAAATGACTTTGAAAGTCCTACCATAATTTGCGACGTCTATTTTTAATTTCCTTAGTTATCACAATGATTATCAAATATCATGCAAATGTTGTGAGTTTTTAACTGTAACTCCTATTTACCTCCAAAAACGTGACGAGTGAGACAGGGACAAACATAGCTTTATGTTTTTTTTAAAATTGAAGGTGTTATACGGTCTATGCATTGTGAGCCTTCGTACATGGCGGACGCAATACCTGTCGATGTTGTTGTCAATGGATGTATCTTGATAGCCTATGTCACTGCCTTAGATAAGTAAGTAATAACTAAAAGATGGAGAGTCTGGACTATTTTTTTTTATTCTTTGAATGGTCTCGATTTTCTTATCTTGTTTTTCTTTCTAACTTAATTAAATCTATCACTATATTAATACATATACAATAATGTGAACTCATAGATCTTTGTTTTATTGTTTACATAGCAATATAGTGTCGCAGTGCGCAAGCGCACAGTGTGGACGTGTTGTTTGTGTATTAAAAATAATTAATTTACAGTAATATACAAAAGTAAATCCTAGTTCTAAGTAAATCCTAGTTCTAAGTTCTCTGAATTCATTTTGGTCTGCCGCGCGCTTGTACGGTGTAACAACATCTGCTATCAAACGACTCAAAGAAACATGGAGCTACTATGAATAGTTTACTGCGCTCACCAAGTGTAGGTGGCATATGCCGTGGAAGTAGTGATTCCCAATTGAAGAACATGAGTACTGCTTCTGATACTACGCAAGTTACTTTCAGAAACAAACGTAAACTCCACAGTGAAAATGACTGTATCATGGATGAATTATCTGAGTTAAAATAACAAATGGCAGATTTTTTTTTTTTATAGAATAGGAAGGTGGACGAGCATATGGGCCACCTGATGGTAAGTGGTCACCAAACGCCCTTAGACATTGGCATTGTAAGAAATGTCAACCATCGCTTATAGCCAATGCGCCACCAACCTTGGGAACTAAGATTTTTCCCTTGTGCTTGTAATTACACTGGCTCACTCACCCTTCAAATCGTAACACAACAATATCAAGTTTTGCTGTTTTGCGGTAGAATATCTGATGAGTGGGTGGTAATACTGGTGGGACCTACCCAGACGAGCTTGCACAAAGCCCTACCACCAGTGAATATGTGATATGATATGATGGCCCTCATCTCTTCAACCAGTAGCATTCAAAACGACAACATTAATAAGCTTTGCCAGGACGTAACCGCTATTAGAAACGAGGTCAATACTATTAGCAACACCATGGCTAGTATGACCATAGAACAAAACAAACTACGGACAGGCATGCACCAACTCGTCACATCTGCACAAGACACGGAAAAAAGAGTCAAGCTTTTAGAATCCGAAATTGACCTACTGAAACTATCTGCAACACAAGACAGCAACAAAATGTTAGTAACATGTAAATCATATGAAAAATTAGTATCAAAAATAATTAAGTTACTTATAAACGACTGTCCTGACCCTCAGCAAATATACAGACTGGGCAGATACCAACCAACTAAAACTCGCCTTATAAAAGTATGCTTCTCTTCTGAAAAAATTACGAAACAACTACTCCGTAATAAAAGTACTGTACGACTAAGTAACGTTAAAATATTTTCTGATCAGACACCCTATCAAAGAGAATTTTTAAAGAATCTACAAACAGAGCTCCAACACCGAACTGCCAATGGAGAGTGTAACTTACGCATTAAATATGAAAAAGGGGTCTCCAAAATAATAAAAACGCAGCTAAAAAACCATACAGCCACAATAACGAAAATCTAGGTATGTCTTTTAACAATAACGTATCGTATCAAATTGCACATACCTATTCAGAAATCAAAACCACTAGCAAATCGATCAAATGTTTTTATGCAAATGTACGCAGTATAGTTAAACCGGGTAAATTTGATGAGTTAAAATGTATCCTACAATCTTTTCAATACACAGTACATATTGTTGCTCTATCCGAAACGTGGATAAAAGATAAGAAAGAAGCTAGTAGACTTCAATTACACTACTATAACTTTAGACAACATTCAAGGGGAGGTGGCGTGTCAATGTTTGTCCATGACAGCTTAAATCACCATCTTCTAGAGGAAAGCTGTACCAATGATAACCACTTTCTTTGGGTACATATTGACAAGTATTGTATGGATGTAGGTGTCATATATAAACCTGACAGAACAAACTCAAGTGAATTTCTCGAGGAGTATTCACTGCAACTACATAGAAGAAAGCGAATGTTAATTTTTGGAGACTTTAATTATGACTTATTGAAACCCAATGCTGCGGCTCGTAATTATCAGCTTACTTTAAGAGAGAATGCTATAAAAATTTTAAACAAATCAATCGTGACTACTGCACTCGTGAGACTAATACAACAACAACTATATTGGATCACGTATGCTCAAGTGTTAAACAAAATGAATTCCACTTAGCAATCATCATTAGGTTTTTTAGATCTTTCCAGGAGATGAGCAAAGACAACGTTAAAAACACATACACAAGCTTGGAGAGGAAAATTTGGACAAGCAGAAGAAATTGGTTACCGAAATTATTCAAAATTCAAAACACAATTATTACCTTAAAACCTTTAATACCTGCTTAAATAAGCCTACCAAGATGTGGAATTTAATAAAAAGTCTGTCCATCAATAACATCAAAAGCGTACTATCAACACTTAGACTCCAAATTGATTCCAACGTTATTGTTGATGAGACGGAAGTATGTGAACAGTTTAATTTGTATTTCTCTATGATTGGGTTAAATTTAGCAAATAAGATTATTTCACTATATCCTATACACCACACTCCACATTTGGTGAAAAATGGAAATGAAATTTCAAAATTTGAACCCGTTACCATAAATGAAGTACAGAAAATAGTAAAGGATTTAAAAACAAACAGCAGTTCTGGCCTAGATGGAATAAGTATTAAATCTGTTAAGTCTATTGAGCTGCTGATGGCCGATGAACTAAGTTGCTGCATAAATGAATGTTTTGAAAATGGTATTTTCCCAGATAATTTAAATATAATAATAATAATAATAATAATATAATATAATTTAAAGACAGCAAAGGTGACACCTATATATAAATCAGGAAGTAAATTAGATCCAGGTAACTACCGACCAATTTCTGTTCTACCTGTTCTTTCAAAAGTCTATGAAAAGTCAAGGCCCTTGAGGTGTTAAAATCTTACTTAAATAATCGTCACCAAATTGTGAAAATAAATGACAAACAAAGTAGTCCAAGACCCATTCTGTACGGCGTACCTCAAGGTTCCATTTTGGGACCTCTACTATTCCCAATATATATCAACGATATACAAGATATTGGGTTAAAAGGAGATTTGACTCTCTACGCCGACGACTCTAGTCTTTTCTATTATGGTTCCTCTATTACTGACATTATCAACGACGTTCAGGACGACCTACAGCTTCTTGATATATGGTTTAAACGTAATTTGCTGACTATTAATATAGAAAAAACAAATTATGTAATATTTACTGCAAAAAACAAGAAGATAAAAGCCTACACTGAACCTACTATTAATTCCGAACAAATAAATAAAAAGACGTCGGAAAAATATCTTGGTTTGATACTCTATAATAAGCTGACATGGGAACCACACATTCAAAAAATCATATCAAAATTATCATCCTTGACCGGAGCTCTTCGTGGTGTAGCGCGATGTTTACCACGAAAAGTAAAATATCTGATATATAACTCATTGGTGAAACCACATATCGATTACTTAATTGAGATCTGGGGGACTGCGGCGAAAGTACACCTTAAGAAAATACAAACCGCTCAAAATAAATTGATTAAAGTGTTATTTAACTACAACTTCCTAACATCATCTGAAAAAATTTATAAAAATACTAAAATAGTAAATATCGCTCAAACATATGCCTATAAAACATGCATATTAGTACGAAAAATATTGAATAAAGAAATCCACACAAATTTAAATTTTAAAACAAAATCAGCTATACAAAGAATTCAATTGCGTAACGCAGATCAAGGATGATAAAACAATAATTCTAAAAAATTCTAAAAACAAAAAAAAAATTGTCTAAAAAATGAAAAAAAAAGAAAATGGAAAAAAAGGAAAATATATATAAAAAAAAAAAATTATAATAATAAAATAAAATGATGAACAGATTTCAATAAATATGCCGCATACTTTTGTATTCCTGAGGTGACACGGCGGGCGATATGTTTAACAAGCTCATCGATCGTCGATCGAGAAGAAAAAAATTCTGCATCTACCTTCTTTCTTATGAATTTTTGTAACACTGTACGCTTAGATTTTTGTATTAGTTTGTAACATTCTCATGTAAGTGAATTTCTGTAATTCTTTATGAGAAATAAATTCTTTAAACTTAATATAGTATTTTTAAGTTAATGATTTAAAAAAAAATAATTATCTCATGACAGTGGTAATAGCTATTCACGATTAACGTTCACGTTGTAAAAAGATAATTAATTATGTTGGAATTAATTAGTTTTAAATGAATACATCATTAAATTCATGATAATTGTTTTGCCACAGGCCTAAGGACCTTCGTATCTTTAATATAACTTTATCTGGAGTCCAAAAAATTACATGGCGAGAAGTGATCGAAATAGGTGAGATGCAGTTTTACTTTTGATATATTTTTCATTGAAAATCATTATGACTCTCTTTTATGTTGTAGGTAGGCGGACGGGTAAGTGGGCCACTTGATGTTAAGTGGTCACCACCACCCATAGACATTTGCACTGTAAGAAACATTAAGTGGTCCTTAGATTTAATGCGCCACCAACCTTAGGAGCGAAGATGTTACGTCCCTTATGCCTGTAGTTACACTGGCTCACTCATTCTTTAAACCGAAAAGTAACAATAATAAAATAATACTAAGTACTGTTTAGCGGTAGAATATCTGATGAGTTGATGGTATGTACCCAGAGGGACTTGCACAAAGCCCTACCACCAAGAAATACTCTATTGGTCTTGTGTATTTTTCATAATAGTAGTCAGGCTCAAGTGTCGCAGCGTACTGGTGGTAGGGCTTTGTGCAAGCTCGTCTGGGTAGGTACCACCCACTCATCAGATATTCTACCGCAAAACAGCAATACTTGATATTGTTGTGTTCCGGTTTGAAGGGTGAGTGAGCCAGTGTAATTACAGGCACAAGGGACAAAAAATCTTAGTTCCCAAGGTTGGTGGCGCATTGGCTATAAGCGATGGTTGACATTTCTTAGAATGCCAATGTCTAAGGGCGTTTGGTGACCACTTACCATCAGGTGGCCGATATGCTCGTCCACCTTCCTATTCTATAAAAAAAAAAAAAAAACTACTACTGAGAATGCTCACAGCATCAAAGAATAAAGAGATAATTTATCATAATGACCAAGGCATTGATCGTCGCCTTTTCGACAATAAGCAAAATAAATTATATTTAAGTGAAAACATATATAGTTGAATAATTAATCAAATCCATTTCGCAAGTACATAAATAAAGAGAATGTGAATCATTTATATGGTGTCATGTAGTTAGAAACTATAAAATGATGCTTTAAGGATGCCCCGCATACTCGTCATAAGCATCAGCTAAGGCTCTTTGAATAGAAGAAAAGCCAGGTGGATCCAGATATACGGGAGTGGTGAAAATTTCTAATTTAATGTTTATATTTCAAGGTTTAAATTGGGTCAACACTTACCCTTATACAATCGCGTTGTGGTACCCTGGTGGTACCATCAAGTCCTACTGGTTTACTCACCAACTCACCGCAATCTTCGTACATATATTACCTGCATATTTAGTTGATATGCTTCTGTTTTTATTGGGAAGGAAGACCTTGTAAGTACCGACATTTTTTTTATATAATTCTTTGTCACATCTGTAAACATTTTACAGCTGTTAGCTCTACAAACAGCTATCCAGCTGGCCTAGGTAAAGTTTCCTAGCACTTTTTCGATTACGTTTTTAGGAAAAGCCAAAATTTATTCATACTTTTTTAGGTAAAACAAAATTTGATGACACATATACTAAATTATATATAATAATAGATTACATTTAACAAAAACAAAACATTCATAATTTCGTATATGACATATATATTCGATTTTAACACTATTAAATGATCTATTGGTACTGCGCCTGAACTCTTTCTGGTCATATCAGATTTTTGCTCCATTGGATTATCAGACTGATAGAATAAGGAGTGTATCTGTGTTTGTGCACACACCTGTGCGCCGTTAGCTAATCGCCGCCGTGGCCGAAATTGGTCAGGAGGACATCATATAAATATACATACGTTTATATATGTAGTGTATGTGTGTGTATATATATGTATTACTGTACATATTGTAAACAATCAGTTATATCGTATTTGCTATATGTATCACGTTGGCATTCTATTAAATAAATAAATAAACATTCTACCTGTCTTACAATATCACAGAAAATTACTCGAGACACTCTGTTTTCTCTGTTTTTCAGCATGGTTAATCTTCAAAAGCGAATCAGTCATGGTTTGAACATCCTCCAATACTATACAATAAAGGAGTGGAATTTCAAGAATACGAACTTCCTGTCTCTACAGAAGAGAGTC
The DNA here is from genome assembly GCF_905147045.1 of Nymphalis io. Taxonomy (NCBI): domain Eukaryota; kingdom Metazoa; phylum Arthropoda; class Insecta; order Lepidoptera; family Nymphalidae; genus Nymphalis; species Nymphalis io. Next base: position 4,634,560 of record NC_065914.1, read on the forward strand.
AGCGAGGCGGAAAACAATATTTTCTTCACAGACGTATCGACGTTGAGCCAAGACGAATATTTACGTGACTATGTTATTGGCACCAGGCATTTTGTGTGTAAGGAAGATCCTGCGACTCTGCCTAGAGCTAGAAAACTACATAGAATGTAAGTATACATTATATATTAAAACCTTAGATGGTACCTAGGAATCGAGTTAATTTTTTCTCATCCTATTAGGTCAGTCAAATTTGTCTCATGACATTTTTCTTAAGGTGTTGTTGAAAAAAATTATTTGGTGGTAGCGTGGTGGTGCGAGCTTTATCAAAACTCGTCAAGATAGGTGCACCTCAATCGTCACCTTCAAACAGCAATGCATAGTATTGTTGTGTTTCCGTTAGAAGAGTGAGTGAGCCATAGTAGCTATACGTACAAAAGAGGTAACATCTTAGTTTCCAAGGTTCATGGCCCATTGACAATTGGTGGTGTCCACTTACTATCAGGTTACTTACTTTTTAACAATAAAAAACAAATTCTGTAGTTACCTAAATTGCCACAAATATTGCCTCAATTTTGTTTTATTACTATTATTATACAAATAAAATATAATACCAGTGATTTCTGTGGAAACGTAATTATACATATACCGTAACAGCCTGTCCATATCCCACTGCTGGGCTAAAGGCCTCTTCTACCTTTTTGAGGAGAAGCTTTGGAGCTTATTCCACCATGCTGTTCCATTGCGGTTTGGTGGAATTCACATGTGGCAGAATTTCAGTGAAATTAGACACATGCAGGTTTCCTCACGATGTTTTCCTTCACCGTGAAGCACGAGATGATTTATAATCACAAATTAAACACATGAAAATTCAGTGGTGCTTGCCCGGGTTTAAACCCACGATCATCGGTTAAGATTCACTCCTCCACTCCACACACTGGGCCATCTCAGCTTTACATCTAATTATACATATACATAATATTATATGGGTGGATATCACATAAACAAAGATTCACCTGAAGTCATGTAGTCACTATAAAATATCAAAGGTTCTGAATAATCGAATCAATGGCAAAGCTCACTAAGCACCTAACAGGATGAGATAAAAACTTGATAGAATTGTGTTTATTTATCAACACGACAAATTTGATAAATTTATTTTATCAATTACAATAAAAGTTATGTAATATTGGCTGTTTTTGATTTCATTAAATTACAAGCCACCCAACCCGGCTTCGCTCGGGCAGAATAAGCATCGTAGAACGTTTATTTCGTAATACATATAACTCTAATGGTTTCCACGGCACTCGAAAAGCTCCCAGTCGGCATGATAGTTTCCGACATATTGAACATTTTTCATCATATTTCAGCCAATTTTCACAAAAAATTAATAAATTATACACTTGTACCTTTCTTATGAATCAGTCCATCCATTGGTGAAAACCGTATGAAAAACCGTTCGCTAGTTTTTGAGTTTATCGCGATCACACAGACAGACGCGGCAGGGGACTGTTTTATAATACGTAGTGATAGTGATCGCTCTACACGGCTGGGACATCTATTTTATCTGATTAAGATATTTGTCATAATTACAATTCGCTTCTTCTTATTGCTTAATTGACGCAAATAAATTATAGCAAGTAAATAATTTTATTCAGTCCAGTGTGATTGACTACCTAACAAAAAAAATACTTTCATATTAAAATTAATAATATAATTGAAAATTGTCATTGATCATTTTTTTATCTGTTTAAAAATGTATTTATATTTTTTTTTATTTTTCTTTTTTTTTCAGCCGTTACTGGGTCGACGTCGTCACGAAGATTTTATTTTTTTCTCTATTATTATGGTTTTTATATTCGAAATGCGGTATTATTAATGTTATGGATTCCGGTTATAATTATTTTTATAATATTATTAATCCGAATAAGGTAGTAATTAGTGAAATCTAGTTATAAGAGATTTTTTTAAACGATCTTGGACCAAAGTAATCTTTTAATTTATATATACATTATTTTTTTATATACTTTACATTTTATAACAAATTTTATAATGCGATCTTTATAGTTAATTGTTATTAAAGTTTATATTTAATTGTTATTAATTTTATTAACTCGTTTTGTACAGTATCTGTGTAAGAGGAATTTTGTAATTGTCTTTTAATTGACTTTCGAAGTATAGCTTATGACAACAACAGTAAAAAATATAAACGATAAAAAAATTAAGATTAATTTATAATAGAAACGTGTTAGAACAAAGGGGATTATTGTAATAATTTTCGAAGTCACGGCCATACTTATCAACGTTTTTTAGCTAAGCACAGATCTTTCTCATTCTGCCATCACTCATATGACATTCGAGAATCCTTTCATCAAATCGCTTCACAATCACTCTCTTAAAAAAATTTAAAGGTAAAGTGATTAGTTATCAACTACTAAAGATTAATACTGCTGTATTACATTGTGAAGGGTGAGTGAGTCAGTGTAAACATCAATATTTTGTATTTCAGCGGGGTGAGTGAATCAGTGTAATTATAATTACAGTCACAAAAAAACATATGTCACAAATTCGATGCTGATTCCTTTGGCTATTGTCGTTCCGACTTCTAACACAAGCTGTAGGATTAATTGGAGGGGTAAAAGAATATATAGTAATTCTTTAAAAACGGGGATAGAGGTTAATGTTCCTTAAAAAAATATTTAGAACCACGGCTCGTGACGCGTTAACGATACTTCCAAGCGGTCAAGCCGCGGGTCTGTGCTAGACATAGGTTTAGGTATATTTGGAATAAATGTTTATAAAACACAATATAACAGTTTTACTCAAAACCTTATTTATATAATTAATTAATTTTTTTTGTGCAGAGGCAATAGCGCCAGGCGTCTTAAGTACAATGCCACAGGACAATCTTTTAGACGGCGTGTTTTTGCTATAAATTTGTAAAACGTATTGTTTTTTTTACATTTATATATTATAAAAATGACTGTACATAGTTTCAAGGACTAGTGTCAATAGTAAACATTAATATTTTGACCTTGTATCTTTAGACCGAAAATTTAATTAGATTTGAAGGAGGCTACGACTGTAACAAAGATTATTTTAACCAATTAATCAAGTATGTAAGTAAATATTGATAAAAGTAAATAAATATTATGATCAACATTTTATATACATCATTTACTTTTGTCTGTGTGTGTGTTTTGTTATGTGTTTTGATTATACATAATTATGCACATTTATTGTATATAATAACGTTCTAATATATATTTTCCTTATTTAATAACCATATTGACCAGCATTGGAAAGCAGTCAAATATACCATTTCAACTCCAAGCCACTTAAACAAAGGAGGCCGTAGGCCAGCAGACGGGCAAATACAGGCTTTATACATTAGTTGTACATTCCTTAGTAGTATATTCGTCAAAAGTAAATATAATATGGTAATATACTATGGAAAATATATTAATTTGGACAAGAGACACGAACTGTAGTAGACTTTGTTTTTCGTTTCTGTGTTTTATTTATTTACATAGTAGGTACAAAAGAATACATTCATGACGTAAATTAATAATACGAATTTATACAATTTTAAAATAGATTGCATTCCTTAATACGGGTACTGCATGCTCATTAAAATAATATTAATACAATTGTCATATCAGTTGTCATGTCATTTGCTATTTTATTTATATCAATATATAATTAGTGCCGTACCAGGACTCTCTAACCGTACCAGTATCGTCAGGGCTATTTACACTATATGATAAAAAGGTAACGCCTGTCTGTATATTAACAGCAACGAATATATTGCACGTTTGTAAATTTTATACGATTTTAATAAAACATTAAAAATATATATATTAACAGTGAACAGCAAAAACCTGTTAATGTCCCACTGTTTAGCCCACTAAGGCGTCCTCTCCCTTTTGAGGAGAAGGCTTGGAGCTTATTCCACCACGCTGCTCCCATGCGGGTTTCAATGGAATTAGACACATGCAGGTTTCCCCATGATGTTTTCCTTCACCGTCAAGCACGAGATGAATTATAAACACAAATTAAGCCCATGAAAATTCAGTGATGCTTGTCCTGGCTTGAACCCACGATCATCGGTTAAGATTCACGCGTTCTAACCACGAGGCCATCTTGGCATTCATCAATATAAAATTTAAAGCTCTGAAGAAAAAACATTCATTCAAAATCTGTAACCTATTCTTACAAAAGCAATAACTATTTTCATAAAGACAGTCTTCGAGCAACTCTATAGAATTACAACTCTATGGTATTATCACTGAGCCCCGGCTACACGTAACAAGGCAAAGCAATCTGTCAAGATCCGTGTCCGAATCTATTCTGTAAGAACAGTCTCGAAACTCACCATAGATACGCGACATTGAATAAGATAATTGCTAAATTGAAATGACACAAGCGTCAAAATAGCGTATCAACGTAAGTCGGTTTACGACATTTCACGAGTGAGATAGGAAGTTAGTTCTTACAGAATAGCACCACAGATTAAAAATATATGTGACAAGTATTATTAAAAAACTTTACTATATACATATATTATGTCTGTACAGTAAATAGTATAGTTATATACATTTGAAGCGCTTCAGTAGCTTTATATTATTTTCACAAATCCAAATGATTATTATTTGTAGAGTAATATCATAATAATTATCCAAAACCATAACAAAATCACGATTATAAAATAGATAGACACACCAATATCAATTTAATATTATTATATATTTCATGACAAGTCTGCGTATGAAAAAAGTAAATATACGAATTTCTGGCTTAATTTATAAAAGTTGCTTAGCGACTTTGGTGATATTCAATTTCGTTCTTTCTGTCATTATTGATTTGACATTCGAAAGAAGGAGACAGCATTGTTTAACTAAGCTAGACGACGCTTATAAGTAATGCCGTTTATTGTAAAATATTTACGTGTAAAGCTACGTTCACACCGACAAAAAGTGATGACAAACTTTCTGTGAAACTTAAGTTACCAATAAAAAATACTACATCGTTGTGTTATTGTTGGCGAGTTTCCTGTGGAAACGGGTGGAGACGAATCGTTAGTTTTAATTTTACAATAAGTACAAAAATTTTTTATTTACATTTACAAAACCTGACTCATAAAAAACCGGAAATCGAACCGCATCCGATTTTTCTGCACCAATCAAGTCTTGTCTTGTCTATGCGACGCATTCTCTTTAATATAATAATTGTCTAAACAATTTTAACTGATCGATGTGTTTATGATCCGACTAATATAATACTGTATATTCCTATAAAATTATACATTATAATTAATAAACAATAGCAGTGCTATTCTGTGAAAAAGCACTTCATTATTCACACGCGAAATGTTGACAAACGACGTATCGTGATATACTATTTTGATGAACATATTCTTGAAATGTTACAATTATTACGGTCAATTTCGCATATAACATACTGACATTTAGGACCGTTTTCTGCGGTGAGGTTGTCATAGAATAGCCCTACAGAGTAGATTAAAATAACTAATAAAGCTATCTATAAATATACATTTATATAACTGTATCACTCAATAATTTTAGGCGTAATGTCACTGGTGCCGACCAGAAATGTGTAGACTGTTGACATCCAACCGCTGAACCAGTAAAGAATTAAACCCCAAAATAGGAACCTTGTCACCAGGTCAACGAACCACATCCTGTTTAAGAGAAATAATTAAATCAATATGGGATCTTTGGTTTACTTAAGTTAATGTGAATTTGTAGTTTAAACGCGTTTTTAATGTGTATACGGACACGTCGCCGACTACGTGAACACGAAGCCTTATTCTTCTATTTATTAATTCCATTATCATAAGTACCATTCGTTCTTTCATTCAATTTTTTTCTCATTCAGTTTTATATGACAAGCCTCAACTGATAAACATTTAATTTTTATTTGATGATAGTGTTTATAATTCATCAAATACTCGAAGGTGAATGAAACATCGTGAGGAGACTTGAATGAATCGAATAAAAATGTGCCACTCTTGTATAAGCCACAGTAGCGTGATGTAATAAACCTTCTCAAAAAAGACGGGCTGTCTTTGTTACTTTTTTACTTTACACATATACTTACAAAATTATAAGTCCCGATTTACTATCAAAGCACTGTTCGCGATTTTGTTATTCAATTTGGAACATAGGTTTATTTTACGACGTCCGCTGTCTACGAACGGTTTTTTGGAAATTTTAAGAAGTGAATGGGGGGGGGGGGGTTAACTTTCTAGTTTTACCCGTACGAAGTCAAACGGGCAGAGCTGTTCATATTTACATGCATCGAAATACTTACACATCCATGTGACGTCTCGCAGCTTCATATTCCTTCAGTATGAATATCCTCGCAGCCCTGATGCAATCTTCGAAATACTTGGAAATATCTAAACCTGAAACATTAGTTGAATTAAAACTACAATCGTATTTAAATTATCATTTTGCTCTTACTCCGTTTAGTGGTTGAAATTTGACTATAATTGGTTAATGGCTTATGGTACAGCTTACAGTCTGGTCAATAATATCAATATGTCACATTTCTGAATATTGGCTATATATTATATATGTTTTTTTTTATAGAATAGGAAGGTGGACGAGCATATGGGCCACCTGATGGTAAGTGGTCACCAAACGCCCTTAGACATTGGCATTGTAAGAAATGTCAACCATCGCTTACATAGCCAATGCGCCACCAACCTTGGGAACTAAGATTTTATGTACCTTGTGCCTGTAATTACACTGGCTCACTCACCCTTCAAACCGGAACACAACAATATCAAGTATTGCTGTTTTGCGGTAGAATATCTGATGAGTGGGTGTTACCTATCCAGACGAGCTTGCACAAAGCCCTACCACCAGTAAATTATGGAACAATAAATAAAAATTGATCAAATAAATTGTTGTTGTGCGAACGGTGGAAAGTGCTTCCTTAGTTTATTTTCCATTCGATCTCCTGATATTACTTCAGTGGAAACAATAATCATTAATGAAATTTGATCAATACATACATACATATACTGTAACTTCTTAATCACTAGAATTTTCTAATAGTAATTCTAACAGTACTTACTTAAGTAACATCAACAGTTTTGGGAGATAATTTTGGTAACTCATTTTATACTTACCGATAGCATCAACTTTATAATCTCTTCTTTCCCTTGGATTGAGACTTTTTCTGACCGTCTGTGCGATGTCAGATTTGAAGTCCCATTGGTTGTTCGTGTAATATTCGAATACGTCAAAGCCTTTGCTGATGCGACGATGGACGCGCATTAATCTTAAAATATTAATTCGAATTTAGCATGATCCATGGAGAAATATTACTTGTAAATTATAATTAACTGAAATATTATGATAAATATTACAACAAGTTATACTCAGTGGTTAGATAGAGATCTTAGCTGATTATGGGTTCAAACCCGAAAAAGCTGAAAATAATATCCTGGGACATTTTTCACACGCGGCCATCTGATCCCAAATTAAGCTTGTACAGAGCTTGTACTATGGAAACCAGACAACTGACATACTACATATACTATTTTTCTTTTGTAAATACATTCTTATATAGATACTAACTGGGTGTAATTACACCCAGACTCAGGTCAAACAGACATGTTCATGCACACAAGTATATGTCCTGAGTGGGAATCGAACCCACAACCTTCGGCGTGAAAGGCAAGTATCCACCAACCACGCCAACTGGCTCGTCACCCGTCGGAATATTTATGTGTTTAATTTGTGTGTATAATTCATCATTTTTTCATGGGTGAAGGAAAACATCGTGAGGTAACCTGCACGTGTAAGATGAAATTTCGCGATATATGTATCCACAAATCCGCATTGGATCAGAGTGGTGGATAATTTTTAAATCCTCTCAAGAGGATCCTCTCAAAGACCTTTTCTTTGCTCAGGTATTGTAAATTTACAAGTTATTAATTGAAGCAAATTTTGATGACTTTTTTCATTTTATCCCCTACCTGGATTTGAACCATGATCATTTTCAAATTTACACGTGTTTTACCGACTAGCCCACTTCATTTAGAACTACGATAAAAGATAGACACGAAATATGTTGATACTTACACAGGCTTATAACCTAAGCAGAAAAGCAGGATGTCTATGAGGAGAGCTGGAATCCAATGGAAGAACAGGGCACGTATATTATGGTAAAGCCTGGAATGTTTCATTGAACCTCCAGGATACCTGTAATAGTGTTTTGTAATAATAATAATTTATTTAACGAAAAACTATCGTCCACACTTATTATAATGCTTAGCAAAGAATCACAAGTCTACCAGAAGTTGCTTAGTAACTGAAAAAAACATTAATACCTTTATGTCATTATTGATTTGACATTTGAAAGAAGAAAACAAAACATTGTTTAACTAATCACCCGCTAAACATTTATGAGTAAGGTACTTACGATGTACATACTGAAGCTATGAATAGAATATTTTCATAAAAATTAACTGCCATTGAACTAAGCAGCAATATTTAAAAAATATTTAATCAAAAACCACTTAAGTAAAAGTTCTAAAAATATATAATATATAATAAAGACATAAGAACGTAGTATGTGTGTTGTATATGTGTGTGTATTAAAGGTGAAGCAATGATAATGGAACGACGTGACGCGAATTCTTAAAAGGGAATCGGTCTTGACTACCTTTTTTGAAATTGACAATTTTCAATTGTCAAATTACAATGACACCAAAGTGGTTCCAACTTAGAGAAACGAATTTCTTTTTTCTTTCTGTTATATACATATCTTGATATATATTACTGGTGATAGAGCTTTGTGCAAGCTCGTCTGGGTAGGTACCACCCACTCATCAGATATTCTACCGCGAAACAGCAGTATATGGTATTGTTGTGTTCCGGTTAGAAGAGTGAGTGAGCCAGTGTAATTATAGGCACAAGGGACATAACATCTTAGTTCCCAAGGTTGGTGGCGCATTGGTGATATAAGCGATGGTTAACATTTCTTACAATGCCAATGTCTATGGGCGTTGGTGACCACTTACCATCAGGTGGCCCATATGCACGTCCCCCTTCCTATACTAGAAAAAAAAAATAGACGTGTATTTGCTATTTTGATTGAGTATATTTTTGATTTGTCTGCATCATCTCAATTCTTTCAGAACTACAATTTCAATCGTCTTCTGTGGTTATTTTTCAGTTGGTTGTGTCAGTTGTGTTCTTGGAATATTGTTGTTGATCGAATGAATATCGTAAGGCGCTGCACCATTTAAAAACGTTTTCGAAATACATAAAGCGCTATGAATGCCCAAGCGGTCACATCTGTCGACGTTCTTTAACCAGTGACCTCGTTTAGAGTAACTTCGTCTTTACAAAATGTTTTATATTGTACAATTTTATATAGTTAAAAGAACTTGGATTTAGTATTCGTTGATTGTTATATAGGACATTTTTATAAAATACAAAATTAAAATAAAAAGAACAAAATTCACATTACAAATTTAAAGCAAAAACACGCCGTCTAAAAGGTTGTCCTGTGGAATATTACCCAAGACGCTGGCACTATTGTCTCTCTGCACCGCTAGACTCAGCCTTTTGGCTAAATAAGCGCCAGCTCTTGGGTCACGAGATGTGTGGATCAGTTTCTTAGAAATATCTTTTATGATTTTTTAAAATTTAATTTTATTTTTTTCAATTTAATTGTATATAATGTAAAAGATTGTTCTCGGTAGATTCTACAATTCAAACCGGTTGGCTTGACAATAAATTAAAATTCTAAAATAATGATTGTAAAGTGCTCGAATGAATTCTTCTTAAGACTGATGATCTTTAATATGACTTACTATACAACACCATTGAGGGGCACTCTATTCATGATGATGTCACGGCCAGCATCTATCATCTTTATCCAAGTTATTTTTATTTCGGCTGATGAGGTAAAGTTGGCGACGTTCGATTCCTTATCACTTTAAATGGATAAACGTAATATGTTAAAAAACCTCATTGCTATTCTGTTACAACTTACTTCATTACTCATCCGTGAAATATTGACAACCGACTTATGGTGATATACTATTTTGATGCGTGTATGCTTTAAATGTTATGATTATTAGGGTCAATGTCGCATATCACTTTCTGACATTTCACGATCGTTTCTTGCGATAAGTTTCAAATGTTTTCTTACATAATAGCCCTACAGTTACTTAAAAATTAAGGACTAAGAGCCGAGGTGGCTCAATGGTTCGACCAGAATCTTATCGAACATTGCGGGCTTAAACACGGGCAAGCACCTCTGACCCTAAATACTTTATAATTCATCTCGTGCTCGGCGGTGTAGTAAAACATCGTGAGAGTTGCATATCATGAGGGTTACATATATGAATGCGTTTGCATTTGAGCAACGTAGCGGAATAAGCTCCAAGCATTCTCACCAAGGAGCGTTTACCCGTGTTTGTATTTAATATTTATACGAAATTAAAGTGTAACTAATTTTGATATAAATTAAGATTAATAAATCTTATACATAGATCACAGGTTCAAAGAAACAAAGCGATCCAAGGAATGGTTAATATTTAAACACGTGCCTATGAGCTGTGGTAACCACCTATAATCAGGAAGCTCAATAGCCAATTTATGATATATATATTTTTATCTTAATCTAAATATATACCCGTTTTTTATATAATTCCAGGCGCAGATCATGATACCGTTTATGAAAACGTCAACCTGTAAATAATCCGCGTAACTGTTTCCTTTACAATACATAGATCGGATAATTCCCTTGCCGGCACCTAAAACAATGTTATACAATTATTCACATAAATAAATAGACAACGTAAAGCCATTGAAGATTGAGCCTAGATTCCAAATCTAACATAAAACGTACGTGACGAGTAATAGATTTTACTAATGTTTTTTTTAGCCTTTTGCCGTGCACTGCTGGACGAAAGCCCATAGAACGACAACCATCCCGATCCGAAAATGAAAATCCTGATAGCGGGCAGAAGCGCTATTAGTGAAAGATTTCCAGCTGCGGTCACCAACCCGCCTGCCAAGCGTGGTGACTAAGGCAAATACCCCCCTATGAGCGACGACACAATTTTTTTTATTATACTATCATGAAATATTATTATATCATGATAGCATAATAATAATATTAAAATGTGTTACAATAAAGTTTTTCAGTCTTATAACTTCCTGCCGTCCCGACTTCGTACGGAAAAAAATCATATACGCTTACTACTCCCATTATCTCCTTTCAAAGTTGAAATTTCTAAATATTCTAAGCGGCTTATTATGTTATAAAATAGATGTTTGTCCCAAAATCAGCTTTCTTGAGTGAGTAGTTTTGTGATAGATAGTCATTCAGGATAAACGATTTTATAAGCACGAATAACGTTCTACTCGGTAGAATCTATATTCCGAATCGGTGTTAGATCTTTTAAAATCACAATTTAAATGTTAATTGAATAAAGTATATTTTGATTTGATTTAATTTAAATTATAAACATTAATTCAACTTTTTATTATCTGTAGTCGCGTTTTTATTTATATATATTACATACCAATCAGTAGACCCGTCGGTCCGTTGATGTTGTCCGTCCAACCAGGCACTGGTTCTTGTGATATTGGTATCACTAAAACCATATTTGATATATTACATAAAATATTTGAAAGCCAAAGATTATTTTATATTTTTTTTTGCTTCCTAGTTTTCAAACACATACATACAACATTTTGCTGGTGGTAGAGCTTTGTGCAAGCTCGTCTGGGTATGTACCACCCCCTGATCAGATATTCTAGATCAAAACAGTAATACTTGGTATTGTTGTCTTCGGTTTGAAGCGTGAGTGAGCTAGTGTAACTACAGGCACAAGGGACATAACATCTTAGTTCCCAAGATTGGCGATGTAAGCGATGGTTAACATTTCTTACAATGCCAATTTCTATGGGCGTTGGTGACCACTTACCCTCGTGGACCATACGCTCGTCCGTCTATCGATTCTATAAAAAAAATACAAATAGAGTTGGGTTATAGCCAATAATAAACAGCAGTGTTCTGGTTTCTTAAGAGCATACCAATCGATTAGATTATGTCCTGGACAGGTGTCCAGGACATAATATCTAATAAAATCAATGTTTATCGGTCGACCGCAATCATACGTATCATTTTTAGCTGATCAACTGCTAAATTGTTCCCACCATATACAGCCATTTTGAGGCATCCTATTAAAAAATATAAAAAATCACGAAGTGTTGACTGCAAAGATCTAATTTCATCTTTAACTCACTTAATATAAGAAGTTTTTATTAGTTTTAGTTCTTTAAGTATCATTTTTTAATTGTAACGTTTTTAATTTAAATTTTATTATTTATAAAATTAGCTGTTAATAAATTATATAAGATATCTGGAAAAGAGACCGTACCCCCCGTACGGTCTCTTTTCCAGAAGCTTCTCGTGCAAGTGGCAGTAGACTGTTGAAATGTGGATGAAGAGCTAGCAAGGAATGAGAAAATAACAATTAATATCTAAGATAAATATAAATAATTTTATTAATTTTGCTTATTAGTAAATATATTCATAACAGATACATGAAAAATATTTTTTGTTCAAGTAAGGTGTTACAAGCAGTTCTATCACTGATTCGGAATGAATATTATATCGAGAAGAACCGGCTAGAAACTCAGTAGTTACTCTTTATTTATAGATAATAAACAAGAAACAAAAGGAAAACTCCGAATCTTTCGCTGGTTCATCTCAGGTCTGATGTATTCCATGTTCCTAATGATTCTGACAATGGTCTTTAACCTAAATGTAACCTAAAATATTCGTACCTAAAGATGTTTGCATTGCTTAGCAAGTTCAAGCACCAGCTTTATTCCTCGGACGTTGTGTAGAACTGCCTTTTTCAACTCTTCGTCAAATGTAAAGCGACACATTGTTATATTATCACGATTATTAACTCGCTTTGTTTAATGAAGGTGGAAAATCCTGACGAGTAAAATACTTTATTTTGAGCATAGCTCGGGATTCATTAAACTTGGTGGATTTACGCCCCAAACCATATTTTCATTTAGTCAGCAGTGGAATATTTGCTCACTCTGGCTGTATATGCTTTATGACTGCATCTTTGGTCTAGTGACTAATATATAAGTCCCGATTCGGGGCTGTAAAAAAAGTTTGGGTTTCAGCAGCCATGGGTTTTCACACTCTTGTGCATTGTAAAAATACGTACTCGTTAAGGGAGTTTTTCCAATTTCGGAATGTCTATCGGATTATGAAAGTAATGTTATGCACTTGTATTTGCTTACACATTTGTGCACTATTATATATCCTGTGCAATTGCCCAGTGGCCGAAGTTAGTCAGAATGATAGCATAAGCATGTTTTATACTTTACCTGATGGTAGCTGCGGCGTGAATGATCATATGCACGTTCTCTATTATCATTTCCCTGTCATCTTGACTAATCGCCAAATCTGGGGCTGAGGCGTCACCACCTATGATTTGTAATTTCTCCAACATCGGTGCAATACCACCTCGCATGGTCCTGAGTTTCTCGAAGAGCTGAAAATTTAAAATATAATTATTTTTTTTACCCTATAACCTATTAATGGCACACAGTAACATTAACAGTCTGTAAATGTCCCAGTGCTGGGCTAAGGCATCATCTCCCTTTTTGAGGAGAAGGTTTTGAAGCTTATTTCATTACGCTACTCCAATGCGGGATGGTGGAAAAAACATGTGGCAGAATTTCGATAAAATTAGGCACATGCAGGTTTCCTCGCGATGTTTTCCGTCACCGAAAAGCAGGAGATGAATTATAAACAGAAATTAAGTACATGAAAATTTAGAGGTGCTTTCCCGGATTTAAACCCACGTTCATCGGTTAAGATTCACGCGTTCTTACCACTGGGCCATCTCGACTTATGGCTCACATGTGGCAGTTTTTCATTCGACAAATGCAGGTTTCCTTTCCCGCCGAGCACGAGATGAATAATACACACGAATTTAGTGGTGCTTGCCCGGGTTTGAATCCGCAATCTTCGTGACTCACGTGTTCTAACCACTGAACCGTCTTGATTCTTAGGCTATAGCAGTTATAAAAACTTAGAGCACGTTGTATAAAAGTAAATAAGATATACGCAATTTGCTAATATAAAAGGTCGTATGTTAAAATGTATCTGATCAGGAGGGCTATTCAACAAACTCAAAACTCACGGCGGAATAATAATAAGTAATATTAACTAATATCAGGTCCTTACATATGAAGTTAGCGTTTTGTCGTACTGACCAATTTGATCTAAAATATCTCCTCTTCGGTTTAGAATTATAGTATATAGAATTATAATATAGCGCCCCCCACGCTTTTTTTTAGTAAAGGGATCAATGAACTACCTATGAGATGGCAAAGGTGCATAGATAAAAACGGTGCATACTTTGATTAATTAAATATATTTTACAAAAAAAATTGACTTTATACAAACCTCCCGTACAAAACGCCAATTTCATATGTAAGGACCTAATATTATAAATTCTAAAGTGAGTTTGTTTATTTTTACGCACTCACGTATTAACTTACTATTCAACCGATTTTTATTAAGCTTTTCATACAAGTTGTTGGGGTTCAGAAAAGAATATTACCTCCCCCTGGTGTGAGAAATATAATAATTATACCATTTATAAGATAAACGCATTAAAATATAAGACGGTGTTCAAGATCATATTACATTATGCCTAGTATTGTTTGGTTTACCTTCACGTCAATAGATGGCGTTAGATGTATTTTACATCGCGCTATAGGAATATTTTTTCTAAAGTACAATATAAGTTTTTGTAAATTCATAAGATGAAAACAATTACACTATCTGACCAGCAGTACATAGTCGGTGGTTTTATTCTTGAAGTCTCTCAATACAAAGACTACCGGGTAACACCCCAAACATTGTTTTTTTTTTCAATTTTTCTTTTAATACATCACGAGTGAGATACGAAGTGAGTTCATACAAAATAACACAGCGTGCCTAGATCGAGTTTTTTTATTTATCTGATAACATTGGCGTTAACTGCGATTTATATAAAATGAAAACAGCACCATCTAGTGACAATAATAGGGATTCCGTAAATAATTTCGTTAATTTTTTAACAAAAAACCGCTCAAATTCAATAAGTGGATATTAGGACGTTAATATTATGTTCTTTATGTTGATATTCGCTTGACAATGAAATTTAAACTCTAAGATGTTTTGTATAGTGAACATTTTTATTCAAGTGGCGTTTCACTATAAGGTTTTTTGTTGTTGAATAACCGGCGTTCTTGCTCTGTTAATGATGACACGCGAACAGACAAAAAAACAATAGAATAATTATAGTCATTGGTTTTAATGTTGAATATTACTTTATCTATGTTTAAATGTTTTTATTTGATTAAGGTACGATTATGTCATTTGGTATCTATGAAAGTTATATATAAAAGACTTAATTATATACAGAATTTATTCGCTTTACATGTTAGAGATATGTGTTAGGTATGTAAAATTTTATCAAAATCGGCTCAGTGGTTTAGCCGTGAAAGCGTAACAGGCAGACAGACCGAGTTACTTTCGCATTTATAATATTTGTATAGATAAGATGTCAAAGAATATAATATAATAATAATACACGCCGTCCAAACACTTGTCCTACGGCTGCAATGCAATTCTACTGATTTATAACGATTACGATACGTTACCGATTCAATTCAAATACAACTTTGAATATTCTATATTTATTTAATATTCTTTAGTTAGTAGAATTGGATAGCCGTGGAGTACCGGCTTAGAATAGTACTCCCCCAACCTCATCCCGTGGGTGTCGTAAGAGGCGACTGAGGGACGGGGAAAAGGGGGGATGGGCAGCAGCGTCCCCCCCCCTCCCATAAACATCTTACCCCCTACTGCGCTCGCCAACACGCCTGCCCAGCGCGACGAGTATGGGCAAACCCCTCCCTAAATGGCAGATGCGCCCAAAAAAAGGCCCCCAGTTACCGGCAAGCCCGCTAGGCCCGACCAAGGTAGCGGTCGCGGTATCGGCAGGGCAGGGGGTGCTAAGAATCACCGGTTCACGGCAGGCTACCGTATAAAACGACTGAAAATGGCAACGTATAATGGACGCTCGATGAGGCTGGACCATCACCTCGCCGAATTAGAAGTAGAGTTAAGTCATATAAACTGGCATATACTGGGGTTATCTGAAGTCCGAAGACAGGGGGAGGACACGATAACTCTAGAGTCCGGTAACTTACTCTACTTCCGCGAAGGTGATAACCTCTCCCAGGGTGGTGTCGGTTTTCTAGTCAAAAAGGATCTCATTAGCAGCATTGTGGAAATCAGTAGTGTGTCGAACCGGGTAGCGTACCTTCTCCTAAAACTTTCCGACAGGTACTCCCTGAAGGTTGTACAGGTATATGCGCCAACTTCGACATACTCTGATGATGTGGTCGAAGCGATGTACGAGGACATCGCAAAGGCCCTCAACGACACCTCGAGGGCCCACTACAATGTTGTTATGGGAGACTTTAATGCTAAAGTGGGAGTACAAGATAGCGGTGAATCGAAAGTCGGACCTTACGGCTTGGGCTGCAGAAATCACAGGGGGCAAATGCTGGTAAACTTTCTCGAAGCGCAGGGGCTTTTTTTGATGAATTCTTTCTTTCAAAAGAAGCCTCAGAGGAGGTGGACCTGGCGAAGCCCCGATAACGTGACAAGGAACGAGATAGACTTTATCATCTCGAATAAAAGGCACATATTTAGATATGTTTCAGTGATCAACAGGTTTAATACCGGAAGTGATCACCGCTTGGTTCGAGGCACTCTAAATATCAACTTAAAAGCCGAAAGATCGAGAATGATGAGGTCTACTCTCCGACCTACCATGCTCCAAGCTGCTCAAGGCTCCGAAAAGTTCCAAATGGAACTTCAAAATCAATTCACCGCGTTGGAAACCATAAGCAGCATTGATGAGAGAACCGACACGCTGGTCAAAATACTGCAAAACACATCCCGCAAGTGTTTTCCGCCACAGAGAAGAGACAACGCACCAAAACTCTCTGCTGAGACACTCGAGCTCATGAGAAAACGACGAGAACTACCATCGTTTTTGTCAGATAAGGCCTTAAACCGAACAATAAAAACGCTGACGCGACGCGATCTCCGACGCTCCAATACCCGTGCCATCAAGGCTGCGATTGAGCAAAATCGGGGATCGAAAGTGTTCGCTCGCAAGTTTGGGAGGCCGCGTCTGACAAAACTTAAAACTGAAAATGGTGGGGTCGTTACCTCTAGGCCTGAGATTATCGGAGAAGTAGAGAGGTTTTATGGGCAGTTGTTCTCTTCAAGATCGGATAAACCCATGGGAATCAGTATTGATGACCAGCGCGCCCCTCTTATGCGCCATTACTCCGAGGAGCTCCCGGTCGTTGACCAAGGAGAGATTAGGGCGGCTCTAGAACAGCTTAAAAACAACAAATCTCCGGGAGATGACGGAATCACAACAGAGTTGCTTAAGGCAGGCGGGACTCCGGTCCTGAAAGAGCTAGCAAGCCTCTTTAATTCCGTCATCCAACATGGCAAGACCCCGGAAACGTGGAGCGGGAGTGAGTTGATACTGTTTTTCAAGAAAGGTGATAAAACCCTCTTGAAAAACTACAGACCAATCTCCCTTCTGAGTCACGTGTATAAGCTGTTCTCAAGAGTCGTCACGAACCGTCTCGCCAGACGACTTGACGAGTTCCAGCCCCCAGAGCAAGCCGGCTTTCGATCAGGCTACAGCACCGTGGACCACATCCATACTGTTCGGCAGATTGTGCAGAAGATCGAAGAGTACAATCAGCCGCTGTGTATGGCATTTGTGGACTACGAGAAAGCCTTCGACTCCATCGAAACCTGGGCAGTGCTCGACTCATTGCAGAGATGTCATATCGATTGGAGATATATCGAGGTACTGAGATGTCTGTACAACGCCGCTACAATGACTGTCCACATCCAGGACTGTAAGAGGAAGGCGATCCAATTGCGCAGAGGGGTGAGACAGGGGGATGTAATATCCCCGAAACTGTTCACCAATGCGTTGGAAGACGTTTTCAAAACGCTGGATTGGACTAGGTATGGAGTCAATGTAAACGGCGAGTACATCTCACACCTTCGATTTGCCGACGATATCGTCATCATAGCAGAGTCGCTGGAACAACTCACCGAAATGCTGCGTAGCCTAGGCGAGTCTTCCCGGTGTGTCGGTCTCGGCATGAACTTGGACAAGACCAAGGTCATGTTCAATAGGCATGTCGTGCCGGGACCGATATACGTCGAGGGGAAACCTCTCGAAGTTGTTAGTGAATATACCTACCTAGGCCAGATAATACAAGTCGGTAGGAACAACTTCGAGAAGGAAGCCGATCGAAGAATTCGCTTGGGATGGGCAGCATTTGGCAACCTTCGTCAAGTCCTCAAGTCGTCTATACCGCAATGTTTGAAGACGAAAGTCTTCAACCAATGCGTCTTACCTGCCATGACATACGGTGCCGAAACGTGGACACTAACTGCGGGACTAGTCCACAAATTCAAAGTCACTCAGCGTGCTATGGAGCGAGCTATGCTCGGAGTATCTTTGAAGGATAAGATCAGAAATGAGATTATCCGGAAAAGAACCGAAGTCACCGACATAGCTTGCAAAATTTAGCAGGCTGAAGTTGCAGTGGGCTGGTCACGTATGTCGTAGGACCGATGGCCGTTGGAGCAGACGAGTCCTAGAGTGGAGAATCGCGAATCGGCAAGCGCAGCGTAGGGCGCCCTCCAGCCAGGTGGACCGACGACCTTAAGAAGGTGGCGGGCACCAACTGGATGCGGAAGGCGGAGGACAGGGAGCTTTGGCGCACCTTGGGAGAGGCCTATGTTCAGCAGTGGACAACGATTGGCTGTTGATTGATTGATTGAGTAGAATTGGGCGGACGGACAGGACGCTTAGGGTTATTATGTTTATAAAAAAATCAGTAACAGTAACAGCCTCTTAATGTCCCACTGCTGGGCTAAAGCCTCCTCTCCCTTTTGAGGAGAAGGTTTGGAGCTTATTCTACCACGCTGCTCCAATACGGGTTGGTGGAATACACATGTGGCAGAATTTCAACGAAATTAGACATAAGCAGGTTTCCTCACGATGTTTTCCTTCACCGTCAAGTACGAGATGAATTATAAACACAAATTAAGCACATGAAAATTCAGTGGTACTTGCCCGGGTTTGAATCTACTATCATCGGTTAAGATTGACGCGTATATATATACGCGTATAATATTATACTTAATATATAATGATACTTATGTACATGTGTTATAAGCTCTTACAAATCGTTGGTGTGCTCTTTATATGTATGTCGACACACACTTATCCAGGAGTGGTGTAAATTTCGTCATAACAAGTGTGCAAGTGCATATTTAGTAAGACGTGTATTGCGTTCAAAATATATAAGTTTTATATAGCTTTGACTATTAGTCTCTTCTTCTTCGAGTGCCACTCCGACTAGCGAAGGTTGGCAGTCAGCTTTAAATACTCCTTCTTGTTCTTCGCGAGGCGAAAGAGTTCGGCAGCACTCGCGATTCCCGTCCATTTTGGGATGTTGCACAGCCAAGACTTTTTTCTGCGCCCAACAGCTCTCCTTCCGGCAACTTTTCACATCATAATCAGTTGCAACAGTTCATATCTTTCATACCTAAGCACGTGTCCGAGGTATGCAACTCTTCTTGACAGTCTCCAAAAGTTGCCGTTTTTGGTTGACGCGTCGCAGAACTTCCATGTTCGAGACCTTTTGAGTCCAACTAATGGCCAACATACGTCTATAAGCCCACATCTCGAAAACTTCTATACGTTTTTTGAGGTCTTCTTTAATTGTCTACGCCTCTCATCCGTAAAGAAGTATAGGCCAGATGTAACAATGTAGGAGTCGTATGCGCACAGGGATCTTAAGTCTGCGATTGCAGAGTACTTTTTTCAACGTGCAGAAGGCACTTCGAGCTATTTCGATGCGAGTCTTTACCTCCTGTTCACAGCTCCAGGTGTCATTAAGCCATGTCCAGTGTCCAGATATTTGTACTTGCGCACCCTCTCAATTTTTTGGCCTGCTACAATGATAGCAATGTCATCGAAGCTATGTTTAGATAACACCAAGATCTTCGTTTTTGATAGGTTCATCGTCAGACCAGCGTTTTCACTGCACTCATTAACACGGCTCATAATTAATTGCAGCTCTTTAGGAGATGATGCTAGTAGGACTGTATCGTCAGCGTATCTCATGTTGTTAATATAGCGGCCATTTATTTTGACTCCACATTCTTGGCCTTCAATTGCTTCTGCTGTTATTTGTTCCGAGTACAAATTAAATAGCGTGGGTGATAATATACAGCCCTGTCGGACTCCTCTCTTTATTTCTACCTCATCAGTCTCCTCATTGTCAACTCGTACAGTAGCCTTCTGGTTCCAAAGTTAAGTGGTAAAAGCGTAAAAAACAAATGAATAAACGAACTCACCTCAGCATTTATAATATTAGTATCGTACACTTTGAGATTGACTGTTATAGGCATTGGGCATACCTTACAAGCTAGACGCGAGACCATCATCATCAAGACCGAAGACGTATTATTCGGTTCGACGTCAGATTCCTCTAGTTCCAATCTATCTGTTTTATCAATAACGCTTACTTTTTTAGTTTTATTGTTATTGTCAGTTTTTTCATCTTCAAATGCAATTTTTACATCGCAATTTCGTTTAACCTTTTCTGACTTAGTTGAATCAATATATTCTGTGTTATTTAATTCTTTAATAACTTCATTGTCTTTATTTATTTCAGTTACTGCTTTAGCTTTATATTTCTTCCAATCTCGTCTATTTAAGCATTTAGATAATATATCATCAGACATACTTGTTTTTAAATTCTGATTCTCCTTCTGACACGCCTTATAACATTTAATTTTTTGCTCGGCGTTATTAGAAGTTTCGCTTAAATATTGAAAATCTGTCTCAATATCAATATTACTTGTACCAATTAAAGGTGTTGTAACTGATACATCTTGACGGTAGTTGAAAAACTTCCTAACAACCTTCTTCTCTTCGAAACAGTTACACGTTTTAGTTAAGCAGTAAAACATTGTCCAAATCAAAAAACATTGTATTGTAACGACAGAGCTGAGGACAATTAGAGTCCACTTATTGTCCATAAAATATCTTTTCCAAAACGATTTTATGCAAGAATTTTTGACTTGTTTCGTTTCAGATTCAGCTTTGTGTTTCGTTGGTATTGAAGTGGTTATTCTTATCGTGTTATCTATCAAATCAATTGTGTCGATAAATTCTGTTGCATTAGGCTCGAATTTACTTACGATCAACACGTCTTTAGCGTATCTGTTCCCTCTATCTGAACTAAATTCTTTGATATCTTCTAAATCCCTTTCGTTTATTGATTGTTCATCACATTGGTTACTAATTGGATTATATATAACAGTTGGATATTCAGATTCATCGTCAGAAACGCATGGAGGTACGACAATGCATCTTTTATGCTTCCTGCTAAAATAAGGCTTCTTGCCATTGTAATAAGTATCACAATGGACTGGTCTACAATCGTTTAATGGATCTTCATCTCTATTATTACAATGCTTGTATTTCCCGACAAATTTAAAATCATTATTTTCAATTGTTGTATCGAAATTAATTTTTAAAGCGTCTCTTTTATTAGGACCATTATTTGTTTTTGAGTCAATGAACACATTACAGAAACCATTTCTTCCGTAGATATCTAACAGAGGCGCAGCAACACTTGAAGTTTTAACTTCACCTAAAATATATACATTAAGCATAATAAACAATTTTCATAATAATTTAAAGGATTTCATTTCGTAATCAACAGTTGCATTCTACGTACTACTATTTGTAATAGCGTTTCAAATATTAACAACGACTATTAATCGCTTGTAGTTTGTTGTTGTAATAAAATTTAGTCTCAGTAAAATTTATTAAATGCATAAGGAAAAAAGGCGTCGAAATTGTTTTAATACAATTAATTAAAGAATGAAAGAAACAGAAAACAATACTTAAGTGTAAATAAAATAAACCATTCAATACTTTAATAACATCTATACAAAGAGTATAAATTACTCTCATTTCTTTAAAATTTGTTACATGAAATAAAGTTCTTTTATCTTTGTCTCACAAATTACCTTTTGAAATAAAATCCAAACATCCTCCTATAATATTCAAATAATCACAATTCAACTCTCCAGCATCTTGAAGACAGCATTCATCTGGAGTTATTTCTACATTGTAATCATTATCATTGGACGTATTATTTATCTTTATAAAAAATATTAATCCAATCGATGATGGATGCGGCGTTTCTCCTGAATCATGAATTATTTTTGAAAAGCGGTCTGCTTTTCAAAAATAATTCAGGATTACCGTCTGTACCAATTTCACGTAAAAATATAACGATTATAACAAATATATATGTATAAAACTTCATCTGTCAATGTGCTATGTAAATGATTGACTAGCTGTCAATGTGAATGATTTACTATTTTTATTTTTTCACGAGTTTCTTTGGAACATATAAATACTTTTTGGTGAAAAAATAATTGGAACTACAGATTGCGCTATTAATAGCAAATAGTATAAAGTTGTTAGTTTATGTACACTTATACAAAATATATATAACTAAAGTGTGTAGCTTATTTAGCCTAAAGGCTGAGTCTAGCGGTGCAGAGCGCCAATGCCAGTTTGCGATCTTTTTTTATGCCATCTTGGGTACAATGCTACAGGACAATCTTTCAGACGGCGTGTTTTTGCTATAAATTTGTAATGTGTATTTGAATATAAATTTGTAATGTGTTTTTTTTTTTTAATTTTGTATATTATAAAAAAGTCTGTTCATAGTTTACTAATAAAGTATAAATAAACTGAAGTATAAAAATTAAATATTTGTTTGTTTTGAAGATTGACTTAAAGGTACAGAAAAATCAGTAAGGAGATGTTTTTGCGTTTGTAGTAGAGACTAAAACCACATTAAACTAGAACTCTCGAATCTCTCATCGAATGAAAGAGAGGATGTGGTTCACTACGAAATGTCTAGAGTTAAGGAAATGAAAGTGACGTTTAATTTGTATAATAAATTAATTTAATTTTTAATATATAAAAAAAAAAACTAATATACTAATTTTGTCTTTTGTTCTTTATAAAAATCAACTGTAAACTATAATCAACATTAAATATCATTGTAGGTTTTATAATTTCAATATATCGATTAAGGCGTGGTAACAATGTTTTTAAAATGTTGTTTACGTTAACACGCTTCTAACAGAGTGATTAGTGATTTTTACTTATTCGATTGACGTTAATTGTTATTTTTATAAAATGAAAACAGCGCCATCTAGTGACAATTACCGCAATACCATACAAATTGTTAACGTCAAAGTTATCGAATAAGTAAGAAAACACGCACTTGGCACACAGAAATGAAAGAGTTAACATTACTTGACACTTCTATAACGCAGTAGTTTAATTTTCGTTTTAAACACACTCTAGAAATGCATTGCTATTCTATAATAGCTCACTTCATTACTCACAAGTGAAATGTCGACAGCTGACTTATGTTGATATACAATTTTGATGCGTGTTTTTTTTTTTTTTTTTTTATATCGCCGGGAGGGCAAATGACTCTACTCCACCTGATGGTAAGTGGTAGTAGAGTCCAAACGCGACGACGGCCAGTACAGACGGGAAAAACGTTCTGCACTAGCCGCCTTCGCCTTGCCGGCCCGCAAGATGCCTCTTCACGCCTCGTTTGAAGGAACCCGGGTTGTAAGAGGAGGGGAATACGTGAGCTGGTAAGGAATTCCATTTTTTGGAAGTGCGACAAAGAAAGGAGTTGCCAAATTTCTTTGTTCGCGATGGAATTGATGTCACAGTTAGGCGGTGACATCGAGAACCAGCTCGCGTGGACTTAAGAAGGAAGGAGGAAGCAGGAATTAGAGAGAATAATTCCTCAGAGCACTCGCCGTGATACAGTCGATAGAAAGCGCTCAGTGCTGCTATCTCACGACGCAATTGTAAAGGTTCAAGGGTGTTTGTGACCTTTACGTCGCCAATAATGCGTACGGCACGTCGCTGCAACCGGTCCAAGGCCTCAAGTAGGTACTTAGCGGAGCCATCCCAAAGGTGCGAGCAATATTCCACGCAAGACCGTACCTGTGTTTTGTACAGCAGGCACAGTTGTTGTGGCGTGAAAAAGCGCCGCACCTTGTTCAGAACTCCGAGTTTCCGTGAAGCTGTTTTTATAACAGCCTCGATGTAATCCCTTGGACTAAGGTCGCAGCGAACGTCAATCCCCAGCATGGCGATTTTGCTTTGCATCACCAGCGGAGTACCACAGAGGGAGGGAAGAGGGGAAAATGTTGACTTTTTCGCCGTGAGAGCGCATACCTGTGTTTTCTTGGCATTAAACTCAACAAGATTATCAGAGCCCCATTTGGCGATGAGATCTAACGTCCTATCGAGTTCAATGACAAGATTCTCCCGCCTCTCCTCAGTTTCCGCCCGCCCAGCCACTGCGCGTCCGTGGTATCCACCATGCACTGTACGCCGTATGCCACGTATGCCGGTAGCTTGGAGAGAAGACTTCTGTGCCAGACCCTGTCGAAAGCCTTGGAGATATCGAGGCTGACAGCCAACGATTCTCCATGCTTGTCGATAGCTTCACCCCAGAGGTGTGTTACGTACGCTAGAAGATCGCCTGTGGACCGTTTTGGTCGAAAACCGTACTGACGATCATTAATTAGACAGTGATCTTCTAGGTAATGGATCAGTTGGTTGTTTAAAATCCGTTCCATCACCTTACAAAGTACTGAGGTGATAGCTATTGGCCGATAATTTGCCGGGTCAGACCGATCCCCTTTTTTGGGAACCGCTTGCACATTAGCTCTTCTCCAAGCCTCCGGCACACTTCCCGAAGAGAGAGAAAGTTGGAACAGGCGCGTTAACACAGGAGACAGCTCCGCTGCGCACTTCTTCAGCACTATGGCTGGTATTCCATCGGGACCGCTAGCTTTCCGTACATCAAGTGATTGCAGCTCCGCACGCACATCACGTTGCCTGATTTTAATGTCAGGCATCGTATGGCCACATGCAGGTATTGTAGGTGGCAGTGCACTACAATCATCGATGACGGAATTGTCGGCAAAGAGTTTAGCCAGGAGATCAGCTTGCTCTTGCGGACTGTGAGCTAGCGATCCGTCCGGATTTCTGAGCGGTGGCAGCGAAGGTTGGCAGAAATTGTTTTGCACAGACTTGGTCAGACGCCAGAAGCTACGGGAGCCCCTAGGATGCGAAACAAGGTCATGACCAATCTGTACAATGCGCTGTGCATCCGCTCTCGTGTATGCCTTTCTACAGGACTTGGAATTTTTATTATAGTTTGCTTTCAGTGAGTCAATGTTAGATGCCCCGCTAATGCAGCCGTTGATCCACTTGCGATATGCCGCCTGCTTAGCTGATACAGCATCGGCACATTCACGAGTGAACCAACGGTTACGCGTACTCCTACTGACGAGATCTGAGCTAGGAATGTAGTATTCCATTCCCAGCATGATCTCGCCAGCAACAGCAGCGGCACTAGCTGTCGGGTCATTCCCACTGAAGCAACGCTCCTTCCAAGGGACCGACGCATAGTAATCGCGCATACCGTCCCAATCCGCCGACTTATAGTGCCAAACGCGACGTTTGCATACCGCTAGTGGCGGCAGCTTGGCCTGTGGCACTCTGGTAGAAATAAGGCTGTGATCCGAAGAGCCAAGAGGAGCCTGAACCACAACCTGATATTCCACCGGGTGAGAAGTCAGCAGAAGGTCCAGTAGAGAAGGTGCTTGCCCATCAATGTCTGGGATCCTGGTGGGCTGATCAACCAGTTGGGTCAAGTCATGTGTGAGAGCAAAAGCATGAGCAGTCCTTCCAGCATGGTCAGTTTTGAGGGATTTCAACCAGGATTCGTGGTGAGCATTAAAGTCCCCCAAAAACACCAATTCCGCGTTAGGAAATTGCTCTTGCGCAGCATCTGCCACCCGACTAAGATGGTCAAATAGTCGGCTTGTCTCCAAGTCACCATTGTGGGATCTGTAGAGGCACACGTAGACTCGGCTCTGACGAACCAGGTCCACACGTACCACCAACATGGAGAAGGAGGGGTCCTCCAAGCAGCGCAGTCGGTGACAGCAAACATCCGTCCTGACGAACAAGCATACTCCGGCTTTCGCTTTGAAGGATTCTTCAAGCGTGTAGCCGGGATAATTAAGGTAGCTGGTATCGGCAGGACGGAGTATTTGTGCTGTCTCCGTTGGCCGTGCTGTCTCGAGATGGTGGTGGACAGCGTTGAGGTTAGTGTGGAGTCCTCGGATGTTAGAGAACTCGACCTCAAACAGCGAGGGTATGGTGGGGGTGAGCACCGCTGTACGACCGTTATTTCTTTTTTGTTGCGCCATTTGGGAGAAATTAAATGGAAAAGAGACGTGAAGCGAGCGATGTATTGCCACGATAGGGATGGGCAAAGTGTGGAGGCGTGTTTCCCCAAGTGGTTGCCAAAAGGAAAAATACACTGACCCGCCGGACGGAAGGGCCCCCGAACCCCCCCGGAAGTGGCCGCCGGGACCCCACCTACCGGTCACCAACCGGCACGACGGTTCACCCCGAGATTATGCGTGGCCTGGTGGGGCAGCCTCACGAGCTGGTTAGGCACGCTCGGGCCCCTGTACTATGCCACGGGCGGCCAGCGGAACAGCCGTTTCTTCGGGTCTCCCTGACCGGCAGGTCAATACAGTTTCCCCCGGCATTGGTTCAACAGCCGTCTCCAACCGGACCAACACCCATCGCGGCAATACTCGCTCGGGCTCTGGCTGTACGCTGGCTGACCTCGAAACGCGGCTGCAAGCCACTTCACGAGTTTTTCACCATGCGTACGGTGGTAACAAGCCAGGCGGATGTTAGCATCCTACCACCAGGTGAGCAGATGGTCGCTCAGATATCCCTTAGTCGCCTCTTACGACACCCATGGGAAAGAGAGGGGCAGTGAAATGTATTCTTTCTCCGTCACTGCACGGACTGTACTCTTGAAATATTATTTTTGTTATGTTCAATGTCGCGTATCACTTTCTGACATTTTACGACTGTTTTCCGCGGTGATCGAGTTTGTTCTTACAGAATAGCCTACTGAATTACGGTGGATTTTCTTCAATTCTGCTGTATCGTCTGGGAGTATCATCAAATGGCGGTAGACCAAATAGCTCTGGTTGGAAGTCCATTAGAGATTTGATGACGATTGTCGCGTGACGTGTGTGTTCTCGATCGAGACGTGAGTCAGGGATCATGACTACCTGGGTAAGGTACCAATTAAGCATCACCAATTTTTATTAAGCTAATTATAAAGAGTCAAATGGACCTGTTGGTGTGATCACCACTGCGTATAGATTCCTATTTCCATTCATCTTGGGAACTATAATGTTATTTCTCTTGTGCCTGTAATAACACTGGCTCACTCAGCCTTTAAGGCAAAACACAACTATACTAAGTATTGCTGTTTAGCGGTTGAATATTTGATGGGTGTGTGCTACTTACTCAGACATACTTGCATAAAGACATACACAGATACACTCAGACATAATTGAAGTAATTCCTATTATAAAAAGAAATATAATAACATTGCGATGTAACTTAATGTTATAAATACATAAATTTTACCTGCATTCCTGCTTCTACAGCTGACGTCACACCAACTGATGAATCTTCAAATACAAGACACTGTAATTTAAACAGTCCTTATTATAAACTATACTCAATAATAATAATACATATGTAATCAACATAACACTTGGAAATATTTTCTAATTAAGATGGTAATGAGCTGAACTTATTGTACTTGACCTGTCTTTTATATTCTTTTACATATGGGTGAATAAGAGGTCTTTGTACGCTAGTTGTGCAATGCTATTGAACGAACCGAGCTTGGTAAGTAAACGAATAAATTTGATTTCTTTACATTTTTAAATAGCATACAGTGTAACCTGTTTCGGTTTCGGCTTATCAGGAAATCTGGATGCTGCCACCAGGTATATGTCAGGTTTTGGCTTCCCTCGGGACACTTCTGGATCTGTCACGCTTACCTTGATTGAAACAACAATAACAAACTTCGTTATTATATAAACAAAAAATAATCTTGTATAATAAGTTTATATTTTAACTTTTTATTAATAAGCCACTGCTACTTATATCACAAATATATTACAAACAAATATAGACAGAGGTCCCTGTTACCAGGGAGCGCCGTGCGTCTCCGACATACCAATACAACAACAGCGCGGCAGGCGGCGCACGTTTTATATACGCGTTTGCACGTTTGAGTATGATTGGTTATGTAGAATTGAACTCAACTTACATAGGAAGAATCTAAGTCTTTGAAGCTGTTTTTTCACTTTTATTTGTTCCTTTAAGCTTTCAATCATCATCATTTTACAGACTATCATTTATAGGTAGCTGAAGTTTCAGCTAATTCAACTGAACAGTTATTTTATAGCATTTTTTTTCGAATAAATGTTCGATATGATTCTATAAAGTGACATAACTTTTTATTTATAAACCGATTGAAATAAAACAAACATTAAATTTTAAGTGAAGATTGGCACAATAGCTTATTGAAAACCGCACCCATATCAGTTAAGCCATTTCTAAGATTAGCTTGTACAAATACACAGAGACAAAAATTGTAACAATCATTATTTTGGGTTCTAATGCGTTGATAAAAACCCCCAAATAATAGTTTTGCTCATAAACCTTGATACATACTTTGTGATGAAATAAACCAAACAGCTTCGGTCTGGCCGTAGCATGAAGTCTAACCGCTTGCTCAGTTGAATTCGTCGCTAACGCCGTTGGAATCTTGCTGTCGTGGAGATGAGTTAGAAGACGTTCTGCTCCTGAGTTATAACTTTAATTAATGTGATTTGCGGATAAGACTTTTTGGTTTGCATGCCGGAAAATACTTCAAAAACATAACCTGGCCCATAGGTGAAGGACCGATTTATATAAAAATCAAGCATAAACAGACTTTGTTGGCAAATATCCTCTGTATTCATTTACTATAGGTGCTCAACTTTCATATATATAATTTGGATCCATGAACTAATTTCGTGCTCGACGGTTAAATAAAACATCATAAAGACTATTCCAACCAGGATTATTTATTTATTTAGGAAATCAGCATGTGTGATTGCGTCCATCAATCTACAATAGAATAAAGTATTGGAATCAGCTTCAAACCTTAAGAATACTTTTCACTGGTGGTAGGGCTTTGTGCAAGCTCGTCTGGGTAGGTAGGTACCTCCCACTTATCAGATATTCTACCGCAAAACAGTAGTACTTGGTATTGTTATGTTCTGGTTTGAAGGGTTAGTGAGCCAGAGTAATTACAGGCACAGGGGATATAACATCTTAGTTCCCAATTTTGGTTGGAGATGGTTAACATTTCTTATATTGCCAATGTCTATGGGCGTTGTGTGTGTGTAATGTCGCGTCCACCTACCTATAATATAAAAAGAACGCCTGTCCAGCAGTAGAGCATTTATAAATAAATAACCTTTTTGTAACGGCGCACTCGGCAACAATTTCTCAGCTAAATCTCCCAATTGCTTTTCAAATTCATTAATGGATATCGGCATTTTCAATTCATTGACTATAGTTTCACAAATTTGTCTATCAGTTACACCGTACATCTGCAAAGTTTTGAATTAGCGTAGTCGATATCAATACCCTTTAAACTAATTTTCTAATTATTTTAAGTCATTTAGATCGACGCGAGGCCGTTGGAGCAAACGTGTTTTAGGGTGGAGACTGCGGATCGGCAAACGCAAGGGCGTTCTCCAGCCAGGTTGACAGATGACCTAAAGATGGCGAGAATATACCAAAATATAGTAGTGAACCGAGTAAATTCATTATACATAATTGCTTTTTTCGACCATAAGGCTTGTGTATTCCTATCATTGATCACGGTGGCTGTTCTGCATGAAAATACGGAGGCATTGGCCATTGCGGAGGATTCACGTAAAGGCGTTTTAAAAGCGATAAAAAGGGCGCTACGTACTCGAAGTCAAACTTCTACTCGCATAAGTTTAACTACCTCACAGTCAATCGCTTTAAATTTAGTAAAAGGAAAGTACTACTAAATAATATACATATAAGTTCATGTTAAAGTACATAAATCACATACCCTGACTTGTAAATCTTTTGTATATACTCTGTTATATTTTTCGCATATTTCCTTTATCATTTTATGGTAAATAACTTCAGAATCTAGAAATTATAGGTGCCGGGTTCAATAACATTTGATTATATATTTAAAGATGACTGTCAAATAAAACTCAGAAAAAACCTGGAGAAGCTAGAAGTGCGTTTTTTATTAAGAAGGAAGGTACATTGGCGCTGGAAGAAGTATAAACCCTTCCTTGCCAACCTTAGGAACTAACATGAAATGTCCCTTGTGCTTGCACACTGGTTTATTCGCCCTTCAAACCCGAACAAAAAATTCTAAGCATTGCGGTTTGGCGGTTAAATATATAATGAATATGTGAATAGTGATTACAGAATCAGATAGGCTTACACAGGGGGCCCCACCAAGTGTACAATTCCGTGCCTTGGAAACCACATAAAGCCAATGGCAATACGGCTGATCTTGTTTTGGTCGTATTGGATTTGCCGTCCTATCAGATTATGGAAGTGAAGGAATAGTGTGCACCTATGTTTGCGCACACTTGTTCACTACATGTTCAGCGCAGGTGGCTACCCTTGATCACCCTCTGATGACGTCATATCCACTCTCCGACGTTGTGTGTGTAGCGCGAATATAAAATACTTTGTCGTTTCTATGGGTTTATATGGGTGTACATATGTACACACACGGAGAAACGACACAGCAAAAACTGATTATTTTAGTTACTGGCAAACGTTCTTATTTTTATTATATTTCGATGAACCTTTATGTTTTATTGGTTTTCTGTAATTATAAATTATTTTAGCGTATATGAGTGTTTTACTCATACGACGTACGCATGTGGCTTTTTTTTTAATGTATAGGCTAGCGCTTGACTGTTATCACACCTGATGAAAAGTGAGATACAGTCTAAGATGGAGGGCGCTTGCCTAGAAGATGCCTATTCACTCTTGACTTGAAGGTACCCATATTGCAGGCGGTGGGGAAAACGGAGGTTTGGTATTCCAGACCTTGGCGGTGCGTATCAGAAACGAGGAAGCAAATCGTTTCGTACGTGTCTTAAATACGTCAACTACGTACGGGTCCAGATTTTTTCGATGCCTCGCAGTTTCGTGGTAAACGGTGACGGGGGAACCAAATTAAATTGTACCTGAGCACACTCCGAAATATAGCCGCCGCGTGTGGAGGGGGTATCGGTTGTTAGGTCATATCGTCAGATGCAATTTACATGTCAACCTGCTTTATCCAATCGTCCTAGGTACCATTTACTCGTCACATGAATATGTGTCGCCAAGAAGCCTTACCGGAATACCACAGATAAGGGTAAATGATGGAATTTAACCAGTGGCAGAATAGAAATAATATAGTTCCCAAGTTTGGTAGAAAATTAACGATATTTGGGATGATTAATACTCACACAGCTCCAATGTTTAGAGCCGTGGTGACCACTTATCCATGGCACATTTGCCTGGCCACACGATAAAAAATAGTATAGCTTTCACAATGAACGCTATCCTTATTACCTTATCATTGTTAATATTAATTGTCGGTTGTATATTTAAATGCGATTGACCCCAGTGCTATGACACTATTATTTATTAAATTAAACATTTATTAATATATTTATTGGAATAGGCATATCTAAAGTACATATATTAAACACTTTAGAAATTAGTATTATCATATCATAAAATGTAATACGGGCTTGTATATATATATATATATATAAATAAAAAGAAAAAATTACATTAGCAGCAATAAGTAACAGCCTGTGAATGTTCCACTGCTGGGCTAAGGCCTCCTCTCCTTTTTTTGCGGAAAAGGTTGGAAATTATTCCACCACGCTGCTCCAATGCGGGTTGGTGGAATACACATGTGGCAGAATTTCAGTGATATTTGACACATGCAGGTTTCCTCACGATGTTTTCCTTCACCGTCAAGCACGAGGTGAATTTTTATAAACACAAATTAAGCACATGAAAATTCAGTGGTGCTTGCCCGGGTTCGAACCCACGATCATCGGTTAAGTTTCACGCGTTCTAGCCACTGGGCCATCTCGACTCTTAGCAAAACTATTCTTTTATTTTTACTTCAAAACCGTTTTTGACCACCTGGAGATATATTATGTACAAGTGTGGTCCTAAATACAGGTGTACTCTCTATTCCTTCACGTGAATCACCGTAGTGTTAATACTGCTTGATACTGATTTTGAAAAACCTATTTTTACTTTTAATGGTCCAAACCAGGATTTGAACCAAAGATCTCGGGATCTGCGGCCTTATGTTATTAGACCAACGAGAAAGTCAATGTCTTTGTAACATTACATAAAATTTTATAGGTCCTGACATATGAATTTATCGTTTTGTACGGAAGGAATATAAAGTCTTTTTTTTTTTGTAAAATGTATTTAATTAATCAAAGTATGCACCGTTGTTATCTATGCACTTTTGCCATCTCATAGGTAGTTCATTGATCCCTTTACTAAAAAAACCATGGGGGCGAGAATCAATAAACTCTTTGAAACCGGAAAAAATGGTAATCTGTTGGAGCAAGGTCTGGGGAGTACGGTGGATGTCGCAGACATTCCAATTGTAGCTCATCTAACTTAGTGGTTGTTTGTTGTGCAGTGTGTGGTCTTGCGTTGTCGTGAAGCAGCAGTGGCCTAGAGCGATTGACCAATCTCGGTTGTTTAGCAGCTAGTTCTTCCTTCATAGTTTGTAGTTGCTGACAATAGATATCTGCCGTAATCGTTTGGCTAGATTTTAGAAAGCTGTAGTGAACGACACCGGCGCTAGTCCACCAAACACTCACAAGTAACTTTTTCTGAGTCAATTTTCGTTTAGGGCAGGATTTGGCTGGGTCTCCAGGGTTCAGCCATTGCGACGAGCGCTTCCGATTATCGTACAGTATTCACTTTTCATCACAAGTAATGATTCGATTTAAAATCCCTTCATTATTGTGTCGATTGAGCAAAGTAACACAGCAGTCGACGCGTGTTTGCAAGTTCGATTCACTCAATCCATGAGGTACCCATCGTTCAAGTTTTTTTACTTTCCCGATTTGCTTGAGGTGGATTAATATATTTTTATCACCTACCCCGAGGCCCGCAGCTATCTCGGAAGTGCACGATAGCCTTTAAATCTTCATTTTACACTTTGGTACGGCCGTTCACGGGGTTGGTTCTGAACAAAACGCTAATTTCATATGTAAGAAAGGATATATCACTCGGGTTTTGTTTGAGATTACATTTCTACAAAAGACAGATAACTCTGTCCGCAACGAGATCGATAATCATAATGGTAATGTTATAAACGTCTTTAAAACTTCTCTCTAATTCCTGCTTCCCCTTTCCTTCATAAGTCTAAGCGAGCTGGCTCTCAATGTCACCACCTAACTGTGACATCAATTCCATCGCACACAAAGAAATTTGGCAACTCCTTTCTTTGTCGCACTTCCAAAAAATGGAATTCCTTACCAGCTTACGTGTTCCCCTCCTCTTACAATCCGGGTTCCTTCAAACGAGGCGTGAAGAGGCATCTTGCGGGCCGGCAAGGCGGGGGCGGCAGTGCAGAACATTCTTCCCGACTGTACTGGCCGTCGTCGCGTTTAGACTCTACTACCACTTACTATCAGGTGGAGTAAAGTCATTTGCCCTCCCGGCACATATAAAAAAAAAAAAATACATCGAACCATGTAAGCTCGCTCTTATTATATCGTTTTATAAAATGAAGTTTGATTGAGAAGAGAAGAATTGAAATGAGAGTTTAAATTGAGTTCTCATATCTGTATAAGAAATATTTTTTTTATATATTTCGAATGTATATCCGACGTAATTATAAATTGATTTTTCTCAGGTTTTGCGAAAACTCTATACGCCTGGCAACTGCGTGTGCCGCGTCGTCGTGTACCGGCCGAGGCAGGAGAGGATCGTCAGCAATGATCTCGAACAGATGGTAATGTTTACTGGTGGTAGGGCTTTGTGCAAGCTCGTCTGGGTAGGTACCACCCACTCATCAGATATTCTACCGCAAAACAGCAATACTTGATATTGTTGTGTTCCGGTTTGAAGGGTGAGTGAGCCAGTGTAATTACAGGCACAAGGGACATAAAATCTTAGTTCCCAAGGTTGGTGGCGCATTGGCTATAAGCGATGGTTGACATTTCTTACAATGCCAATGTCTAAGGGCGTTTGGTGACCACTTACCATCAGGTGGCCCATATGCTCGTCCACCTTCCTATTCTATAAAAAAAAAAATCTTGTTTAATCGAGTTCAATCATAACACAATTTAAAACCAAAGTCGGCTTTATATTTGAACTGGCTACCCGTTCCGGCATCGCTCGGGTAGAATAAGATATTCATAGATAGATAGTTTACTTTACGCACACCATTAAAGATCTCATACATACATCATCATCAACCCACCGTCGTCCACTGTTGGACATAGGCTCGATCCTCAGTTCTCAATATCCATCCGCTGCCAGCCACTTTGCGAATAGATCTCAATTGGCATTATTTCTTCCGATATCTTTAACATTTATCGTCATATTTCAGCCAATTTACAACAAACATTAATTAATTATACACTTAAGCCAAGCCATGATAGCCTAGTGGTTAGAACGCGTGAATCTTAACCGATGATCGTGGGTTAAACCCGGGCAAGCATCACTGAACTTCCATGTGCTTAGTTTGTGTTTATAATTCATCTCGTGCTTGACGGTGAAGGAAAACGTCGTGAGGAAACCTGCATATGTCTGATTTCATTGAAATTCTGCCACATGTGTATTCTACCAACCCGCATTGGAGCAGCGTGGTGGAATAAGCTGCATACCTTTTACTCAAAAGGGAGAGAAGGACATAGCCCAGAAGTGGGACATTAACAGGCTGTTACTACTACACTTAAACATTCCCCGTGAATAGTTTCGTCCATCGGTGAAAACTATATTAAAATCCCTTGGGTAGTTTATGAGTTAACTGCGTTCAGATGGATAGACAGACGCTGTTCAAAAATTTTGTTTTATTATATTATGTAGTAATGTAGTAATAGTTAAAATTGCAGAGCTATGTTCATTGATGTAAATTTTGTAGTATTATAACAAATCAAGGAAATACCAAATTCAAGAAAAAATTCAAGGTGATCTTTAAACTTTAACCTGCATTTATTGTAGATGAATTAAAATTTCGATTTTATTAATCACTGGCTGTGTGTACGTGTACCCGCGGCTTCACCCGCGTATTATTAGTTTTATTTTCGTTAGATAAAATTAGTATTTATTCGATTTTGCAGCACCCGGATCTAGATAGGGTAACATAAAATTGGCCATGACAAAAACATTATTCCCTTAAATGTATTCCGACATACTTGAATGTCTTTCCCTGTGTTCCATTTATTGTGGACATCATCAGAGTTAAGGGTACCAGCTGAAACCGTTGCTGGGTTTCGTCAGTTATACTGAACTTATATTGTTATAGTTTGCTTAGTTCCGTAATGTGTAGGTTTTGCAATGAAATATATTCTTATCCAGATGATGCAGTTCTTCCGCGAGGAGAGATCTGGTGTTCTCGTTGCTGGTAAGGTTTAGGACACCGCGAGGTAAGTGACCGCAAGTTCATTTGGAATGGTTTATTGACTGCTCTTGGAAGTGCATGATCGTTTTAATTATGTATGTTTGTATTATGTGTGTAAAAATATTTAAATCAATTCATTTATTTCGATATTTGTATATAAACAACGTTTTATTTCTTATGACTCGACTATATAGTTAATATTTGTGTGTTTGTATAGATATACTGTTATATCGAAGTACTATACGATGTGTATCTATTTTTACATTATTTATGTTAGTTAAGATCGAGGTTTTTTTATAATATAGATTTAGGTAAGAGTTAAGTTGGAGTTTTTACCGGAGATCGTTACATGAGTATCACAAACCTGCGTTGGAGAGAAGTATTGGAATGAGCTGTTGTGGTGGGTACATTTAGAGGAGATTACTATACTTTAAGATGACATTTTGTGTAATACTGTAAAAGGCCTGTGTCACTGAATGAATTGTACACACAGAAATTGTTTTGTACGTAACAGTATTAGGACGATGCCTTGTACCTAAATGGATTACCCGTTTTTTTATTTATTTAACAAACAATAACGTACATTGAAATTAGATCAAAATCAAAATGAAGTCTTAGATTATCAGCAGAATTAAGGATACAGTTATGGACATTTTCTGCTCGAGTAGACAATTTTGCTCTTCTTAATTTATAATCGCAAAAGATTCTTGTCAGACGACTTGTTTGGTGTTTGGAAGTATGTGATCAGTAGATATAATAAATGTATTAAATTTAAATATTATTAGGTTATTACATGTTCGACGCGGCTGATCGTGACCGTTACGGTCGCGCGGAGGCACCACCTTGCATCGGACACGCTCGAGCTTGCTTCTCTCAATATCCTAACGTTAGTTTAACATTGTTTGTGATTTTTGCGTTCCGATCTTTTAATTAGCAAACTTAACCACATAAGAAATTTATTCATGGTAATATAATATACATTATAGCAAATATTTCTTTGAATTTTGACCCCAACAAAATGGCGGTGTTGTCCGGCTACAGTTACATTCGCGAGAGTGGAAGGAGAGAGTTACCACTTGTCTTAAGTGGTGCTTTATAGTGATACTTACTTTATCTAAAAGTAATTAATAAAATATATTGTATATTGTTTTTAGTTGGCATTGCAAATTAATCCTTCATACATTTAATAAATCTAGGATACATTTTAAATTATATTTAAAATATCGCAGGTACCATCGTTGGTTGAGAAATTAGGCGCAAATATACCACCGGTTTTGAAAGAATCGCACGACGACGATTCAAAAGACGTACGTAACACATAATATAGAGTTTATTTTTAAGCTTCCAACGTAAATTAAATAAGAATTCAGTTTAAATTAGAATTTGACTAAATGTTTCAAGCTTTTATGGGGGGAGCCAATAATAAATAAGGGTAAATTACTTTTGTCGGTCACGAGAATGAATGAGACAATAGAATAAAACCTACTTACTATACGTCAAACCTGATGGTCGTAGAAGTCGAGACAGGCCCAAGCTTAGGTGGCTGGATGCTGTGAAAAAAGATCTAAGGGAATCGGGCTGAACAACTAGAGCGAAGGTAGCCAAAGACAGATCCATTTGGAGAAATGGATGGAATGGAAAGGCTCGCCCGTGGCTGTAATACCTCCGATGATAATGACGATAAATTTATTTTTGTTGATCATAAAACAATTAGAGCTTACATACTACTAATTTTATTGTATTTAATTTAATCGCAATGTAGAAGCGTGGTGGTATAAGCTGAACAATTAGAGAAGGTGTTAGCCCTATAGTAGGATATTGGCAAGCAGTTACTTTTCACTTGTTATGGCTAATATTGTTTAGTAAATAGTGTAATGTAATGTGATGAAACTAAATTTTTTTTATTTGGTTATAGGTAACCGTTATAGCTGATAAATCGAAAGCAGAAGTGCAGAAAGATAAAGATACGGAGGTTGGTAGTAATGGATTTTTTGTTATCTATGTGTCCAAAATTGGGTGTCACGTATCCCTGATCTAATATATTTAGACGATTCTCGATGAAGATGAGCTTATCCAGCAGTACATACATTCATATTATTAAAAATATTAATGTAATATTTGTATGTCTTGTTACTAATACCGTAGTAGTCTCATCCTATATAAAAATTTTGGTAAAACGAAATGTTTTGTTGTAACTCGACCTAACCTACTTACTATCTCTACGATTTAAAAGTGTCCATGACTGAGACTGTGCCGTAATCTGTCTGGTGTCGTAGTTCGTTCAGACCTATGGGCACTCGCTCTTTTCAAAGCGAAAAAATTCAATTAGCAATCATTTGACGGGCCGGTTGGCGTGGTTGGTAGATACTTGCCTTTCACGCCGAAGGTTGTGGGTTCGATTCCCACACAGGGCAGACATTTATGTGCACGAACATGTCTGTTTGTCCTGAGTCTGGGTGTACTTATCTATATAAGTATGTATTTGAAAAAGAAAAGTAGTATATGTAATATATCAGTTGTCTGTTTTCCATAGTACAAGTTCTGCTTAGTTTTGGATTGGGCTGGGTGTGAATAATGTCACGGGATAATATAAAATGTATTATCAGGAGTATATGGCGAGGATCTAATAACAGTAATTTATAACGATTAGGTACTTTTTGAAAATATGAACGGGGTATCATTTGGGGTTAATAGCAGGTCAGGAATAACTTAATTTTCATGTTCTTAATATGTGTTTATAATTCATCTCATGCTCGGTGGTTAACGAAAGTACCGTGAGGAATCTGCATGTGTAGCATGAAAATTTGCCACATGGGTGTATGTGTGTGTGTGTGTATGTGTGTGTGTGTGTGTGTGTGTATGTGTGCCACTAACTCGAAATTGAGCAGGACAGTGAAATGGGTAATAATAATAATAATACTTTATTGTTATCCAATACATACATATTTTAAAAAGTGGCCCTGACTCCTGAACTGGTGTTACCCGTGCGTCAGAAGTCAGTTCCTTCCCATTCAATTATTAAAAAGTTACAAAGGGTCTTATTACTAATTATTGTAAGTTAATCCAAACCGTGTGTACGTGAGTGTGTAAATATGTGTGTGTGTGTGCTATAATTGAGCGTGTGATGTAGATGTTCATTTATGAGGTAGTTAATAGTTTCTCAACGTCTTCATAATTAAGTTGTTTTAGCCATGTTTTAGTTTTGCCTTTTAATTGGTAGTTATTAATATTCTTAATTCTTGAAAATTTATTTAATTTTTTATAAAATCTAGGTGCGAGACTGTTATATTGTTGCTGTGCAAATTTACT
Organism: Nymphalis io; assembly: GCF_905147045.1. Lineage (NCBI taxonomy): Eukaryota > Metazoa > Arthropoda > Insecta > Lepidoptera > Nymphalidae > Nymphalis > Nymphalis io. Next base: position 4,673,745 of record NC_065914.1, read on the forward strand.
TTTAACATTATTGTAGGGAAATCGATCTCTTCTACTGAAATTAGTTGTGGGTAGGAATGGGACAACTGTTTTATGGTATTTTTGTATACATAGGTGTACAAAAAGTTTTCTCACAGATAAAACATTCGCCTTTTCGTAAACCTTTTTTGTTGAAAATCGGAATGGTAAATACATAATTACTTTAAGTAGAGCTCGCTGGGCACGCTCAGCCATTAACATATGGGTTTTGGCAGCGGCACCCCATGAACAAATACAATACGTAAGTTTACATTCTGCTAGAGCTTTATATGTTCTTATTAAGAGGGGAATATCACGCTCAGGCATATTGCATGCCTGAGCGTTTTAAAAATGTATATTAATTTTCTTATTCTTTTACAAACTGATGCTATGTGTTTATTCCAACTAAGTATTTCATCTATAATTATACCCAAGTATTTGATGTTTGATACTCTAGATAAGCTTGTGCATGTACAATGGGGGCGTGTACGTTGTCGATTCTATTACATGGATATGTATGAGTGTACAACTTAAGAGTCTTTTGGTACTCATGCCTTAGTTTTACTGAAACAGATATACTTCGTCTTACTGGTATTAAGTGTTAATAGGTTGTCCTTCAGCCAAGAAATAATAGTGGAAAGTCCATTTTCAGCCAGGTGGTGCACATCCGCCCACGTAATCCCATGAAATAGAATGACTGTATCGTCGGCAAACATTTGTATATCAGCACCTTTTAGTTTGGTATTGCATAGTTCGTTGATATACACTAAGAACAGCGTTGGGCCTAGAGTACTCACTTGGCGAACACCGTAGGTTGTTTTAATTAAAGTTACTTGTATAGTTGTCGACTCTCACGCACTGCCTGCGATCGGTTAGATATTCCTGAAACCACTGAAGAACATTACCGCGTATTCCAATACTTTCATGACGAGTTAGTAGGATCGGAATGGATATTGTATTAAATGCTTTCTGTAGATCTAGGAAAATCCCCAGACATTTCTCTTTATTATATGCGGTTATTTTAGATGATAAATGAAGAACAGCTTCATCAGTGGAACGAGAGTTGCGAAAACCAAATTGGCTCTCTGATAGGAAGTTATTGCGTTCCAGATCTTTTATTAGCAATTTTTTCTATAACTTTCGAAATTGAGCTTAATAGGGAAATAGGCCTATAATTACTGGCATCTGTTTTATCACCCATTTTGTAAATGGGACATACGACAGCATTTTTAAAAATCTTTGGAAAAACACCAGACTCAAAACTTAAGTTTATTAAATACGACATTGGCATGGCAAGAACATGTCTCGAATTTTTAAGTATTAAAGACGATATTTTATCGATCCCGGACGCTTTGTTTGATTTCAGACAACAAATAGTACTTAAAACTTCATCAGGGGTCGACAAATATAACGATATAGATTTCAGGGGTACAGTATAAGATTTAGGATGTTAGCATTTAGAAAGTGTAATTTCATTAGTATTTAATTTTTCTAGTGTTTGTCTGGCTAAGTGACTACCCACAGATGTAAAAAACTTATTGTACTCATGATTAAGGGAGTCTATAGGAGACGGGCTCAGTTTTAACAAGTCTGTAGAAGAAATTTTAACTTTATCAATGTTACATACCTCCTTCATTACTTTCCAAGTTTCACTTATATTATTTTTATTTAATTCTAGTTTTTGTTTAGAATATTGTCTTGTTAACATTTTTATTACTTTTTTGAGTGTATTTCTATATAAAGTGTATTTGATATTAAGGTCAACATTATCACTGTATTTTCTTATTTGTTTATGTAATTTATCTCTTTTTCGTATTGATTTGACAACCCCTATAGTCATCCATGGTTAAAATGGAATAAATGGAAGCATTAATAGGTCCAACCGTTCTCCTCAGAAGATAGGGCTTGGCTCAGAAGTTTTAAAAGCAGTTTTTTTTTTAGTTAAGTTAGCGCTTGACTGTTATCACACCTGATGGAAAGTGATGATACAGTCTTTTTTTTATTTTTATAGAATAGTAAGGTGGACGAGCATATGGGCCACCTGATGGTAAGTGGTCACCAAACGCCCTTAGAAATTGGCATTTTAAGAAATGTCAACCATCGCTTATAGCCAATGCGCCACCAACCTTGGGAACTAAGATTTTATGTCCCTTGTGCCTGTAATTACACTGGCTCACTCACACTTCAAACCGGAACACAACAATATCAAGTATTGCTGTTTTGCGGTAGAATATCTGATGAGTGGGTGGTACCTACCCAGACGAGCTTGCACAAAGCCGTACCACCAGTAATAATAAGATGGAGCGGGCTTGCCTAGAAGATGCCTATTCACTCATATTACTTGAAGGTGCCCATATTGTTTGTTACAATATAGTGATTTACATTGAATATTTAATTTTAGGTGAGATTTGAAGAACCGGCATCATTCACAATATACGGAATGGAGGTTACAAGTTTGAGAAGGCTCAACAAATATGAGAAATAATACCCAAAAAAAAACAAACGCAATAAACTGACAGCTTGCCAGGCTTTACTTATATATACATGTAATGTATAGTTCTCGCCTGTTCATGTATTGTAAAATGTCCGTATGTATGGCGACGCTCAAAACGGTATGTGACGTAAGATTGATTTATATCCTGTCATAGATGATTTTGTAAGAACAGACGGATGTACAGACTTAGCATTATCTTTATTATTATTTTAAATTTAAGTGAATACAAAAAGCGGTAATTATAATTATTTTTCCTCACGAACTGTGACGTCATTGTGATATTTAACTATACGAATTGTAAACGAAGAAATTAATTTCAATGTATATTTCTAACAACTGTACATCTTGAACGTTACAAAAAGAGGTCAAATTTTATTATTTCTTTTATTCAAGAGTTTAATGTGAAGAGTGAATATTTCTTGAGTTGATTTATAAAAAAATATTCAAGTATTTCGCGATATACTTTTAGTGATTTATATTTGGTCGATATTATTCGAGAGCGTCGCCGAGACGTGCGCTCGCGCCGATATCCTCAAGACGAATGGGACGATGGATTTTTTACATTAAACCTGCAATGTTGTAACATTACAAGAGTCGTGTAATGTTATGTTTTGACGACTTTTTAGGAGTTATTACATGAATGTCTAGTACCATTTATAAAAGCGCTTGCTTTAAAGCGCTTTAAGTACATTCTCTCCTATTTCATCTCTTTCTTCTATTAATAAAAAAGTCAATGAAATAATATATAGACAAGATTGTTTTAGAAAATATCATGTTTAGCTTCTTTTGCCTTACTTTTACAACTCTGTAAATTCGGTATTAAAAAAAAAACAACATAAAACGAATTTTACAAATATTATAATCTGTGGTACCACCAACGTTTTTTTTTAATACGAAAATAATATCTGTATATACAAAAAATGCATGTACAATATTCTATATATCGTCTTCCAAGAGCCGACGCCCCCAGTATTTTTGTTTTTTTATTTGGTGGTTTTTGCTCTCCAATGTATATCAGATATTTTTCATATAATATTTCTATACGTCATTTCAAATATACAATTTATACAACACGATTTTAAATTGAGCCTGTATGGTATTAAAAACAGAATAAAAATTACTTCACAAAAAAAAATTAAACAGGAAAAGTTAATAAAATTCAGACGATATTTTGTTATATGATAATAAATTGAAATGACTATAATGAAATATGTACGTTATTAAATATATAAAATACTTTTTACTTTGCTTACAATTTGAACAAACTGTATCAATATATGTGAAAAATTTATGTCAAAACCTTTTTGCCACGTTTCGTCGATGTTGGTGTTGAATAAAAAAATAATAATAATCTTGGTTTTATTTTGTATGTTGTGTAAAAGCCGAGATGGCCCAGTGGTAAGAGCACGTGAATCTTAAGCGATAATCGTGGGTTCACACCCCGGCAAGCACCACCGAATTTTCATGTTCTTAATTTGTGGTTATAATTCATCTCGTGCTTGACGGTGAAGGAAAACATCGCGAGGAAAATTTATTATATTTATTTGTATTCCACCAACCCACATTGGAGCAGCGTGGTCGTATACGCTACAAAACCTGCTCAAAAAGGGAGAGGGGGCCTTAGCCCAGCAGTGGGACATTAACAGGCTGTTACTGTACTGTTTATTTTGTAACATTTATTTCAGCATTTGATAAATGTTGATGTACATTACATTACGAGTTAATTATAGACGCTGTTTACCGGGTGATTAGTTAAACTGTATTGTAATTATTGGGTACCAATGAAATTTTACTTTAAAAATGTTTTAAATGTTTTAATTAAATGTTTTAATTAAGTTTTAATTATTCATGACGTCCGAATGACTGGGCATTTTTAAAATAAAAATTCATTCATACCCAATAATTAAACAAAGGTACTAAATAGGTAATAAATGCTAATAGTATTTTAAAGCTGATCTGTCACTTTGTTAACAACGCTGTGTTTTTATTTCGATAATCAATTCGATAATGATACTAAGAGAGGACTGAGGCCACACGAATTGTGTTATTTCATACAAATATTCAACGTGTGAAACACAATTAACTGCGACGCAACACGGATAATTTATATTCATATTATAAAATACTAATGAGTTCATTATTGTAGACGTGTGTACAATATACTAGGGTTTTTGCAATGATTAATTAACATACAACATTTATACATTTTCAGCATGAGAAATAGCTTATCACAAGTCGTATCGGATAATAGCTTACAAATATATTTGAGTGTGTTCAAGAACACATTTTAAGACACATATTATTTAAGACACGTACGAAACGATTTGCTTCCTCGTTTCTGATACGCAGCGCCAAGGTCTGGAATACCCTCTCGACCTCCGTTTTCCCCACCACCTACAATATGGGTACCTTCAAGTCTAGAGTGAATAGGCATCTTCTAGGCGAGCGCGCTCCATCTTAGACTGTATGTCACTTTCTATCAGGTATGATAACAGTCAAGCGCTAGCCATTTAAAAAAAAAAGAAACTTCATCATCTTCCTTATTCACCCTTTTACCACCTGACACTCGCTGTTCGTCGTAAGGACTGACACCCCTTCCACAACGGAAGGCCAATTTGCCCGAACGTACCGTTTAATTCAACGTATTACGTATTGTTATGGAATAGCTTACCAGCCAGTATTGCCTGCTTTATATAACCTGAGTACCTTCTAAAGAAGAGAACAGCCATATTTTAGGCAAGCAAACTCCAATCTTCTACTCATCATTGTCTTTTTTATATAATTGTCGTCAAGCGCATTCCGATACTATGGTATGAAAAAAATAAAGGTAAGAGGCAAATCAAAGCATACCGGGCGGTAAGTATTATATATTCATATTAAAACAAATATAATATCAGAAATTATCTCTGAAAAAGTATTCCTACCTTCTAGAGAGTGAAACGACAATCAGGAATATCAAGCTTATATTACAAATCAGTTATTATAAAATATTATAATACAACATATACATAAATATATAGTCATATCCTAGAGGCTTCCTATGCTAGAGGGGTCAGTAGACTGAGGGCGATTATCTCACTCGTATCATTTACTGGTATCCGGGCTGGCTACAATCGGCTGCCGCTCTCCTTAACTTCGATTTCACTAGACTGCAGAAGCTGTCTCTTTATGAAAGTCGCTGGCTAATTAAAATTATTATGCTGTTATTTCTAGTTGAATGTTTTCTGTTGGACCTACTGGATTTTTACAGCGTGACGGGGCGTGGGGCGAGTACTATTACTCGTATCACGCCCAGAGACTAGTTGACTCCGGGCGTAGTACTGTGACTTTATGTCACAATTGCGTGACATCACAAGTACCGACTTGTATTTAGTGCCCTCGTGTATATTTTCCGTGCGAAGGGAGCGTTTGCGATGATAATCCTATTGGCTTTGTCGTTCAGGACGTCCATGGGACGCTTTAGACTGTCCGGGAGGTGTGAGAACAGGCCTGTGTTGTCAGAGGATTACTGTTTTGTCTGGCTCTCTAAAAATACTTCGTTGAGAGAATTTTGAAGTATTTGGCGATCAAATGGATGTTTTTATGAAGGTCGATGGTGCGAATGTATGTAGGTTATAGCATTATTCAAAAAAAGAATTACGTTCTATTAAAACAAAGAATCATATCATCGATGGTTCAAAAAATTTTAATGAACAAATAGTAAATTTAAAAAAGTACACTTGTTCGCTCGAAATTTTGATCCATGTACTTGATCCACTGACCCCAATGCAATTAACATTGCATTTTGTGATATCGATTAATCGGAAATTTGACTTCAGTCGTGTTAGTTAGCATGTGTAATTGCAATTAATTTAGCACATTATAACAATTTTAGCAACAACTCGTAAAATGTTGTAACGTATTGCTGTGTTTTAATGATTTAGGTTGTCATCAATATATTGTTGCAACGAGAAAAAAAGTCGTCTGAACAGTACATTTGAATTATAATTGTCTGTAGATATACAGTAAATTTAGGTAAATATTAAAATAGCCACAAAGCAGGCTTCAATTAGTTATTAAAAATTATTATTGGTAAAGCCTAATACTCTGTTGTTGAATATATATCTAAAACAGAAGGAATGGATTGGATGCGGATCAAAATGTTTACCAATATGGCAATATCTATAAAAAAACAGTCACGTGTAGCCTATTCCAATCGAAGAACAACAAGTTCATGCAAGTAGCTGACGCATAGCCCTCTCCCCCTCCACGATGCAGATGACGAATTTTTTCTAGCTCTGTATGATGTTAACTATTCATGAAAAAAGTTTTAGCCGGTGTATAGTACAACGCATTTTTTTACCATTTTGGCAACCTCCCCAAGCACCCACCGCTATTTGGGCAGCTGCCAATCGTTCGCTTATTAGCCATATAAGATCAACTATCGATGTCAACATAAGCCAGCTGACTATGACTTTTGTGTTTTCAACGGTACCATCCGGATTTTTACTCGATTAGGTAAATGCCACTTATATTTCCTCTACAGACAAACTTTTGTATTGCTAAGTTTTTAATTATATTAGGTGGCCTTGCAAATGGAATACCTGATGGTAAGTCATCACTGCCCATTGACATTGGCGATGAAAGAAATATTAACCATTTCGTACATCGCTAATACGCCACCAATTTTCGAAACTAAGATGTTATGTCTCTTGTACCTGCAGTTACACATCAACTAATTACTTATTATACTACATATTTATACCGCTAAACAGAAATATATATTACTATATTATAGAATAGAGGACAAGGTGCTACCCAGCCGGGAACCAAGGCCCTCCCCCCAAATAAAAGTGTGCTATAAGTAAGGGTATTTGATTCAGTATTCTTAAAGTCACAAGGAACTAATCAGTAGTTAGGTTTCTTATGGTGTCCAATAATACCGGGCTACTATACCCAAGAAATGATTCGTTTTTCTTACAGATATTTGTCTTTGAGGAGCAATTCAAAAGCTACCATTGAAGGCTACGAATAACAAATAGTAGGGTAAATGTATGTATGTAGATAACAAACACTAATTTTTCAATAAAGAAATCAATTTAAGTTCTCTTAACAATAATTACCTATTAACAATCAAAAAAGTAACTTTCTTATTGAAAAATGATAACCGACTTTAAACAAAAAAATATTTTGGACTATTTTGCCGGTTGGAGGAGTTATACAGACTTTTTTAAAGTCAATAAGTATAATTAAGATAATACGGACATAAGATCGAGAATTTAAAAAAAAAATCTTTCAAATTAAAATATCACATAATTATTATAGGTATTTTGTTTTGCCCCGAGTTTTGAAGACCCGTATTCTAATTATTTTTTTTTTCGTAATGTTTTTTATAAGTATAATAAAGGTTATATTATGTGTTACCGACGCACACATCTTTTCCCGATATAAAAAGAAAACACTTGTATTTATATAGTGGATTATTGTTATTCCTTCGTCAGTACTAATTTAGCGCACATAGTGAAGAGACATTAGTGCTTTTTATTAAGGAATTATTTATTTATACCTATGTGAGTATTATAATTTTATGTTATATATTAATTAAATCTAATAAATATTTTGAAAATAATTATTCTACAATTACTTTAAACGATTGTTATTATCAAAAATAATTTCGTAATAGACAGTTTTAGTTTTAGTCCCAAAAGGAAACGCCGAGTGTCGTGTACAAAAAGGTGCTAGGATTATTAATTATAAATAATGTTTTTAGACTTAAATAGTTTTGTTTTATCTGAATATTTTAAAAAGATATTTTTTTATCTGTCTGTCTGTCCGTGCTAATCTTTGAAATGGGTAAAAATGACAAATTGAAATAATAGAATTATTACAAGATATATTTCAAGGTTCCCTTTAGTCTTTATTTATCAAAATCGATTGAGTATCAAAAGTTATAAAAACGTACGACTTTTTGTCGTCATAATATATATATATAGGATAGCGGTACGAGATCAAAGTTACCAATTATGTATAAAGCGCATTTGTTATATTTTAAAAGTCAATTGATGTAAAAGTAAAATATATTTTTAATCGATTACTTAATGAATCAGTAACAGCCTGCGAATGTCCCACTGGTGGGCTAAGGCCTCCTCTCCCTTTTTGAGGAGTTATAAAACGTGGGTATTTTTGTCGTTTTAATATATGTATATGATCGTGGTGTCCAGATTTCCGGAGTAAAGTGACCTTTTGCCCTATTAGAAATCGTGTTTAGTTCAAATTTTCGTTGTCATTGTTTTGTCGTCGTTTCTTAAGAGTTTGAATTTTTTCATTAATTTCATTATTGATAATATTGAATAATTCCCAGGTTGCAATGATTAACTCGGTTGAAATTTTGTTCTATTTTTATATTTTAGTTTATGGATTTTTACTTTTAACTTTTAAGGTTACCTATTCTTTAGTTGCAGGGTTTAATATTTTGCATTCAATTGCTTAGTTTTATTCTTATTTATAGTTCAATTAGATAAGATTTTATTGTTATTTTTTTGTATAACTTTATAGTACATCTATTATTTTTATCATTAGTTATATGAGGTAATCTTTTAGTTTTTAGTTTTCATTAATAGTTAGCTTGCATAAATTATAGAATTTATTAAAGTTTGCATTAAATTGCATAGTTTTAACTTTATTTATAATGTTATTGGATTGGAACGGTAGTGTTTTTTTCTATTATTTGCTGCTGGGCTATATATAGGTAAAAATTATATTAGCAATAAGTAACAGCCTGTGAATGTCCCACTGCTGGGCTGAGGCCTCGTCTCTTTTTTTTAAAGAGATGGTTTTGGTCAGCGTGGTGGAAGCTTCTTCCACCACGCTGCTCCAACGCGGGTTGGTGGAATACACATGTGGCAGAATTTCAGTGAAATTAGACACATGCGGGTTTCTTCACGATGTTTTCCTTTACCGAAAAACATGAGATGAATTATAATCACAAAGTAAGTACATGAAGTAAATCAAAGTCGTCATATTGATGATTTGACCATAATCCATACGTAACACACACCGTGTGTTGTTAAGGACATGCAATTGTAATATTAAGGATTTCATCCCGCGAGTCTCGCTCTCGAAAATATCGAATCTAGACGATTTTGTCGTATTTTAGAGACTCGAGACTGCTATCTCCAGTTGTCGACACCTTTATGACAATTGAAAAATGGTGTATTAACTGCTTAAATGAATAAACTACGAGTATTCAAACTCATACTATACAACTATCGAAAAATTCTCGAGTCTCGTTTTTCCGGGTCGAGTCTTTTTTGTCTCAGGACTCGAAAATGTATCGACACTGAAAGCCTTATTTAGTATCAAATAATTACCAGCATCCAAGGATTCTTTCCAAGTTAAGGGATTTCGTCTAGACTGAGTTATGTTGTAGACCTTAACTTCCTTGAATCTGAAACGAAATGAGAATTTTTGATAAAATATATATAATGGAAATAATTGATTTTTCAAGAAGTATTTTAATTAATTTATCATCTATATATTTTATAACACGTTTCTTAGAATAGGCAAATAAAAAAAAATTGCGTATAGAAGGATACATATCGTCTGGAGATTTGTTACAGACCATTTTCTTGCTCGCTGCAAAAACGTATTTATGCGATTTCATCATCTAGAATGGGGAGTATGCACCAGAACACCAATTAAAAATTCAGCAGTACCCACTCCGTTTCATAGGGGTGTCACGGGATCGCTTGGGTATACTGACACGACGCCCCCGACATTGGTACCGAACATTTATAAATTATTCTACACCAAAACATTCACAGCGATGACACGGGCGAGTGAGCCAGTGTTATTACAGGCACGAGATATATAATATATTAGATACTTACTTTTCCAAACCGCAAACGTACGAAAGTAATATACATCCATTTACAGCCATGTCCACAGGATACAAATCGGCTTGATAATTTTCATTGCAGAGCATAGTGCGAAGAACACCTTCGAACAATAACACTGACATATGAAGAAGAACTTTTGCCACCAACGAAGTTCCTACTCTCATTAGGCCTTTTAGAATTTGCCGTGGGATGATAGGAACCTTATAAATAATAAGGTATTTATCATCTTACGGCTGTATTATGGACGCTACGTGCATTGAAATACAACCTGTCTTTTTATGCTATAGGTAGACGATTTTTATGTTAAAGGCAGAGAGGTCACTAATGTTAAATGGCTACCACCACCCTAACACTTCGGAGCCATATTAACCATTTCTTACATCACCAATGCGCTATAAACCATGGGAATTAGGTCCCTTTTGTATATATTGACAGTGTTCACTCACCATTCTAACCGCAATACAACAATACTGTTAGGCGGTACTGAGATGATGGATGGTGACTACCCAGTGGCTTGCACAAAGCCCTACCACCAAGTAAATTTAACTATTACCTTTACCCCCTCCAATTAAAATGCCTGTCGGTCCGTTTAAATTATCAACCCAACCAGGTATTGGCTCCTTGTAAGCAGCAGTTACTGTAAAACAAAACGTTAATGATTTTTCAGAAATATAAATAAATATTATATGTTTTTAAGCACATCAGATATGTTGACATATTTTAATTTCTTTTTAAATTAAAATAGGTTGGCAAAAGGTCAACTCGATGGTAAATAGTCACCACCGACGATAGACATTGGCACTGTAAAAAATATTAACCGATCCTTACATTGCCAATGCATCACCAACTTTGGTAACTGAGATGTTATGTCCATTGTGCCTTTATATTACTCGTTCACCCTTCAAATTGTAACAAAACAATATTAAGTTTCCTTCCCAAATTTGCAAAACCCCTACCACCAAGTAAGGTTGAACAAACAAACAAACAATATAATATGTATAATATGTTTTAACTTACCAATGGACAAACGTCCAATACCAACTGGAAATTTTGACGTGTATTTTGCTACGACATTTTCAGTTATAGCTTTTGTATATGAATATGTGTTAGGTTCAGATGATATTAATCTGGAAACAGAAATAGCTCGGTTATTAGGTTATAGGGAAAATTCAACTAATTTCTAACGAGAAATAGAAAAACAACAATACGCTTTGATTCGATTGCGATAAAGTGACAATTTGTTAGTAGAATTGGTACCAAGGTTAGGTTAGGTAATCAATCAAATCACGGTAGCATGCGAAAGCGGATCCCGTGGCGCTCCTCGTGAAGACGGAAAGGGTATCGCTGGTTTTTTAGTCGGTATTCCGATGTTCGAGGCACATTAGGCGCTTTGGACACCAGCGAGCCCCGCATACCCTCCCACTGTTTCAGTGGGGGAAATGCCTAAAGCGTTTTTCCGAAAAAAAAAACCATCATCAATCATAATCAATCAAATGACACAGTTACAATATTTTCAACGTTATGCAAACTACTAGTTCTATAATTAATTCATTGGACAAACTATAAAGATCCTCCTGACAGATTTCGGCCAATCAATATCAAGGAGAGTAGCCAACTGATTAGAACATATTATTGCGCACAAGTGTGTGCGCTAACAAATACACTCTCTTTTCCTTCATTTTCGTAATTCGATGGGATAGCAATCCATTAAATTTGAAACCTATTATAAAATTATATGTATTATTGGAATGAGGAAAGAGATGTCGTCACTCGTTTAGTTTATGAAACATTTTTTATGTTAAAGTTATCATAAATTAAATTTTAGGGAGCCCAATAAATATCTTCGATTATCTCTATTAACTTTGTTTTGTGGTTCACTAACTTTGGCTCCAAATACGCAAGCGTTTCGTCGTCCAGCCAATCAACTAAGTCATTCACTTTTTCGGGGTCGTGAACTGGTGGATACATCTTCTCTTTCAAAACGTCTACCTTGCAACGACAATAAGCCGTTGATAAATGCACGAATGCCTGTAATTTAAGTTATTGCCTTAATATAATCATCTACAAGCATCATACTACATCTACAAATGTGTATATTTCATTCATATTATCCTGAAAACCCAACGGTAAAATAGAATATTAAATCCACGTATAATAAAAAATACATTACGTTTCCTTAGAAAAAATATTGGTATAAGGAAATACATCTAACTTTCAATTTAAAATCATTGAAGTCCTTGTCTCCTGCACTAATTTATTTATTACGCCTGTATTGGCTGGTTCATAGCAATTGTAAAAAATTAAATATATATATGCTTATATTGAGCCGAGATGGCCTAGTGGTAAGAACGCGTGAATCCTAACCGACGATCGTGGGTTCGAACCCGGGCAAGCACCACTGAATTTTCATGTGCTTAATTTGCGATTATAATTCATCTCGTGCTTTACGGTGAAGGAAAACATCGTGAGGAAACCTGCATGTGTCTAATTTCACTGAAATTCCGCCACATGTGTATTCCACCAACCCGCATTGGAGCAGCGTGGTGGAATAAGCTCCAAACTTTCTCCTCAAAAAGAGGAGAGGAGGCCTTTAGCCCAGCAGTGGGACATTCACAGGCTGTTACTTTATGCTTATATTAGTGTATATGTCTATGCTTGATTGCTAATAGGAAAATTTAATCTGTGCCATTAAGTCGCAGTTCCAAACTACACTTTATTCAATTAAGCACATACAAGCACGTTTGCGTATAACTTTATATACACATCTTGTATATATTGAAGTGGTGGTAGGACTTTTTTTAAGCCCGTCCGGGTAGATACCACCCATTCTTAATATATTCTTTCGCCAAGTCATGCTTAGTATTGTTGTGATTGCGGGTGAGTGAGCCAGTGTTACTACAGATGCAAGGGACATTATATCTTAGGGTTTGGTTATTTCTATCAGAACCTAGCCTACCTATTAAATAAAAATTACTAACTAATTGTCTTGTTAATATTAATATGCCTCATATTTTTTTGTTGCTAAATGTAATTTTAAAAATAAATATTCATCATCAATCAAAAACATTGCCAATATTCTGCTGGTTATTGAATTGCAGATGTTATGTCCTTGTATCTTTAAACCCACTGCACTAACTCACCATAAATTGGATACAATAAAGTCGTTTGCATAAAAAGTCACACACTCGTTTCGATTGTCAATCTCGTTTGTAAAAAAAGCCAAACTATATGGAAACTTTATGGAACTATCAGGTGATCAATGATTGACGTATTGAATAGAATAATTTTGGCAAAGAGAATTTCAAATTAGAAGATTGTAGAATAATAATAAGAATGAAACATCGCATCAACAATAAATAAATAAAAAACAAATAAAAAAAAAACACGCTTACCTGTTCAAATTGTTAAAAATAAATACAATACTGTTGAACAACCTTTATAAAACTCTTTGTAATGATAACAGAATCAATACTACGCGGCTTAAAAAGCTAATTCATATATATAAATATATACATATTTATATATATATATATATATATATATATATATATACATATATATATATATGTATTTACCTAAGGTAAAATAAATGCTATATCATAATTACGCGTATATTATTATTGGATAGCTGTTTTACATATTTTTTTAATTGTAAATAAATAATCGCACTTATGCTATTTTCAGGATTTACAAATTGTTACAAAAAACTATTAATTATTTATAATTTTCTATTATTTTATATTCAGGAGTTCCTGTCGAATATGTGTTAAAATTTCGGCCGCGACGTCCAATCTCAAGAGAGATTAGCAAACTACGAAGGATATTTTATAGAGCACAAGTGTGTGCGCAAACACAGATGCACTTTCTATTCCAGGCAGAATTCCGAAATGGCTGAGAGTTCAGGCATAGGACCAACGGCTTTACGTGCTTTCCGATAACTATACACACTTCTAACTTGCACACTTCGAGCTGATACTGAGAATCTTAGACAGAAAAACCCAATAACTTATTATTGGCCCGAGATGATGTTTTAACCCAGGACCTCGGTATCGGCGGCTTTATACATATAACCATTATATATATAACCAATAGACAAATAAGGTAACAAAAATAATTAACAGGTGAATAATTTATACCAAATATAAGATTTGATAAAAAAAATCGTAAATCGACTTCGAAAAATTTGCATGAACGAAAAAAAGTTACCGCCTAGGAGGTGTATTCATCCAGCGCAATCAACAATATCGGTTTATAAAAATAAAAAAAACTTATACCCGAACAAACATATTATATATTATATTTGTATATTTTTAAAACAATCGTACGTAAATATTCTTTTAATTAATTTTATTTATCATGTACTCAAATTAATTCAAAAGAGTGATTACTGTGTTTCTTGTTGGCGTTTCTTGGTAAAGCATTACGATCGGTCGTTTAAATGTTTGGATTTATTTGTATGTGTGTAGTACTTTAAAAAAACATTTACCAACCAATCAACCAACTAAAACCATTGCGATTGCCGTATTCATCGCGGATCGGAGAGACAACGGGATCGTGTCGATATAACGCATCGGTGGCCATTTCGGAGCTTCAGAGCTTCGGTTTAAATAATTACAAAAAAAACAAATTAAATTATAATTCGTTGTGAAAAGTTCACCTTTAGAAACATCAGCATTATTTAGTCGAACATAGATTTATATATCACTGGAGAAAGTCGACCCACATTTTTATCATTAAACTTAATTAATAGATGAAGGTTACCGTACCATACCGTAACAGCCTGTGAATGTCCCACTGTTGGGCTGAAGGCCTCCTCTCCCTTTTTGAGGAGAAGGTTTGGAGCTTATTCCACCACGCTGCTCCAATGCGGGTTGGTAGAATTCACATGTGGCAGAACTTCAGTGAAATTAGACACATGCAGGTTTCCTCACGATGTTTTCCTTCACCGTAAAGCACGAGATGAATTATAATCACAAATTAAGCACATGAAAATTCAGTGGTGCTAGCCCGGGTTTGAACCCACGATCATCGGTTAAGATTCACGCGTTCTTACCACAGGGCCATCTCGGCTTTTTCTCTTATATTGGATATTAATTTACATTAAGCATATAGTTAAATGTTCAAAGTTCGAAAGGGCACCGCGGCCGCTCAATTTTTATATAGCGGCTTAAAGTTTTAAAGAATAAAAAAAATATTGTGCAATCGGGGGACCCCCGTCAGAAACGAAGTTCTTTGCGATATTATTTATTTGAAAAAACTGTATATTTTTATTGATTACTTAAGTACATTAATGTATTTTTGTCTTAAATGATTTGTAATGGTTTCAACGATTTCATTATATTAACATTAGCATGTCGGTGACGCAAAGCCACGAGGTTATCCCCTACGATAAACAAGCATACGCCAAAAGAAGTTCAAGTTCAAAAATAATAGTATGAGTAAAAAATAAAATGAAATTTTTAAAATATCAATCAATAATTATGAAATTTTAAGCCATGTTTTCAGGTCGGAATCGAACTCGGTCCATTCACGAATATTCGACTGGACCGAGTATTTTAGACCTTTGGGCCACCTAATCATTACACGGAACAGGGAATTTATGAACTCAATCTTTCATTATACTAAAATTAGCATGTCGGTGACGCGAAGCCACAGTTATATACAGGAACAGGTTTGAATCTGAATCCATGCAAATGAGCAAGCCGTTCAATGGTTCAGGTGGTGTCTTAATTTCTGCTAGTTCCACTTTTGTTGATGCGCAAAACATCTCAGCTGTGCGCATGACATTGGCATTCTTTGTCCATAGCACCAATAAGCTCTTTCGGATGAGCAGAATATTCAATAGCTGGCTCGTACTCGGATGCGAGAAGGAACGAAGCAGAATGCTCTGCGTGTGTTAGCTACGAAGCGGCGCGCTTGTCTCCGTTTCAATAGTTGTTGATTTCGTTCAGCTCGTACCTCTTGTTTAAGATGCACGCAATTGTGACATGCTCGACCATGTTATTTTGTTGGATTTGTTCGTCTATTCTTTCTGCTCTACTATTTCACATTTTGGTGCTTTTTTCATTCGACGGCCGCGGCCGAAAATTTGAGGTATATATATATATATTATAGGTTGGGTTCAGTTGGGGTTATATAACTTATATTTTAGATAAGGAATACATGTCATTTAGTTATATTATATAATAGCTAGTGCTCGCGAGACTTTGAAATCAGAAGTAAATAAAATACGTTTTCAATTGTAATAAATTAAATTTATGGTAAGGTACTGGCTCAGTGGTTAGAGTTAGAACGCGTGAATCTTAAACGATCGCGGGTTGAAACCCACGCATCACTGGTTTTCTATGCGTTTAATTTGTATTTATAATTCATCTCGTGCTTGATAGTAAAGAAAAACATCGTGAGTACATAGCGTAGCGGCGATATCATTTACCTTTTTGGGTATGCAAAAATAAAAAAAATAAAAAAATAAAAATTGTCTTTGGATGTTTTATGTGTCGTTATTATTATTATTTTCTGGTAAAATATGGTATGTAATGGTGTAATAAATTGTTAAATAATTCAATAAGAATCAATAAAAAAAAAAATATTAATAAATATATTTTTGTAATTAAAAATAAGTTTTTTTAAAGTTACAGTAATATTTATTTAATTTAAAAAATTAACTAAATGTCTACATTTAAAATGATATAATAAATCGAATAATATTATTAGTTAAATAAATTAACTTTAAATACAAACGAAAGTTTAAATTCGTTTTCAATTGAAGGTTAGTTTATTGAGAAGTATACAACTTCTACATTAATTTTACTATCATTTATTTATTATTACGATTATCATAAGACCTTATGTAATCATTAGTGTCGCCATTTCACTTATATGATTTATATCCTAACCGAAGTGTTTGTAAGAAACTAAGTAGCACCTTTATCAGAGAGATTTCTTTTGAGCCCCTAAACCATCATTGGATATTTGAATCATTTCTTAATCATCTTGTCTAAATAAAAACTCTCAAAACTCTGAACATGATTACATGGACCTGACGGATCTGCTTCTAGCTGAAGAACAAAGATTGAACTCTTGTAGCAAGGGGGAAGAAAATCCACTCTGGAGAAAGTCGAATTAAATGGCAATTCAAGCAACAGCTCATTGGCCAAAGCTTTTTGTAAAATCGTTCTACAGGGAAGTGATAACGCTCTCGTTTCGGTATACTTCTCCAAAAAGATATCAGCACCTAAATAGTATCAGAAATATTTAAAAAATACTGAACTGCACCAAATATAAGGAATATTGTTATGTATGTGTATGTACATATGTATGTATGTATCGATTGATATTTTGCCACGAATTCGTGTAACACTGAATGCATTATCATTACGAAGTACCCACGAAATACCCAGTAGTTAATATAATCGAGTTCTGCACGCACGTACAGTATATTTTTAATTACAGTGATAGCTGATGAGTGCCTAATTTTTTTTTATCTAAATGTAATATTATTTTATATTTAATACACTGAACGTTCCTTAAAATAAACTTTTATACGATTTTTTTTAATTCTTACATTACAACATAAATTAAAAACAAAGACTTTTTTAACATAATCGGTAGGTAATGAAATTGTTTACTCACCCTACAAACTGGAACAGAAAAAGTACACAATGCTGTCCTGCGTTAGAATATTTCATGAGTGGGCTGTAATTCAGACGAGCTTGCTAAAATTCCATATAAAATTCCTTCTTCCCCCTTCCCTCATAAATCTACGCGAGCTGGCTCTCATTGTCACCGATGTCTCGATGTAACTGTGACATAAATTCCATCGCGCACAAAGAATAGTGGCAACTCCTTTCTTTGTCGCACTTCCAAAAAATGGAATTCCTTACCAGCTCACGTGTGTTAAGCAAACATGATTAAATCGAGAATCAAAATTTTAAATCTAACTGTGATATCAATCCCATCGCGCTCAAAGAAATTTGGCAACTTCTTTCTTTGTGTGCGACAAAGAAAGAATTCCAATAAATGGAATTCTTTACCAGCTCTCGTGTTCCCCTCCTCCTACAACCCGGGTTCCTTCAAACGCGGCGTGAAGAGGCATCTTGCGGGCCGGCAAGGCGAAGGCAAAATGAAATAAATAAGCGAGTTCAAATAATTGATGATTCATAAATACAGTACAGTTTAATTTGATTTAACTTGTTTTAACATTAGCTGTAATTATTGTTCATTTAGTAAAGGTTAAACTGAGCTCTGTGTCGTGATTTTTATTTTATAAGAATAAGAAAACATTTATTCAAGACAAACATTGCTGAGATAAAGGTAACATAATTGTACGGAAAAATATATAAAATAAAAAAAAGTAAACGTTAAATAATTAATATAAGAAAACAAAAAAATAAAAAAGGGAAACCTCATATTCAAACTGCAAAGAAACAATAATATAAAACTAAAAATTGCTTTACTTACGGATGCTCTTAGGAGATCAGTTCGCTGTATTCCACCTAAAGTACGACTTATTGTCTACAATACTCATGTCTGTCATAGTAAAACCGATTTTAGAATACCTTATTGAAATCTGGGACAGTGTCGCTGAAATCCTCATCAAAAATCTCCAAATATCTCAAAACAAACTGCTAAAAGTCATATATAATATGAACTGTCGCACTCCTACGAAAAATATCTCATCAATAAAATAAATTAATAAATACAAAATGTGCTTATTAATTCGTAAAATAATTACAAACACCACACATTCACAAATTACCTTTCAACTTAAAACTCCATTCTCATCTTACTTGAAACCGACACAAAATCGAATTACCCAAATTCCGAACTAAGTATGGCACAAAAACTATATTATTTGAAGGAGCACAGCTTTACAATTCGTTACAAAACGACGTTATAAATTCAAATTAAATTAATATATTCAAAAAAGATTAAAAAGTTATTTACTGGCACAAAATGTAGACATAAGTTATGGTATAATACTTCATATTTAATGGTATTTCCCAAGTTTAAGTGGACTTTGTTCTTTTTTAGGAAATAAACTTTGTATATATAAAACTTAAACTTTTTATATATACATAGAACGATATGTCACTAAAATATGAGAGAGGACACTGATTCTTCTTTCAGTCAGCAATTCAGTCTTTGAGCCTAGCTCAGAAGTCAGGGACTTCATTATAATTTGTAACTTTTTATGTGAATAAAGATTATTATTATTATTATCATTATTATTACATACATATTTTATTGTTTTGCTCTTAACTTTTTTTAATCGTGATAATTATATTTTATAATTTATTGAATTGCTTATTCACTGTCATTCATGAATTCGTTTTTAGTGGAAAGTTTATTGGCGTGTGAACGAGTTAATTGTTGTATAATGTATGTGGTTTTTACGATATGTTTCCCAATTATAATAATAAAAAAAATTACATACATATAAAGCCAATTCCAATCACAAGAAGAATAAAGAAATATAAACAGCGTTAACATTGTATTGAAGCGATATAATCTTAAATGTTTTCGTAGTTGTTATCAAATTTTTGTAAGTAAAATTGAAGTGAATATAATTAGTTAAGTGGAACTGTGTTGTATTATATATAAATATAATAAAAGCCGAGATGGCCTAGTGGTTAGAACACGTGAATCTTAACCGATGAACGTGAGTTCAAACCCGGGAAAGCACCTCTGAATTTTCATGTGCTTAATTTCTGTTTGTAATTCATTTCATGCTTTTCGGCAAAGGAAAACATCGTGAGGAAACCTGCATGTGTCTAATTTCATTGAAATTCTGCCACATGTGTATTCTACCAATCCGCATCGGAGCAGCGTAGTGGAATAAGCTCCTAACCTTCTCCTCAAAAAGGGAGAGGAGGCCTTAGCCTAGCAGTGGGACATTAACAGGCTGTTACTATTTATAAATATATATTAATCAAGAACTGTTTGTAGTGTTATATAGCAGAGATATTAGTGAAACGCATGGGATATGTAAATCTAAGTTTTGTCTATTTTTACTTCTTCGATTGGAAAGCTATAGTTCGAATTTCATGTTAATTGAAAAGCGAATATTGCATTAAATACATACAACCGTATATTTCAATAGATAGATCGTAATACCGACAATGTTGAACAAAATACGTCGAAAGGAATATGAACAGTTAGGTAACACTGTAACGATTTAAATACTTATTTGGTATTAATCCAGAAATTAGTTTATTTATTAATTAATTTGCAATTTAATTAATTGCCTGAACGCTGTCTTTAATATACATGGACCATATTAGGCATTGTTTCATACGGGAACCGTGGATGATATCCGTCCAAAAACTCCGTTATCATGTGCTTCATCATGTGAGGAGAGGGGGGGGGGCTAGATGTTAGGTAGGCTATGTGTTAAGCCGAGTTTTTGTTTCTGCTCCAAATTACAGCCAAATCCATTCAGTAGTTTTTCGTTAAATATTAATAAAGATTATATACTATACTTTTGTATGTGGGTTCTTCATGATTGTCGAAAAACCAATCCGGGCATTTACTCTTGGTTTTCACATTATCCGGACATTTCCTCCTCAGCAATCTAAATTGCCGCGTTATTATTATTTTTTATAGACTAGGTAGGCGGAGGAGCATGTGGGCCACCAGATGGTGAGTGGTCACCAACGCCCATAAACATTGTAAGAAATGTTAACATCGCTTACATCGCTAATGCGTCACCAACCTTAGGAACTACGATGTTATGCACCTTACCTGTAACTACACTGGCTCACTCACCCTTCAAACCGGAACACAACAATACCAAGTACTGCTGTTTTGCGGTAGAATATCTGATGAGTGGGTGGTACCTACACAGACGAGAAAGAAAGTATAAGAAGGTCATTCTTCATGTTATTATCAATGTTGGTACTTTTAACATTAGTTGATTTTGTAGTGACAAAGATGGCGCCATCCGTAACCGAGTTCTACGAGGGGAAGCGCGTTTTCATAACGGGAGCGACTGGTTTCCTTGGTAAGGTAAGATACAGTTAGCTAACAGTCTATATGGTGGTAAGTCATGACATTTGTTCACTAATCAACGGAACACAACACTAAGTAAATGGTAGCACCTCCAAAATGTATGTATAATAAATGAAGATAAACTTATAACACTAAGTTTCTAACTTCAAAAAGTTAATATATTACATTTTTTATTTTATTCGTTTATTATCTTTTATTTTTATTAGGAAAACAAACAGTACATATTAAATAAATCAATTACTTTAAAGACATAAATCAACAAAGTTTTTACTTAAATGTGCAGAAAAAAAAAACTCAAACAAAAACCACAAAACATCAACAATCCAGTTTTATCAAAAATTTCAAGTAAACATAAGAATTAAAGACAAAAAAATAAGTTAAAATAACAAATAATCGGGCAATAATAATAATAACAAATTAGTAAAATGTATAAATAAATCTATTCAATTTTTAAATTCTGATGGAACGTTTCGTTCCCATAAAAAAACTCAAACTCTGGGCACACCTACCCAGAGTTTTTTAGCTTAGGTAGCCAATGTGGCTTACATTGACTACCTAAGCTATGTCTATTCTAAAATTTCATCCAAATCTGTTTAGTTTTCTCTTGAAAGAGTAACAAAGATACATCCATAAAAACTGTTTCGTTTCTAATATTATTGTAATTTGTCTTTCAATTACAGGCATTAGTCGAGAAGTTACTGAGGGCCTGTCCAGGTATTCATACCATCTACCTCTTGCTGAGGGAAAAGAAAGGTGTGAGTGGGGAGGACAGACTTAAAGCACTTTGCAATAACAAGGTGAGTGAATCATGAATGCATAGAATTCGAGTATGGACAGAACTGAAATGTGTGAATGAGATAAGACGATTGAAATCCATATTTATTAAGGATCAGCAATCAGTACTTACACGTGTAATAATAAAACTCAGTCTTGGTCACAACATGCATTTTCAAGATACAATAATACAATAAAAGCATTTTTAAGGTTGATTTTGAATAGTTTTTATAATTAGATGGGATGTTTCTAAACGCGCCATTAATAACTGTCAATGTCAATAAGCCGCCCCGCCTTCGAAATGCAAATGTTTTTTTATTTTCGAAAATCATAACACACGTTAGATAATTCACGAACGATTGAAAGTATGTTCTTAGCGATATTTACTTTCGATATATTATCTAATATCATTTTTATTTACATTTATCGACATAACAAGCAGTTCTGCCGCTTAGAGTGGATGTGGGCTTGTTAGGAGTTGCTGCTTATTATTTGACGAGATTAAAGAAACCAGACCAGTGCAATGTTGATAATATATTCGTTCCGGAGCCCGGATTGAATATATATATGAACGATGAAATATATTGTACTTCGAAAATGCATGCTGTGGCCGTCTTATAACAATTAATTAATTATAAAAATTATAACAATGTTTATTTATTTATTTGGATCTCCAACAGTTGTACATAACAGACATTCAAATCACTTTTTACATTAACCTAAAACTAACTATGTACAACCGATTACAGGAGAACACACCATTCACAATTACAAAATATACAAATATAAAAAAAAAAAGAAAATAAAAATATTTAAATAAAAAACAAAAACAGAAATAAAATGTAGTAACTAATTAAATTTGTAAACAAATTAACAGTTTGTATATACTAAAAGAAACATTTTATTATTAGTTTCGGGTGGATCATACACAAAGTTGGAGAATCGCTAATTAAATCTTTCTCTGTAGATATTCGAGCATCTCCGTGAGAAGCAGCCGGATGTTTTCAACAAGCTGAAACTGATCGCGGGAGACGTCTTGGAAGATGAGCTGGGCATATCCAATGATGACCGTCAAGAGTTGCAGCGACATTGCAATATTGTGTTCCACAGCGCTGCATGTATCAGGTGAGCTCTATCTTGAATTGCTTGAACGCTCTAACCTCATCTAGAACTTAGGTTTCAATACTGTTTTATTAGATAGACCATTTATTGAGAAGAGTTTTAGAGAAACATCACGCGATATAATATAGTAACCCGCGAGTAACAACGTCCAAAGCGGGTACCTGTTGCAGAGCAACGAGTTTATTATATACATATTTGACATAACATAAGCAGTTGTCATTTTTCAACCTGTTCATGAGTCAATTCTAATAATATGATTTCAAATACTGAGTAACAACTAAGAATTTTATGAGAGAAAATGACAATTATTTTAATTGAATCGAATGTACAAGGAATTCCATTTCTATATCCATACGAGAAGAAGGTATGGAGCTCTATACCTTCTCCTCAAAAAGGAAGAGAGGGAAGAGGCCTTTGCCCAGTAGTGGGACATTCACAGGCTGTTACTTATTATCCATACGAGAATAAAACAGCTACTACACTAAAGAGTACACTACTCGTATGGATAAATTACAGAATTCTTCAAATATAGTTGATTGAAATAACAATTTCTCCCTATTCCGTTAAATTTAATTTTTTTATATTTTATACAGATTCGATCAGAAGTTAAAAGACGCTGTTAATATGAACACGACAGGTACTCTACGAGTTTTAAAATTGGCTGAAACAATGGAAAAACTCGAGGTAAGGTTTAACTAATTGAAGTGTAAAAGAACAGAGAACGAAAATTGAAATTTTAATCTTGGGATAATTATTCGAAATTCAAATTAATCGAAACTTAAGTATCAATAAAAAAATGTTTATAACTCATAAACTTTAAAATTATTAAAAACTTAATGTTCCAATCCGAAATATAATTGTCATGTATCCAAATATAATTGTCGTGTACTATTTGTGTTTATAATTCATCTCGTGCTTGACGGTGAGAGAAAACATCGTGAGGAAACCTGCATGTGTCTAATTTCATTGAAATTCTGCCACATGTGTATTCTACCAATCCGCATTGGAGCAGCGTGGTGGAATAAGCTACAAACCTTCTCCTCAAAATGGAGAGGAGGCCTTAGCCCAGCAGTGGGACATTAACAGGCTAACTAACCTAACCAAAACTAACTTCGGATATAGGTTAGACAGGTTATTTTGTACAGGTGTGCGTACAAACACTAACTCCTAATTGGAGCTAAAACTAAATGTTGTGATTTCCATTATAATCTCGTCAAAAGATCATTGAGAGATTTTTAGATATCGTTATTATTATGAATATGTCCTCCAGACCGACTTCAGCCACGGTGGCAAGTCTCAAGAGAGATTAGCCACTTGCACAGGAGATATTATAGTGCAAAAGTGTGTGCACAAACAGATGTGCACTCACTTTTTCTTCTCACGTTATTGTAATAAAGCGCACTTAAAAGAAAATTATCTAATACGTTAGCTCATAGCCGTGAAAATGGAAAGTTATATAATATATAGATAAAAAGCCGGTTTATTATCGGCTACTAAATAAGTATAAAATTTTCAGGCATTCGTCCATCTATCCACAGCATATTGTCGATGTGAACTTGACATGTTAGATGAAAAACTGTACCCTGCAGTTCATAATCCTCAGAAGATAATTGAACTCGTGGAATGGCTCGATGACTCAACGCTGAATTACTTAGAGCCGAAGTAAAGATTTAATTTAATTTAGTCTTTTCCAAATTCATTTGTTTCTTCTATTTTATTATTTCATGAAACTGAATACAATCTGTAGGGCTATTCTGTAAGAACAACCGCGAAGCTCAGATAAAATGTGGAGATCACATGAAATGTAAGACTGTATCAAAAAAATGGTCTGCCTACCTATTTAAAAAAATAGGAGATAGTACTAAACTTATTCTTACCATTTGCTATTATAATAGACAACTCTATTTTCAGATTGATATCATCTGAACCCAATACCTACTCATATACAAAAGCCATAACGGAGGATCTTGTAGCTGAATACAGTTCTAAATTTCCTATTGCAATTGGGAGACCGTCGATTGGTAAGTAATAAAAAAAAAAACAAGATTTTTTTTGGAATGGCAAAATAATATATTCTGCGAGTCAGACTCGCGTATCAAGTGTTCCGTTCAAGCTTGTTGGTATGTAATGGAATTACGTCCATTACTTTAAGAAACTTAAATTTACCGTTCGAAAACTATTTTCCCATTACATTGCGGTTAGTTTACCACTCGCAAATAAGTTTTTTATCCTCTTTTTCCATTACCTGTGCAACGCGACATTACTCATTGAGAAATTTCATGATTCTAAATTAAAAGGCAGTAACCTATAGGCCTATTATAGGCTTAGAGTTGCCAGCGTCAAAATATGTGACCGCAGTAAACGGCTTTATATTTATATTGCCTTGACTTAAAAGTGTATTTATTTCACTGCTAAATGGGATTGCAGACTCGAGTATTTGATATTATTTTCAATATGATACCTCCGCGGTCCTGAAAAATAGGGTCTTGACAGATGGACAGTCGGACCACGGAGTGAAAAACCCCATACGGGTTTAGTTTTTCCTTTTAAGGTATGGAACCCGACAGAATCATCACAACTTTTTCTTAAAAACAAAAATAGACTCGTGTCAAGTCTTCTAGTGCTAACAGAGTGCGAGATCGAGTTCCAAAAACAAAACAAATATATTGCCCTTAAATTAAACTTCATAAGTTTTTTCTAGTAACTGCTGCCTGGAAGGAACCGATGCCCGGTTGGGTTGATAACCTAAATGGGCCAACAGGACTTGTAATTGGTGGTGGAAAAGGTAAAGACGCTAACAAAAAAAATCTAAACCAAATCAAACTTTTGCACCCATTTAATTTAACAAACAGTCTCCGCAAACATATAATAATAAACATAGATAATAAGACTTGCATTTCTAATCTATGGAGAAATTAATAAATTTAATAATTCATACTATTATAAAGTGAAAAATGACTTTGAAAGTCCTACCATAATTTGCGACGTCTATTTTTAATTTCCTTAGTTATCACAATGATTATCAAATATCATGCAAATGTTGTGAGTTTTTAACTGTAACTCCTATTTACCTCCAAAAACGTGACGAGTGAGACAGGGACAAACATAGCTTTATGTTTTTTTTTAAATTGAAGGTGTTATACGGTCTATGCATTGTGAGCCTTCGTACATGGCGGACGCAATACCTGTCGATGTTGTTGTCAATGGATGTATCTTGATAGCCTACGTCACTTCCTTAGATAAGTAAGTAATAACTAAAAGATGGAGAGTCTGGACTATTTTTTTTTATTCTTTGAATGGTCTCGATTTTCTTATCTTGTTTTTCTTTCTAACTTAATTAAATCTATCACTATATTAATACATACAGGGATACAGGGTAATATGTCACGATCCTTTTAAAGGGTTATAGTTCAGGACAATAGCTATCAAATGACCCCCAAAATGCTTATGCAAAAGTGTATCGTTTTCGAGTTATTAATTTTTTAATATATTTTTTATTTAAAGGATGTTTAAGATTCTAAAATTCAATAAAAAAAAAAATCAACGTATTTTCCCTATTTTTTTTTTTGTATTTTTTGCTAGGGTACATCCTAGTTAATAATAACCAGTTATAAAACAAAAACAATCTTCAAGCATTTTTAAATTACAGATCCAAAACTGTACAACTTTTCGATTTTTAATTTTGATTCTTTAAGTTACTCGCATTTTTTTTGTAAAAATCACTATGGCTCTTATCGTGCGGATCATTTTAAAAACATCTGCGTTTCCTTAGCTATCCATGGAGAACGGACACGAGGGCGTCCGGAATCAGATTGTCTCCTTTGCACGCGACCAGTTTCTCTAATTCGACGATACACACCAATAAAGACACTATTGTCAGGTGTCCGGCGATCCGGAAATCGACGATTATACTCACGACGAGCAGCTGCGGCGTCACCGTTACAATATCCATAGCAAAATAAGATGTCAGCGTATTCCTCATTAGAGTACGGACGACGAGAAGAATTTTGTTCTGCAGCCATAATAGTCCTTTTTACGCGCCAAGTTATCATAAACACAAATCACAAATTCCTTTTAGCTAGCCGAGTCACGAAGTTGTAAGAAACAGAGTCCAGTAAACGAAGCGGTTTTTTTCAAAAATTTAAGAGATCAATATTCACTAAAGCGCATCTACACTATACGAGCAGTGCAAGTACAGTGAGTATTATGTACCCCGACAAGGTTTTATTACTCTTATTCCTAAAAGAAATGAGATAAAAGAAATTAGAAAAAATGACGGTAAATTCAAAGGAATTGATAATAGTATTCCACAAACAGCTCTGGTTTATCTCTCCTTTTTTACCTATTACCCCTATTAAAAATAATCTTTAACTACTTTGCATTGAGGTCCTTTTGTCTTTGATCCAGATTTAATTTCTTAACAATAGCATTTCTTAGAATTTCCTACCTGGTCTCTTTGTTATCTAATTTTCTCCTGAGTTTATGATTGTTACTGTACTTTTTATGTACCGATGGATAGCTAAGGAAACGCAGATGTTTTTAAAATGATCCGCACGATAAGAGCCATAGTGATTTTTACAAAAAAATTGCGATTAACTTAAAGAATCAAAATTAAAAATCGAAAAGTTGTACAGTTTTGGATCTGTAATTTAAAAATGCTTGAAGATTGTTTTTGTTTTATAACTGGTTATTATTAACTAGGATGTACCCTAGCAAGATATACAAAAAAAATAGGGAAAATACGTTGATTTTTTTTTATTGAATTTTAGAATCTTAAACATCCTTTAAATAAAAAAAATATTAAAAAATTAATAACTCGAAAACGATACACTTTTGCATAAGCATTTTGGGGGTCATTTGATAGCTATTGTCCTGAACTATAACCCTTTAAAAGGATCGTGACATATTACCCTGTAACCCTGTATACAATAATGTGAACTCATAGATCTTTGTTTTATTGTTTACATAGCAATATAGTGTCGCAGTGCGCACTTGTGTATTAAAAATAATTAATTTACAGTAATATACAAAAATAAATCCTAGTTCTAAGTACTCTGAATTCATTTTGGTCTGCCGCGCGCTTGTACGGTGTAACAACATCTGCTATCAAACGACTCAAAGAAACATGGAGCTACTATGAATAGTTTACTGCGCTCACCAAGTGGAGGTGGCATATGCCGTGGAAGTAGTGATTCCCAATTGAACATGAGTACTGCTTCTGATACTACGAAAGTTACTTTCAGAAACAAACGTAAACTCCACAGTGAAAATGACTGTATCATGGATGAATTATCTGAGTTAAAATAACAAATGGCAGATTTTTTTTTTTTTGTAGAATAGGAAGGTGGACGAGCATATGGGCCACCTGATGGTAAGTGGTCACCAAACGCCCTTAGACATTGGCATTGTAAGAAATGTCAACCATCGCTTATAGCCAATGCGCCACCAACCTTGGGAACTAAGATTTTATGTCCCTTGTGCCTGTAATTACACTGGCTCACTCACCCTTCAAACCGTAACACAACAATATCAAGTTGTGCTGTTTTGCGGTAGAATATCTGATGAGTGGGTGGTACCTACCCAGACGAGCTTGCACAAAGCCCTACCACCAGTGAATATGTGATATGATATGATGGCCCTCATCTCTTCAACCAGTAGCATTCAAAACGACAACATTAATAAGCTTTGCCAGGACGTAACCGCTATTAGAAACGAGGTCAATACTATTAGCAACACCATGGCTAGTATGACCATAGAACAAAACAAACTACGGACAGACATGCACCAACTCGTCACATCTGCACAAGACACGGAAAAAAGAGTCAAGCTTTTAGAATCCGAAATTGACCTACTGAAACTATCTGCAACACAAGACAGCAACAAAATGTTAGTAACATGTGAATCATATGAAAAATTAATAAATGAATGTCAAGAACGTAATATAAGGAGCAAAAACATCATCTTAGCTGGTATAACAGAATCCAGTGCTGACAATAGTGCAGACCGAGCACGACATGATATACAAGAAGTATCAAAAATAATTAAGTTACTTATAAACGACTGTCCTGACCCTCAACAAATATACAGACTTGGCAGATACCAACCAATTAAAACTCGCCTTATAAAAGTATGCTTCTCTTCTGAAAAAAATACGAAACAACTACTCCGTAATAAAAGTACTGTACGACTAAGTAACGTTAAAATATTTTCTGATCAGACACAAAGAGAATTTTTAAAGAATCTACAAACAGAGCTCCAACACCGAACTACCAATGGAGAGTGTAACTTACGCATTAAATATGAAAAAGGGGTCCCCAAAATAATAAAAACGCAGCCAAAAAACTATACAGCCACAATAACGAAAATCTAGGTATGTCTTTTAACAATAACGTATCTTATCAAATTGCACATACCTATTCAGAAATCAAAACCACTAGCAAATCGATCAAATGTTTTTATGCAAATGTACGCAGTATAGTTAAACCGGGTAAATTTGATGAGTTAAAATGTATCCTACAATCTTTTCAATACACAGTACATATTGTTGCTCTATCCGAAACGTGGATAAAAGATAAGGAAGAAGCTAGTAGACTTCAATTACACTACTATAACTTTAGACAACATTCAAGGGGAGTTGGCGTGTCAATGTTTGTCCATGACAGCTTAAATCACCATCTTCTAGAGGAAAGCTGTACCAATGATAACCACTTTCTTTGGGTACATATTGACAAGTATTGTATGGATGTAGGTGTCATATATAAACCTGACAGAACAAACTCAAGTGAATTTCTCGAGGAGTATTCACTGCAACTACATAGAAGAAAGAGAATGTTAATTTTTGGAGACTTTAATTATGACTTATTGAAACCCAATACTGCGGCTCGTAATTATCAGCTTACTTTAAGAGAGAATGCTATCAAAATTTTAAACAAATCAATCGTGACTACTGCACTCGTGAGACTAATACAACAACAACTATATTGGATCACGTATGCTCAAGTGTTAAACAAAATGAATTCCACTTAGCAATCATCATCAGGTTTTTTAGATCTTTCCAGGAGATGAGCAAAGATAACGTTAACAACACATACACAAGCTTGGAGAGGAAAATTTGGACAAGCAGAAGAAATTGGTTACCGAAATTATTCAAAATTCAAAACACAATTATTACCTTAAAACCTTTAATACCTGCTTAAATAAGCCTACCAAGATGTGGAATTTAATAAAAAGTCTGTCCATCAATAACATCAAAAGCGTACTATCAACACTTAGACTCCAAATTGATTCCAACGTTATTGTTGATGAGACGGAAGTATGTGAACAGTTTAATTTGTATTTCTCTATGATTGGGTTAAATTTAGCAAATAAGATTATTTCCTATACACCATACTATATCCTATACACCACACTCCACATTTGGTGAAAAATGGAAATGAAATTTCAAAATTTGAACCCGTTACCATAAATGAAGTACAGAAAATAGTAAAGGATTTAAAAACAAACAGCAGTTCTGGCCTAGATGGAATAAGTATTAAATCTGTTAAGTCTATTGAGCTGCTGATGGCCGATGAACTAAGTTGCTGCATAAATGAATGTTTTGAAAATGGTATTTTCCCAGATAATTTAAATATAATAATAATAATAATAATACTAATATAATATAATTTAAAGACAGCAAAGGTGACACCTATATATAAATCAGGAAGTAAATTAGATCCAGGTAACTACCGACCCATTTCTGTTCTACCTGTTCTTTCAAAAGTCTATGAAAAGTCAATCTATAATCGCTTGTACACATTTCTAACCCGTAATAAGATTTTATCTCAAAAGCAATATGGTTTTCGACAACACTCAAACACTCTTTCAGCCACAATTGACCTCATCACCCGAATTAAAACCAATATTGACAAAAAAAAGATAGTATTAGGTGTTTTTATTGATCTCAGAAAAGCATTCGATACAGTGAGCCATGACATACTACTGCAGAAATTATCTAATATAGGCGTAACTGGAAAGGCCCTTGAGGTGTTAAAATCTTACTTAAATAATCGTCACCAAATTGTGAAAATAAATGACAAACAAAGTAGTCCAAGACCCATTCTGTACGGCGTACCTCAAGGTTCCATTTTGGGACCTCTACTATTCCCAATATATATCAACGATATACAAGATATTGGGTTAAAAGGAGATTTGGCTCTCTACGCCGACGACTCTAGTCTTTTCTATTATGGTTCCTCTATTACTGACATTATCAACGACGTTCAGGACGACCTACAGCTTCTTGATATATGGTTTAAACGTAATTTGCTGACTATTAATATAGAAAAAACAAATTATGTAATATTTACTGCAAAAAACAAGAAGATAAAAGCCTACACTGAACCTACTATTAATTCCGAACAAATAAATAAAAAGACGTCGGAAAAATATCTTGGTTTGTTACTCTATAATAAGCTGACATGGGAACCACACATTCAAAAAATCATATCAAAATTATCATCCTTGACCGGAGCTCTTCGTGGTGTAGCGCGATGTTTACCACGAAAAGTAAAATATCTGATATATAACTCATTGGTGAAACCACATATCGATTACTTAATTGAGATCTGGGGGACTGCGGCGAAAGTACACCTTAAGAAAATACAAACCGCTCAAAATAAATTGATTAAAGTGTTATTTAACTACAACTTCCTAACATCATCTGAAAAAATTTATAAAAATACTAAAATAGTAAATATCGCTCAAACATATGCCTATAAAACATGCATATTAGTACGAAAAATATTGAATAAAGAAATCCACACAAATTTAAATTTTAAAACAAAATCAGCTATACAAAGAATTCAATTGCGTAACGCAGATCAAGGATGATAAAACAATAATTCTAAAAAATTCTAAAAACAAAAAAAAAATTGTCTAAAAAATGAAAAAAAAAGAAAATGGAAAAAAAGGAAAATATATATAAAAAAAAAAATAATAATAATAAAATAAAATGATGAACAGATTTCAATAAATATGCCGCATACTTTTGTATTCCTGAGGTGACACGGCGGGCGATATGTTTAACAAGCTCATCGATCGTCGATCGAGAAGAAAAAAATTCTGCATCTACCTTCTTTCTTATGAATTTTTGTAACACTGTACGCTTAGATTTTTGTATTAGTTTGTAACATTCTCATGTAAGTGAATTTCTGTAATTCTTTATGAGAAATAAATTCTTTAAACTTAATATAGTATTTTTAAGTTAATGATTTAAAAAAAAATAATTATCTCATGACAGTGGTAATAGCTATTCACGATTAACGTTCACGTTGTAAAAAGATAATTAATTATGTTGGAATTAATTAGTTTTAAATGAATACATCATTAAATTCATGATAATTGTTTTGCCACAGGCCTAAGGACCTTCGTATCTTTAATATAACTTTATCTGGAGTCCAAAAAATTACATGGCGAGAAGTGATCGAAATAGGTGAGATGCAGTTTTACTTTTGATATATTTTTCATTGAAAATCATTATGACTCTCTTTTATGTTGTAGGTAGGCGGACGGGTAAGTGGGCCACTTGATGTTAAGTGGTCACCACCACCCATAGACATTTACACTGTAAGAAACATTAAGTGGTCCTTAGATTTAATGCGCCACCAACCTTAGGAGCGAAGATGTTACGTCCCTTATGCCTGTAGTTACACTGGCTCACTCATTCTTTAAACCGAAAAGTAACAATAATAAAATAATACTAAGTACTGTTTAGCGGTAGAATATCTGATGAGTTGATGGTATGTACCCAGAGGGACTTGCACAAAGCCCTACCACCAAGAAATACTCTATTGGTCTTGTGTATTTTTCATAATAGTAGTCAGGCTCAAGTGTCGCAGCGTACTGGTGGTAGGGCTTTGTGCAAGCTCGTCTGGGTAGGTACCACCCACTCATCAGATATTCTACCGCAAAACAGCAATACTTGATATTGTTGTGTTCCGGTTTGAAGGGTGAGTGAGCCAGTGTAATTACAGGCACAAGGGACAAAAAATCTTAGTTCTCAAGGTTGGTGGCGCATTGGCTATAAGCGATGGTTGACATTTCTTAGAATGCCAATGTCTAAGGGCGTTTGGTGACCACTTACCATCAGGTGGCCGATATGCTCGTCCACCTTCCTATTCTATAAAAAAAAAAAAAAACTACTACTGAGAATGCTCACAGCATCAAAGAATAAAGAGATAATTTATCATAATGACCAAGGCATTGATCGTCGCCTTTTCGACAATAAGCAAAATAAATTATATTTAAGTGAAAACATATATAGTTGAATAATTAATCAAATCCATTTCGCAAGTACATAAATAAAGAGAATGTGAATCATTTATATGGTGTCATGTAGTTAGAAACTATAAAATGATGCTTTAAGGATGCCCCGCATGCTCGTCATAAGCATCAGCTAAGGCTCTTTGAATAGAAGAAAAGCCAGGTGGATCCAGATATACGGGAGTGGTGAAAATTTCTAATTTAATGTTTATATTTCAAGGTTTAAATTGGGTCAACACTTACCCTTATACAATCGCGTTGTGGTACCCTGGTGGTACCATCAAGTCCTACTGGTTTACTCACCAACTCACCGCAATCTTCGTACATATATTACCTGCATATTTAGTTGAATTTATTGCCGCGAATCGGCAAGAGACCGCGAATCGGCAAGCGCAGCGTAGGGCGCCCTCCAGCCAGGTGGACCGACGACCTTAAGAAGGTGGCGGGCACCAACTGGATGCGGAAGGCGGAGGACAGGGAGCTTTGGCGCACCTTGGGAGAGGCCTATGTTCAGCAGTGGACAACGATTGGCTGTTGATTGATTGATTGATTGATGCTTCTGTTTTTATTGGGAAGGAAGACCTTGTAAGTACCGACATTTTTTTTATATAATTCTTTGTCACATCTGTAAACATTTTACAGCTGTTAGCTCTACAAACAGCTATCCAGCTGGCCTAGGTAAAGTTTCCTAGCACTTTTTCGATTACGTTTTTAGGAAAAGCCAAAATTTATTCATACTTTTTTAGGTAAAACAAAATTTGATGACAAATATACTAAATTATATATAATAATAGATTACATTTAACAAAAACAAAACATTCATAATTTCGTATATGACATATATATTCGATTTTAACACTATTAAATGATCTATTGGTACTGCGCCTGAACTCTTTCTGGTCATATCAGATTTTTGCTCCATTGGATTATCAGACTGATAGAATAAGGAGTGTATCTGTGTTTGTGCACACACCTGTGCGCCGTTAGCTAATCGCCGCCGTGGCCGAAATTGGTCAGGAGGACATCATATAAATATACATACGTTTATATATGTAGTGTATGTGTGTGTATATATATGTATTACTGTACATATTGTAAACAATCAGTTATATCGTATTTGCTATATGTATCACGTTGGCATTCTATTAAATAAATAAATAAACATTCTACCTGTCTTACAATATCACAGAAAATTACTCGAGACACTCTGTTTTCTCTGTTTTTCAGCATGGTTAATCTTCAAAAGCGAATCAGTCATGGTTTGAACATCCTCCAATACTATACAATAAAGGAGTGGAATTTCAAGAATACGAACTTCCTGTCTCTACAGAAGAGAGTCAGCGAGGCGGAAAACAATATTTTCTTCACAGACGTATCGACGTTGAGCCAAGACGAATATTTACGTGACTATGTTATTGGCACCAGGCATTTTGTGTGTAAGGAAGATCCTGCGACTCTGCCTAGAGCTAGAAAACTACATAGAATGTAAGTATACATTATATATTAAAACCTTAGATGGTACCTAGGAATCGAGTTAATTTTTTCTCATCCTATTAGGTCAGTCAAATTTGTCTCATGACATTTTTCTTAAGGTGTTGTTGAAAAAAATTATTTGGTGGTAGCGTGGTGGTGCGAGCTTTATCAAAACTCGTCAAGATAGGTGCACCTCAATCGTCACCTTCAAACAGCAATGCATAGTATTGTTGTGTTTCCGTTAGAAGAGTGAGTGAGCCATAGTAGCTATACGTACAAAAGAGGTAACATCTTAGTTTCCAAGGTTCATGGCCCATTGACAATTGGTGGTGTCCACTTACTATCAGGTTACTTACTTTTTAACAATAAAAAACAAATTCTGTAGTTACCTAAATTGCCACAAATATTGCCTCAATTTTGTTTTATTACTATTATTATACAAATAAAATATAATACCAGTGATTTCTGTGGAAACGTAATTATACATATACCGTAACAGCCTGTCCATATCCCACTGCTGGGCTAAAGGCCTCTTCTACCTTTTTGAGGAGAAGCTTTGGAGCTTATTCCACCATGCTGTTCCATTGCGGTTTGATGGAATTCACATGTGGCAGAATTTCAGTGAAATTAGACACATGCAGGTTTCCTCACGATGCTTTCCTTCACCGTGAAGCACGAGATGATTTATAATCACAAATTAAACACATGAAAATTCAGTGGTGCTTGCCCGGGTTTAAACCCACGATCATCGGTTAAGATTCACTCCTCCACTCCACACACTGGGCCATCTCAGCTTTACATCTAATTATACATATACATAATATTATATGGGTGGATATTACATAAACAAAGATTCACCTGAAGTCATGTAGTCACTATAAAATATCAAAGGTTCTGAATAATCGAATCAATGGCAAAGCTCACTA
Organism: Nymphalis io; assembly: GCF_905147045.1. Classification (NCBI taxonomy): domain Eukaryota; kingdom Metazoa; phylum Arthropoda; class Insecta; order Lepidoptera; family Nymphalidae; genus Nymphalis; species Nymphalis io. Next base: position 4,709,720 of record NC_065914.1, read on the forward strand.
AGCACCTAACAGGATGAGATAAAAACTTGATAGAATTGTGTTTATTTATCAACACGACAAATTTGATAAATTTATTTTATCAATTACAATAAAAGTTATGTAATATTGGCTGTTTTTGATTTCATTAAATTACAAGCCACCCAACCCGGCTTCGCTCGGGCAGAATAAGCATCGTAGAACGTTTATTTCGTAATACATATAACTCTAATGGTTTCCACGGCACTCGAAAAGCTCCCAGTCGGCATGATAGTTTCCGACATATTGAACATTTTTCATCATATTTCAGCCAATTTTCACAAAAAATTAATAAATTATACACTTGAACCTTTCTTATGAATCAGTCCATCCATTGGTGAAAACCGTATGAAAAACCGTTCGCTAGTTTTTGAGTTTATCGCGATCACACAGACAGACGCGGCAGGGGACTGTTTTATAATACGTAGTGATAGTGATCGCTCTACACGGCTGGGACATCTATTTTATCTGATTAAGATATTTGTCATAATTACAATTCGCTTCTTCTTATTGCTTAATTGACGCAAATAAATTATAGCAAGTAAATAATTTTATTCAGTCCAGTGTGATTGACTACCTAACAAAAAAAATACTTTCATATTAAAATTAATAATATAATTGAAAATTGTCATTGATCATTTTTTTATCTGTTTAAAAATGTATTTATATTTTTTTTTATTTTTCTTTTTTTTTCAGCCGTTACTGGGTCGACGTCGTCACGAAGATTTTATTTTTTTCTCTATTATTATGGTTTTTATATTCGAAATGCGGTATTATTAATGTTATGGATTCCGGTTATAATTATTTTTATAATATTATTAATCCGAATAAGGTAGTAATTAGTGAAATCTAGTTATAAGAGATTTTTTTAAACGATCTTGGACCAAAGTAATCTTTTAATTTATATATACATTATTTTTTTATATACTATACATTTTATAACAAATTTTATAATGCGATCTTTATAGTTAATTGTTATTAAAGTTTATATTTAATTGTTATTAATTTTATTAACTCGTTTTGTACAGTATCTGTGTAAGAGGAATTTTGTAATTGTCTTTTAATTGACTTTCGAAGTATAGCTTATGACAACAACAGTAAAAAATATAAACGATAAAAAAATTAAGATTAATTTATAATAGAAACGTGTTAGAACAAAGGGGATTATTGTAATAATTTTCGAAGTCACGGCCATACTTATCAACGTTTTTTAGCTAAGCACAGATCTTTCTCATTCTGCCATCACTCATATGACATTCGAGAATCCTTTCATCAAATCGCTTCACAATCACTCTCTTAAAAAAATTTAAAGGTAAAGTGATTAGTTATCAACTACTAAAGATCAATACTGCTGTATTACATTGTGAAGGGTGAGTGAGTCAGTGTAAACATCAATATTTTGTATTTCAGCGGGGTGAGTGAATCAGTGTAATTATAATTACAGTCACAAAAAACATATGTCACAAATTCGATGCTGATTCCTTTGGCTAGTGTCGTTCCGACTTCTAACATAAGCTGTAGGATTAATTGAAGGGGTAAAAGAATATATAGTAATTCTTTAAAAACGGGGATAGGGGTTAATGTTCCTTAAAAAAGTATTTAGAACCACGGCTCGTGACGCGTTAACGATACTTCCAAGCGGTCAAGCCGCGGGTCTGTGCTAGACATAGGTTTAGGTATATTTGGAATAAATGTTTATAAAACACAATATAACAGTTTTACTCAAAACCTTATTTATATAATTAATTAATTTTTTTTGTGCAGAGGCAATAGCGCCAGGCGTCTTAAGTACAATGCCACAGGACAATCTTTTAGACGGCGTGTTTTTGCTATAAATTTGTAAAACGTATTTTTTTTTTTTTTAATTTATATATTATAAAAATGACTGTACATAGTTTCAAGGACTAGTGTCAATAGTAAACATTAATATTTCGACCTTGTATCTTAAGACCGAAAATTTAATTAGATTTGAAGGAGGCTACGACTGTAACAAAGATTATTTTAACCAATTAATCAAGTATGTAAGTAAATATTGATAAAAGTAAATAAATATTATGATCAACATTTTATATACATCATTTACTTTTGTCTGTGTGTGTGTTTTGTTATGTCTTCTTGTTTATGAAGTCTTCTCTCCAAGCTGCCGACATATGGTCTGCCTGCTTAGCTATGCACCTGGATTGCCAGCTTCCTACACAAGCGTAGCCTTCGTGTTTTAGTTGATGGTTGCGCTTCACAATTCTATGGAGTGAATGCTGGGGTCCCCCAGGGATCTGTGCTATCTCCCACACTCTTTCTTTTGCATATCAATGATATGCTCTCTCTTGGGAACATACATTGCTATGCAGACGATAGTACAGTGCATGGTGGATACCACGGACGCGCAGTGGCTGGGCGAGCGGAAATTGAGGAGAGGCGGAAGGATCTTGTCATTGTACTCGATAGGACGTTAGAGCTCATCGCCAAATGGGGCTCTGATAATCTTGTTGAGTTTAATGCCAAGAAAACACAGGTATAGCGCATACCTCACGGCAAAGCAAAATCGCCATGCTGGGGATTGACGTTCGCGGCGACCTTAGTTCAAGGGATTACATCGAGGCTGTTATAAAAACAGCTTCACGGAAACTCGGAGTTCTGAACAAGGTGCGGCGCTTTTTCACGCCACAACAACTGTGCCTGCTGTACAAAACACAGGTACGGTCTTGCGTGGAATATTGCTCGCACCTTTGGGATGGCTCCGCTAAGTACCTACTTGAGGCCTTGGACCGGTTGCAGCGACGTGCCGCACGCATTATTGGCGACGTAAAGGTCACAAACACCCTTGAACCTTTACAATTGCATCGTGAGATAGCAGCACTGAGCGCTTTCTATCGACTGTATCACGGCGAGTGCTCTGAGGAATTATTCTCTCTAATTCCTGCTTTCCCCTTCCTTCTTAAGTCCACGCGAGCTGGTTCTCGATGTCACCGCCTAACTATGACATCAATTCCATCGCGAACAAAGAAATTTGGCAACTCCTTTCTTTGTCGCACTTCCAAAAAATGGCTACACGTAACAAGGCAAAGCAATCTGTCAAGATCCGTGTCCGAATCTATTCTGTAAGAACAGTCTCGAAACTCACCATAGATACGCGACATTGAATAAGATAATTGCTAAATTGAAATGACACAAGCGTCAAAATAGCGTATCAACGTAAGTCGGTTTACGACATTTCACGAGTGAGATAGGAAGTTAGTTCTTACAGAATAGCACCACAGATTAAAAATATATGTGACAAGTATTATTAAAAAACTTTACTATATACATATATTATGTCTGTACAGTAAATAGTATAGTTATATACATTTGAAGCGCTTCCGTAGCTTTATATTATTTTCACAAATCCAAATGATTATTATTTGTAGAGTAATATCATAATAATTATCAGAAACCATAACAAAATCACGATTATAAAATAGATAGACACACCAATATCAATTTAATATTATTATATATTTCATGACAAGTCTGCGTATGAAAAAAGTAAATATACGCATTTCTGGCTTAATTTATAAAAGTTGCTTAGCGACTTTGGTGATATTCAATTTCGTTCTTTCTGTCATTATTGATTTGACATTCGAAAGAAGGAGACAGCATTGTTTAACTAAGCTAGACAACGCTTATAAGTAATGCCGTTTATTGTAAAATATTTACGTGTAAAGCTACGTTCACACCGACAAAAAGTGATGACAAACTTTCTGTGAAACTTAAGTTACCAATAAAAAATACTACATCGTTGTGTTATTGTTGACGAGTTTCCTGTGGAAACGGGTGGAGACGAATCGTTAGTTTTAATTTTACAATAAGTACAAAATTTTTTTATTTACATTTACAAAACCTGACTCATAAAAAACCGGAAATCGAACCGCATCCGATTTTTCTGCACCAATCAAGTCTTGTCTTGTCTATGCGACGCATTCTCTTTAATATAATAATTGCCTAAACAATTTTAACTGATCGATGTGTTTATGATCCGACTAATATAATACTGTATATTCCTATAAAATTATACATTATAATTAATAAACAATAGCAGTGCTATTCTGTGAAAAAGCACTTCATTATTCACACGCGAAATGTTGACAAACGACGTATCTTGATATACTATTTTGATGAACATATTCTTGAAATGTTACAATTATTACGGTCAATTTCGCATATAACATACTGACATTTAGGACCGTTTTCTGCGGTGAGGTTGTCACAGAATAGCCCTACAGAGTAGATTAAAATAACTAATAAAGCTATCTATAAATATACATTTATATAACTGTATCACTCAATAATTTTAGGCGTAATGTCACTGGTGCCGACCAGAAATGTGTAGACTGTTGACATCCAACCGCTGAACCAGTAAAGAATTAAACCCCAAAATAGGAACCTTGTCACCAGGTCAACGAACCACATCCTGTTTAAGAGAAATAATTAAATTAATATGGGATCTTTGGTTTACTTAAGTTAATGTGAATTTGTAGTTTAAACGCGTTTTTAATGTGTATACGGACACGTCGCCGACTACGTGAACACGAAGCCTTATTCTTCTATTTATTAATTCCATTATCATAAGTACCATTCGTTCTTTCATTCAATTTTTTTCTCATTCAGTTTTATATGACAAGCCTCAACTGATAAACATTTAATTTTTATTTGATGATAGTGTTTATAATTCATCAAATACTCGAAGGTGAATGAAACATCGTGAGGAGACTTGAATGAATCGAATAAAAATGTGCCACTCTTGTATAAGCCACAGTAGCGTGATGTAATAAACCTTCTCAAAAAAGACGGGCTGTCTTTGTTACTTTTTTACTTTACACATATACTTACAAAATTATAAGTCCCGATTTACTATCAAAGCACTGTTCGTGATTTTGTTATTCAATTTGGAACATAGGTTTATTTTACGACGTCCGCTGTCTACGAACGGTTTTTTGGAAATTTTAATAAGTGAATGGGGGGGGGTGTTAACTTTCTAGTTTTACCCGTACGAAGTCAAACGGGCAGAGCTGTTCATATTTACATGCATCGAAATACTTACACATCCATGTGACGTCTCGCAGCTTCATATTCCTTCAGTATGAATATCCTCGCAGCCCTGATGCAATCTTCGAAATACTTGGAAATATCTAAACCTGAAACATTAGTTGAATTAAAACTACAATCGTATTTAAATTATCATTTTGCTCTTACTCCGTTTAGTGGTTGAAATTTGACTATAATTGGTTAATGGCTTATGGTACAGCTTACAGTCTGGTCAATAATATCAATATGTCACATTTCTGAATATTGGCTATATATTATATATGTTTTTTTTTATAGAATAGGAAGGTGGACGAGCATATGGGCCACCTGATGGTAAGTGGTCACCAAACGCCCTTAGACATTGGCATTGTAAGAAATGTCAACCATCGCTTACATAGCCAATGCGCCACCAACCTTGGGAACTAAGATTTTATGTACCTTGTGCCTGTAATTACACTGGCTCACTCACCCTTCAAACCGGAACACAACAATATCAAGTATTGCTGTTTTGCGGTAGAATATCTGATAAGTGGGTGGTACCTACCCAGACGAGCTTGCACAAAGCCCTACCACCAGTAAATTATGGAACAATAAATAAAAATTGATCAAATAAATTGTTGTTGTGCGAACAGTGGAAAGTGCTTCCTTAGTTTATTTTCCATTCGATCTCCTGATATTACTTCAGTGGAAACAATAATCATTAATGAAATTTGATGAATACATACATACATATACTGTAACTTCTTAATCACTAGAATTTTCTAATAGTAATTCTAACAGTACTTACTTAAGTAACATCAACAGTTTTGGGAGATAATTTTGGTAACTCATTTTTTACTTACCGATAGCATCAACTTTATAATCTCTCCTTTCCCTTGGATTGAGACTTTTTCTGACCGTCTGTGCGATGTCAGATTTGAAGTCCCATTGGTTGTTCGTGTAATATTCGAATACGTTAAAGCCTTTGCTGATGCGACGATGGACGCGCATTAATCTTAAAATTTTATTTCGAATATAGCATGATCCATGGAGAAATATTACTTGTAAAGTAAATTATAATTAACTTAAATATTATGATAAATATTACAACAAGTTATACTCAGTGGTTAGATACAGATCTTAGCTGATTATGGGTTCAAACCCGAAAAAGCTGAAAATAATAATAATATCCTGGGACATTTTTCACACACGGTCATCTGATCCCAAATTAAGCTTGTACAAAGCTTGTACTATGGAAACCAGACAACTGACATACTACATATACTATTTTTCTTTTGTAAATACATTCTTATATAGATACTAACTGGGTGTAATTACACCCAGACTCAGGACAAACAGACATGTTCATGCACACAAGTATCTGTCCTGAGTGGGAATCGAACCCACAACCTTCGGCGTGAAAGGCCACCAACCACGCCAACTGGCTCGTCATCCGTCGGAATATTTATGTGTTTAATTTGTTTGTATAATCACGATGTTTTCCTTCACCCATTTGTTCATGGGTGAAGGAAAACATCGTGAGGTAGGTAACCTGCACGTGTAAGATGAAATTTCGCGATATATGTATCCACAAATCCACATTGGATCAGCTTGGTGGATTAAGTTCTAAATCCTCTCAAGAGGATCCTCTCAAAGACCTTTTCTTTGCTCAGGTATTGTAAATTTACAAGTTATTAGTTGAAGCAAATTTTGATGACTTTTTTCATTTTATCCCCTACCTGGATTTGAACCATGATCATTTTCAAATTTACACGTGTTTTACCGACTAGCCCACTTCATTAAGAACTACGATCAAAGATAGCCACGAAATATATTGATACTTACACAGGCTTATAACCTAAGCAGAAAAGCAGGGTGTCTATGAGGAGAGCTGGAATCCAATGGAAGAACAGGGCACATATGTTATGGTAAAGCCTGGAATGTTTCATTGAACCTCCAGGATACCTGTAATAGTGTTTTGTAAGAATAATAATTTATTTAACGAAAAACTATCGTCCACACTTATTATAATGCTTAGCAAAGAATCACAAGTCTACCAGAAGTTGCTTAGTAACTGAAAAAAACATTAATACCTTTATGTCATTATTGATTTGACATTTGAAAGAAGAAAACAAAACATTGTTTAACTATTCACCCTCTAAACATTTATGAGTAAGGTACTTACGATGTACAGACTGAAGCTATGAATAGAATATTTTCATAAAAATTAACTGCCATTGAACTAAGCACCAATATTTAAAAAAATATTTAATCAAAAACCACTTAAGTAAAAGTTCTAAAAATATATAATATATAATAAAGACATAAGAACGTAGTATGTGTGTTGTATATGTGTGAGTATTAAAGGTGAAGCAATGATTAATGGAACGACGTGACGCGAATTCTTAAAAGGGAATCGGTCTTGACTACCTTTTTTGAAATTGATATTGGTCATAGTTTGACAATGTCACCAAAGTGGTTCCAACTTAGAGAAACGAATTTCTTTTTTCTTTCTGTTATATACATATCTTGATATATATTACTGGTGATAGAGCTTTGTGCAAGCTCGTCTGGGTAGGTACCACCCACTCATCAGATATTCTACCGCGAAACAGCAGTATTTGGTATTGTTGTGTTCCGGTTAGAAGAGTGAGTGAGCCAGTGTAATTATAGGCACAAGGGACATAACATCTTAGTTCCCAAGGTTGGTGGCGCATTGGTGATGTAAGCGATGGTTAACATTTCTTACAATGCCAATGTCTATGGGCGTTGGTGACCACTTACCATCAGGTGGCCCATATGCACGTCCCCCTTCCTATACTAGAAAAAAAAAATAGACGTGTTTTTGCTATTTTGATTGAGTATATTTTTGATTTGTCTGCATCATCTCAATTCTTTCAGAACTACAATTTCAATCGTCTTCTGTGGTTATTTTTCAGTTGGTTGTGTCAGTTGTGTTCTTGGAATATTGTTGTTGATCGAATGAATATCGTAAGGCGCTGCACCATTTAAAAACGTTTTCGAAATACATAAAGCGCTATGAATGCCCAAGCGGTCACGTCTGTCGACGTTCTTTAACCAGTGACCTCGTTTAGAGTAACTTCGTCTTTACAAAATGTTTTATATTGTACAATTTTATATAGTTAAAAGAACTTGGATTTAGTATTCGTTGATTGTTATATAGGACATTTTTATAAAATACAAAATTAAAATAAAAAGAACAAAATTCACATTACAAATTTAAAGCAAAAACACGCCGTCTAAAAGGTTGTCCTGTGGAATATTACCCAAGACGCTGGCACTATTGTCTCTCTGCACCGCTAGACTCAGCCTTTTGGCTAAATAAGCGCCAGCTCTTGGGTCACGAGATGTGTGGATCAGTTTCTTAGAAATATCTTTTATGATTTTTTAAAATTTAATTTTATTTTTTTCAATTTAATTGTATATAATGTAAAAGATTGTTCTCGGTAGATTCTACAATTCAAACCGGTTGGCTTGACAATAAATTAAAATTCTAAAATAATGATTGTAAAGTGCTCGAATGAATTCTTCTTAAGACTGATGATCTTTAATATGACTTACTATACAACACCATTGAGGGGCACTCTATTCATGATGATGTCACGGCCAGCATCTATCATCTTTATCCAAGTTATTTTTATTTCGGCTGATGAGGTAAAGTTGGCGACGTTCGATTCCTTATCACTTTAAATGGATAAACGTAATATGTTAAAAAACCTCATTGCTATTCTGTTACAACTTACTTCATTACTCATCCGTGAAATATTGACAACCGACTTATGGTGATATACTATTTTGATGCGTGTATGCTTTAAATGTTATGATTATTAGGGTCAATGTCGCATATCACTTTCTGACATTTCACGATCGTTTCTTGCGATAAGTTTCAAATGTTTTCTTACATAATAGCCCTACAGTTACTTAAAAATTAAGGACTAAGAGCCGAGGTGGCTCAATGGTTCGACCAGAATCTTATCGAACATTGCGGGCTTAAACACGGGCAAGCACCTCTGACCCTAAATACTTTATAATTCATCTCGTGCTCGGCGGTGTAGTAAAACATCGTGAGAGTTGCATATCATGAGGGTTACATATATGAATGCGTTTGCATTTGAGCAACGTAGCGGAATAAGCTCCAAGCATTCTCACCAAGGAGCGTTTATCCGTGTTTGTATTTAATATTTATACGAAATTAAAGTGTAACTAATTTTGATATAAATTAAGATTAATAAATCTTATACATAGATCACAGGTTCAAAGAAACAGGTTCAAAGAAACAAAGCGATCCAAGGAATGGTTAATATTTAAACACGTGCCTATGAGCTGTGGTAACCACCTATAATCAGGAAGCTCAATAGCCAATTTATGATATATATATTTTTATCTTAATCTAAATATATACCCGTTTTTTATATAATTCCAGGCGCAGATCATGATACCGTTTATGAAAACGTCAACCGGTAAATAATCCGCGTAACTGTTTCCTTTACAATACATAGATCGGATAACTCCCTTGCCGGCACCTAAAACAATGTTAAACGATTATTCACATAAATATATAGACAACGTAAAACCATTGAAGGTTGAGCCTTGATTCCAAATCTAACATAAAACGTACGTGACGAGTAATAGATTTTACTAATGTTTTTTTTTAGCCTTTTGCCGTGCACTGCTGGACGACTCTACTCCACCTGATGGTAAGTGGTAGTAGAGTCCAAACGCGACGACGGCCAGTACAGACGGGAAAAACGTTCTGCACTAGCCGCCTTCGCCTTGCCGGCCCGCAAGATGCCTCTTCACGCCTCGTTTGAAGGAACCCGGGTTGTAAGAGGAGAGGAACACGTGAGCTGGTAAGGAATTCCATTTTTTGGAAGTGCGACAAAGAAAGCAGTTGCCAAATTTCTTTGTTCGCGATGGAACTGATGTCACAGTTAGGCGGTGACATCGAGAACCAGCTCGCGTGGACTTAAGAAGGAAGGGGGAAGCAGGGATTAGAGAGAATAATTCCTCAGAGCACTCGCCGTGATACAGTCGATAGAAAGCGCTCAGTGCTGCTATCTCACGACGCAATTGTAAAGGTTCAAGGGTGTTTGTGACCTTTACGTCGCCAATAATGCGTACGGCACGTCGCTGCAACCGGTCCAAGGCCTCAAGTAGGTACTTAGCGGAGCCATCCCAAAGGTGCGAGCAATATTCGACGCAAGACCGTACCTGTGTTTTGTACAGCAGGCACAGTTGTTGAGGCGTGAAAAAGCGCCGCACCTTGTTCTGAACTCCGAGTTTCCGTGAAGCTGTTTTTATAACAGCCTCGATGTAATCCCTTGGACTAAGGTCGCAGCGAACGTCAATCCCCAGCATGGCGATTTTGCTTTGCATCACCAGCGGAGTACCACAGAGGGAGGGAAGAGGGGAAAATGTTGACTTTTTCGCCGTGAGAGCGCATACCTGTGTTTTCTTGGCATTAAACTCAACAAGATTATCAGAGCCCCATTTGGCGATGAGCTCTAACGTCCTATCGAGTTCAATGACAAGATTCTCCCACCTCTCCTCAGTTTCCGCCCGCCCAGCCACTGCGCGTCCGTGGTATCCACCATGCACTGTACTAACATCTGCATAGCAATGTATGTTCCCAAGGGAGAGCATATCATTGGTATGCAAAAGAAAGAGTGTGGGAGATAGCACAGATCCCTGGGGGACCCCAGCATTCACTACATAGAATTGTGAAGCGCAACCATCTACTAAAACACGAAGGCTACGCTTGTGTAGGAAGCTGGCAATCCAGGTGCATAGCTGAGCAGGCAGACCATATGCCGGTAGCTTGGAGAGAAGACTTCTGTGCCAGACCCTGTCGAAAGCCTTGGAGATATCGAGGCTGACAACCAACGATTCTCCATGCTTGTCGATAGCTTCACCCCAGAGGTGTGTTACGTACGCTAGAAGATTACCTGTGGACCGTTTTGGTCGAAACCCGTACTGACGATCATTAATTAGGCAGTGATCTTCTAGGTAATGGATCAGTTGGTTGTTTAAAATCCGTTCCATCACCTTACAAAGTACTGAGGTGATAGCTATTGGCCGATAATTTGCCGGGTCAGACCGATCCCCTTTTTTGGGAACCGCTTGCACATTAGCTCTTCTCCAAGCCTCCGGCACACTTCCCGAAGAGAGAGAAAGTTGGAACAGGCGCGTTAACACAGGAGACAGCTCCGCTGCGCACTTCTTCAGCACTATGGCTGGTATTCCATCGGGACCGCTAGCTTTCCGTACATCAAGTGATTGCAGCTCCGCACGCACATCACGTTGTCTGATTTTAATGTCAGGCATCGTATGGCATATACATGCAGGTATTGTAGGTGGCAGTGCACTACAATCATCGATGACGGAATTATCGGCAAAGAGTTTAGCCAGGAGATCAGCTTGCTCTTGCGGACTGTGAGCTAGCGATCCGTCCGGATTTCTGAGCGGTGGCAGCGAAGGTTGGCAGAAATTGTTTTGCACAGACTTGGTCAAACGCCAGAAGCTACGGGAGCCCCTAGGATGCGAAACAAGGTCATGACCAATCTGTACAATGCGCTGTGCATCCGCTCTCGTGTATGCCTTTCTACAGGACTTGGAATTTTTATTTTAGTTTGCTTTCAGTGAGTCAATGTTAGATGCCCCGCTAATACAGCCGTTGATCCACTTGCGATATGCCGCCTGCTTAGATGATACAGCATCGGCACATTCACGAGTGAACCAACGGTTACGCGTACTCCTACTGACGAGATCTGAGCTAGGAATGTAGTATTCCATTCCCAGCATGATCTCGCCAGCAACAGCAGCGGCACTAGCTGTCGGGTCATTCCCACTGAAGCAACGTTCCTTCCAAGCGGATAGCGGGCAGAAGCGCTATTAGTGAAAGATTTCCAGCCGCTGCGGTCACCAACCCGCCTGCCAAGCGTGGCAAACTAAGGCAAATACCCCCCTATGAGCGACGACACAATTTTTTTAATTATACTATCATGAAATATTATTATATCATGATAGCATAATAATAATATTAAAATGTGTTACAATAAAGTTTTTCAGTCCTATAACTTCCTGGCGTCCCGACTTTGTACGGAAAAAAATCATATAAGCTTACTACTCCCATTATCTCCTTTCAAAGTTGAAATTTCTAAATATTCTAAGCGGCTTATTATGTTATAAAATAGATGTTTGTCCCAAAATCAGCTTTCTTGACTGAGTAGTTTTGTGATAGATAGTCATTCAGGATAAACGATTTTATAAGCACGAATAACGTTCTACTCGGTAGAATCTATATTCCGAATCGGTGTTAGATCTTTTAAAATCACAATTTAAATGTTAATTGAATAAAGTATATATATTGATTTGATTTAATTTAAATTATAAACATTAATTCAACTTTTTATTATCTGTAGTCGCGTTTTTATTTATATATATTACATACCAATCAGTAGACCCGTCGGTCCGTTGATGTTGTCCGTCCAACCAGGCACTGGTTCTTGTGATATTGGTATCACTAAAACCATATTTGATATATTACATAAAATATTTGAAAGCCAAAGATTATTTTATATATTTTTTTGCTTCCTAGTTTTCAAACACATACATACAACATTTTGCTGGTGGTAGAGCTTTATGCAAGCTCGTCTGGGTATGTACCACCCCCTGATCAGATATTCTAGATCAATACAGTAATACTTGGTATTGTTGTCTTCGGTTTGAAGCGTGAGTGAGCTAGTGTAACTACAGGCACAAGGGACATAACATCTTAGTTCCCAAGATTGGCGATGTAAGCGATGGTTAACATTTCTTACAATGCCAATTTCTATGGGCGTTGGTGACCACTTACCATCGTGGACAATACGCTCGTCCGTCTATCGATTCTATAAAAAAAATACAAATAGAGTTGGGTTATAGCCAATAATAAACAGCAGTGTTCTGGTTTCTTAAGAGCATACCAATCTAATCACAGGTGTCCAGGACATAATATCTAATAAAATCAATGTTTATCGGTCGACCGCAATCATACGTATCATTTTTAGCTGATCAACTGCTAAATTGTTCCCACCATATACAGCCATTTTGAGGCATCCTATTAAAAAATATAAAAAATCACGAAGTGTTGACTGCAAAGATCTAATTTCATCTTTAACTCACTTAATATAAGAAGTTTTTATTAGTTTTAGTTCTTTAAGTATCATTTTTTAATTGTAACGTTTTTAATTTAAATTTTATTATTTATAAAATTAGCTGTTAATAAATTATATAAGATATCTGGAAAAGAGACCGTACCCCCCGTACGGTCTCTTTTCCAGAAGCTTCTCGTGCAAGTGGCAGTAGACTGTTGAAATGTGGATGAAGAGCTAGCAAGGAATAAGAAAATAACAATTAATATCTAAGATAAATATAAATAATTTTATTAATTTTGCTTATTAGTAAATATATTCATAACAGATACATGAAAAATATTTTTTGTTCAAGTAAGGTGTTACAAGCAGTTCTATCACTGATTCGGAATGAATATTATATCGAGAAGAACCGGCTAGAAACTCAGTAGTTACTCTTTATTTATAGATAATAAACAAGAAACAAAAGGAAAACTCCGAATCTTTCGCTGGTTCATCTCAGGTCTGATGTATTCCATGTTCCTAATGATTTTGACAATGGTCTTTAACCTAAATGTAACCTAAAATATTAGTACCTAAAGATGTTTGCATTGCTTAGCAAGTTCAAGCACCAGCTTTATTCCTCGGACGTTGTGTAGAACTGCCTTTTTCAACTCTTCGTCAAATCTAAAGCGACACATTGTTATATTATCACGATTATTAACTCGCTTTGTTTAATGAAGGTGGAAAATCCTGACGAGTAAAATACTTTATTTTGAGCATAGCTCGGGATTCATTAAACTTGGTGGATTTACGCCCCAAACCATATTTTCATTTAGTCAGCAGTAGAATATTTGCTCACTCTGGCTGTATATGCTTTATGACTGCATCTTTGGTCTAGTGACTAATATATAAGGCAGCAGACCCCAAGAGCTTAAGTCCCGATTCGGGGCTGTAAAAAAAGTTTGGGTTTCAGCAGCCATGGGTTTTCACACTCTTGTGCATTGTAAAAATACGTACTCGTTAAGGGAGTTTTTCCAATTTCGGAATGTCTATCGGATTATGAAAGTAATGTTATGCACTTGTATTTGCTTACACATTTGTGCACTATTATATATCCTGTGCAATTGCCCAGTGGCCGAAGTTAGTCAGAATGATACCATAAGCATGTTTTATACTTTACCTGATGGTAGCTGCGGCGTGAATGATCATATGCACGTTCTCTATTATCATTTCCCTGTCATCTTGACTAATCGCCAAATCTGGGGCTGAGGCGTCACCACCTATGATTTGTAATTTCTCCAACATCGGTGCAAAACCACCTCGCATGGTCCTGAGTTTCTCGAAGAGCTGAAAATTTAAAATATAATTATTTTTTTTACCCTATAACCTGTTAATGGCACACAGTAACAGTAACAGTCTGTAAATGTCCCAGTGCTGGGCTAAGGGCTCATCTCCCTTTTTGAGGAGAAGGTTTTGAAGCTTATTTCATTACGCTACTCCAATGCGGGATGGTGGAAAAAACATGTGGCAGAATTTCGATAAAATTAGGCACATGCAGGTTTCCTCGCGATGTTTTCCGTCACCGAAAAGCAGGAGATGAATTATAAACAGAAATTAAGTACATGAAAATTTAGAGGTGCTTGCCCGGATTTAAACCCACGTTCATCGGTTAAGATTCACGCGTTCTTACCACTGGGCCATCTCGACTTGTGGCTCACATGTGGCAGTTTTTCATTCGACAAATGCAGGTTTCCTTTCCCGCCGAGCACGAGATGAATAATACACACGAATTTAGTGGTGCTTGCCCGGGTTTGAATCCGCAATCTTCGTGACTTACGTGTTGTAACCACTGAACCGTCTTGATTCTTAGGCTATAGCAGTTGTAAAAACTTAGAGCACGTTGTATAAAAGTAAATAAGATTACCTGAAACGCAATTTGCTAATATAAAAGGTCGTATGTTAAAATGTATCTGATCAGGAGGGCTATTCAACAAACTCAAAACTCACGGCGGAATAATAATAAGTAATATTAACTAATATCAGGTCCTTACATATGAAGTTAGCGTTTTGTCGTACTGACCAATTTGATCTAAAATATCTCCTCTTCGGTTTAGAATTCAAAATTCAAATTTATAAATTCATTTAGCTGTTACATTTGAGTTTTGAAAACGTTCATTCATTTGTTTTTTCCTCATTATTTTTTTCTTTGGCTTCGCTTATTACCGCACAATGGAAACATGAAATATCGGTATATTTACGAGTACGAGTTCTATCGTGGCACCAGTGCTGCAGAAACATCTCGAGGGATTAATGATGTGTACAGCGCTGGTGTCGCAAAAGAAAGTACGTTTCGTTTACGTTCTTTACGTACGGTACGTTTTTGGTTTCAACGTTCGTTTCGTTTCGTTCTGGAAATTTCGACCTTCAGAACCAACCCCGTGGACGGCCGGAGACCAAAGTGGAAAATGAAGAATTAAAGAAAAAAAATGTGGAAGCGGATGCATCACAAAGCTCTCAGGGTAAGTGATAAAACTGTATAAATCCACTTGAAGCAAATCGGGAAAGTAAAAAACTTGAACGATAGGTGCCTCATGAATTGAGTGAATCGAACTTGCAAACACGCATCGACTGTTGTGTTACTTTAGAGCCTCGCCTAATGCTTTTGTGAACGCATAGGAATTAGGCAGCTTGCTTAGTAATCTGCATAGACAAAACAATTTTCAATGACGTCCATAAATGATGGCCAATCCTTAATATAATGATTCCTACTTCCATTGCAAACCATGAAGGAAGAACTAGCTGCTAAACAACCGAGATTGGTCAATCGCTCTAGGCCACTGCTGCTTCACGACAACGCAAGACCACACACTGCACAACAAACAACCACTAAGTTAGATGAGCTACAATTGGAATGTCTGCGACATCCACCGTACTCCCCAGACCTTGCTCCAACAGATTACCATTTTTTACGGAATTTGGACAACTTCTTGCAAGGAAAAAAATTCAACTCCGATGCGGCAGTCCAAACCGCCTTCAAAGAGTTTATTGATTCTCGCCCCCCACGCTTTTTTTTAGTAAAGGGATCAATGAACTACCTATGAGATGGCAAAGGTGCATAGATAAAAACGGTGCATACTTTGATTAATTAAATATATTTTACAAAAAAAATTGACTTTATACAAACCTCCCGTACAAAACGCCAATTTCATATGTAAGGACCTAATATTATAAATTCTAAAGTGAGTTTGTTTATTTTTACGCACTCACGTATTAACTTACTATTCAACCGATTTTTATTAAGCTTTTCATACAAGTTGTTGGGGTTCAGAAAAGAATATTACCTCCCCCTGGTGTGAGAAATATAATAATTATACCATTTAGTAGATAAACGCATTAAAATATAAGACGGTGTTCAAGATCATATTACATTATGCCTAATATTGTTTTGTTTACCTTCACGTCAATAGATGGCGTTAGATGTATTTTACATCGCGCTATAGGAATATTTTTTCTAAAGTACAATATAAGTTTTTGTAAATTCATAAAAGGAAAACAATTAACTGGTAAGATACCAGCAGTACATAGTCGGTGGTTTTATTCTTGAAGTCTCACAATACAAAGACTACCGGGTAACACCTCAAACATTGTTTTTTTTTTCAATTTTTCTTTTAATACATCACGAGTGAGATACGAAGTGAGTTCATACAAAATAACACAGTGTGCCTAGATCGAGTTTTTTTATTTATCTGATAACATTGGCGTTAACTGCGATTTATATAAAATGAAAACAGCACCTTCTAGTGACAATAATAGGGATTCCGTAAATAATTTCGTTAATTTTTTAACAAAAAACCGCTCAAATTCAATAAGTGGATATTAGGATGTTAATATTATGTTCTTTATGTTGATATTCGCTTGACAATGAAATTTGAACTCTAAGATGTTTTGTATAGTGAACATTTTTATTCAAGTGGCGTTTCACTATAAGGTTTTTTGTTGTTGAATAACCGGCATTCTTGCTCTGTTAATGATGACACTCGAACAGACAAAAAAACAATAGAATAATTATAGTCATTGGTTTTAATGTTGAATATTACTTTATCTATGTTTAAATGTTTTTATCTGATTAAGGTACGATTATGTCATTTGGTATCTATAAAAGTTATATATAAAAGACTTAATTATATACAGAATTTATTCGCTTTACATGTTAGAGATATGTGTTAGGTATGTAAAATTTTATCAAAATCGGCTCAGTGGTTTAGCCGTGAAAGCGTAACAGGCAGACAGACCGAGTTACTTTCGCATTTATAATATTTGTATAGATAAGATGTCAAAGAATATAATATAATAATAATACACGCCGTCCAAACACTTGTCCTACGGCTGCAATGCAATTCTACTGATTTATAACGATTACGATACGTTACCGATTCAATTCAAATACAACTTTGAATATTCTATATTTATTTAATATTCTTTAGTTAGTAGAATTGGATAGCCGTGGAGTACCGGCTTAGAATAGTACTCCCCCAACCTCATCCCGTGGGTGTCGTAAGAGGCGACTGAGGGACGGGGAAAAGGGGGGATGGGCAGCAGCGTCCCCCCCCCCCATAAACATCTTACCCCCTACTGCGCTCGCCAACACGCCTGCCCAGCGCGGCGAGTATGGGCAAACCCCTCCCTAAATGGCAGATGCGCCCAAAAAAAGGCCCCCAGTTACCGGCAAGCCCGCTAGGCCCGACCAAGGTAGCGGTCGCGGTATCGGCAGGGCAGGGGGTGCTAAGAATCACCGGTTCACGGCAGGCTACCGTATAAAACGACTGAAAATGGCAACGTGTAATGGACGCTCGATGAGGCTGGACCATCACCTCGCCGAATTAGAAGTAGAGTTAAGTCATATAAACTGGCATATACTGGGGTTATCTGAAGTCCGAAGACAGGGGGAGGACACGATAACTCTAGAGTCCGGTAACTTACTCTACTTCCGCGAAGGTGATAACCTTTCCCAGGGTGGTGTCGGTTTTCTAGTCAAAAAGGATCTCATTAGCAGCATTGTGGAAATCAGTAGTGTGTCGAACCGGGTAGCGTACCTTGTCCTAAAACTTTCCGACAGGTACTCCCTGAAGGTTGTACAGGTATATGCGCCAACTTCGACATACTCTGATGATGTGGTCGAAGCGATGTACGAGGACATCGCAAAGGCCCTCAACGACACCTCGAGGGCCCACTACAATGTTGTTATGGGAGACTTTAATGCTAAAGTGGGAGTACAAGATAGCGGTGAATCGAAAGTCGGACCTTACGGCTTGGGCTGCAGAAATCACAGGGGGCAAATGCTGGTAAACTTTCTCGAAGCGCAGGGGCTTTTTTTGATGAATTCTTTCTTTCAAAAGAAGCCTCAGAGGAGGTGGACCTGGCGAAGCCCCGATAACGTGACAAGGAACGAGATAGACTTTATCATCTCGAATAAAAGGCACATATTTAGAGATGTTTCAGTGATCAACAGGTTTAATACCGGAAGTGATCACCGCTTGGTTCGAGGCACTCTAAATATCAACTTAAAAGCCGAAAGATCGAGAATGATGAGGTCTACTCTCCGACCTACCATGCTCCAAGCTGCTCAAGGCTCCGAAAAGTTCCAAATGGAACTTCAAAATCAATTCACCGCGTTGGAAACTATAAGCAGCATTGATAAGAGAACCGACACGCTGGTCAAAATACTGCAAAACACATCCCGCAAGTGTTTTCCGCCACAGAGAAGAGACAACGCACCAAAACTCTCTGCTGAGACACTCGAGCTCATGAGAAAACGACGAGAACTACCATCGTTTTTGTCAGATAAGGCCTTAAACCGAACAATAAAAACGCTGATGCGACGCGATCTCCGACGCTCCAATACCCGTGCCATCAAGGCTGCGATTGAGCAAAATCGGGGATCGAAAGAGAGATATATCGAGGTACTGAGATGTCTGTACAACGCCGCTACAATGACTGTCCCCATCCAGGACTGTAAGACGAAGGCGATCCAATTGCGCAGAGGGGTGAGACAGGGGGATGTAATATCCCCGAAACTGTTCACCAACGCGTTGGAAGACGTTTTCAAAACGCTGGATTGGACTAGGTATGGAGTCAATGTAAACGGCGAGTACATCTAACACCTTCGATTTGCCGACGATATCGTCATCATAGCAGAGTCGCTGGAACAACTAACCGAAATGCTGCGTAGCCTAGGCGAGTCTTCCCGGTGTGTCGGTCTCGGCATGAACTTGGACAAGACCAAGGTCATGTTCAATAGGCATGTCGTGCCGGGACCGATATACGTCGAGGGGAAACCTCTCGAAGTTGTTAGTGAATATACCTACCTAGGACAGATAATACAAGTCGGTAGGAACAACTTCGAGAAGGAAGCCGATCGAAGAATTCGCTTGGGATGGGCAGCATTTGGCAACCTTTGTCAAGTCCTCAAGTCGTCTATACCGCAATGTTTGAAGACGAAAGTCTTCAACCAATGCGTCTTACCTGCCATGACATACGGTGCCGAAACGTGGACACTAACTGCGGGACTAGTCCACAAATTCAAAGTCGCTCAGCGTGCTATGGAGCGAGCTATGCTCGGAGTATCTTTGAAGGATAAGATCAGAAATGAGATTATCCGGAAAAGAACCGGAGTCACCGACATAGCTTGCAAAATTAGCAGGCTGAAGTGGCAGTGGGCTGGTCACGTATGTCGTAGGACCGATGGCCGTTGGAGCAGACGAGTCCTAGAGTGGAGAATCGCGAATCGGCAAGCGCAGCGTAGGGCGCCCTCCAGCCAGGTGGACCGACGACCTTAAGAAGGTGGCGGGCACCAACTGGATGCGGAAGGCGGAGGACAGGGAGCTTTGGCGCACCTTGGGAGAGGCCTATGTTCAGCAGTGGACAACGATTGGCTGTTGATTGATTGATTGAGTAGAATTGGGCGGACGGACAGGACGCTTAGGGTTATTATGTTTATAAAAAAATCAGTAACAGTAACAGCCTCTTAATGTCCCACTGCTGGGCTAAAGCCTCCTCTCCCTTTTGAGGAGAAGGTTTGGAGCTTATTCTACCACGCTGCTCCAATACGGGTTGGTGGAATACACATGTGGCAGAATTTCAACGAAATTAGACATAAGCAGGTTTCCTCACGATGTTTTCCTTCACCGTCAAGTACGAGATGAATTATAAACACAAATTAAGCACATGAAAATTCAGTGGTACTTGCCCGGGTTTGAATCTACTATCATCGGTTAAGATTGACGCGTATATATATACGCGTATAATATTATACTTAATATATAATGATACTTATGTACATGTGTTATAAGCTCTTACAAATCGTTGGTGTGCTCTTTATATGTATGTCGACACACACTTATCCAGGAGTGGTGTAAATTTCGTCATAACAAGTGTGCAAGTGCATATTTAGTAAGACGTGTATTGCGTTCAAAATATATAAGTTTTATATAGCTTTGACTATTAGTCTCTTCTTCTTCGAGTGCCACTCCGACTAGCGAAGGTTGGCAGTCAGCTTTAAATACTCCTTCTTGTTCTTCGCGAGGCGAAAGAGTTCGGCAGCACTCGCGATTCCCGTCCATTTAGGGATGTTGCACAGCCAAGACTTTTTTCTGCGCCCAACAGCTCTCCTTCCGGCAACTTTTCACATCATAATCAGTTGCAAAAGTTCATATCTTTCATGCCTAAGCACGTGTCCGAGGTATGCAACTCTTCTTGACAGTCTCCAAAAGTTGCCGTTTTTGGTTGACGCGTCGCAGAACTTCCATGTTCGAGACCTTTTGAGTCCAACTAATGGCCAACATACGTCTATAAGCCCACATCTCGAAAACTTCTATACGTTTTTTGAGGTCTTCTTTAATTGTCTACGCCTCGCATCCGTAAAGAAGTATAGGCCAGATGTAACAATGTAGGAGTCGTATGCGCACAGGGATCTTAAGTCTGCGATTGCAGAGTACTTTTTTCAACGTGCAGAAGGCACTTCGAGCTATTTCGATGCGAGTCTTTACCTCCTGTTCACAGCTCCAGGTGTCATTAAGCCATGTCCAGTGTCCAGATATTTGTACTTGCGCACCCTCTCAATTTTTTGGCCTGCTACAATGATAGCAATGTCATCGAAGCTATGTTTAGATAACACCATGATCTTCGTTTTTGATAGGTTCATCGTCAGACCAGCGTTTTCACTGCACTCATTAACACGGCTCATAATTAATTGCAGCTCTTTAGGAGATGATGCTAGTAGGACTGTATCGTCAGCGTATCTCATGTTGTTAATATAGCGGCCATTTATTTTGACTCCACATTCTCGGCCTTCAATTGCTTCTGCTGTTATTTGTTCCGAGTACAAATTAAATAGCGTGGGTGATAATATACAGCCCTGTCGGACTCCTCTCTTTATTTCTACCTCATCAGTCTCCTCATTGTCAACTCGTACAGTAGCCTTCTGGTTCCAAAGTTAAGTGGTAAAAGCGTAAAAAACAAATGAATAAACGAACTCACCTCAGCATTTATAATATTAGTATCGTACACTTTGAGATTGACTGTTATAGGCATTGGGCATACCTTACAAGCTAGACGCGAGACCATCATCATCAAGACCGAAGACGTATTATTCGGTTCGACGTCAGATTCCTCTAGTTCCAATCTATCTGTTTTATCAATAACGCTTACTTTTTTAGTTTTATTGTTATTGTCAGTTTTTTCATCTTCAAATGCAATTTTTACATCGAAATTTCGTTTAACCTTTTCTGACTTAGTTGAATCAATATATTCTGTGTTATTTAATTCTTTAATAACTTTATTGTCTTTATTTATTTCAGTTACTGCTTTAGCTTTATATTTCTTCCAATCTCGTCTATTTAAGCATTTAGATAATATATCATCAGACATACTTGTTTTTAAATTCTGATTCTCCTTCTGACACGCCTTATAACATTTAATTTTTTGCTCGGCGTTATTAGAAGTTTCGCTTAAATATTGAAAATCTGTCTCAATATCAATATTACTTGTACCAATTAAAGGTGTTGTAACTGATACATCTTGACGGTAGTTGAAAAACTTCCTAACAACCTTCTTCTCTTCGAAACAGTTACACGTTTTAGTTAAGCAGTAAAACATTGTCCAAATCAAAAAACATTGTATTGTAACGACAGAGCTGAGGACAATTAGAGTCCACTTATTGTCCATAAAATATCTTTTCCAAAACGATTTTATGCAAGAATTTTTGACTTGTTTCGTTTCAGATTCAGCTTTGTGTTTCGTTGGTATTGAAGTGGTTATTCTTATCGTGTTATCTATCAAATCAATTGTGTCGATAAATTCTGTTGCATTAGGCTCGAATTTACTTACGATCAACACGTCTTTAGCGTATCTGTTCCCTCTATCTGAACTAAATTCTTTGATATCTTCTAAATCCCTTTCGTTTATTGATTGTTCATCACATTGGTTACTAATTGGATTATATATAACAGTTGGATATTCAGATTCATCGTCAGAAACGCATGGAGGTACGACAATGCATCTTTTATGCTTCCTGCTAAAATAAGGCTTCTTGCCATTGTAATAAGTATCACAATTGACTGGTCTACAATCGTTTAATGGATCTTCATCTCTATTATTACAATGCTTGTATTTCCCGACAAATTTAAAATCATTATTTTCAATTGTTGTATCGAAATTAATTTTTAAAGCGTCTCTTTTATTAGGACCATTATTTGTTTTTGAGTCAATGAACACATTACAGAAACCATTTCTTCCGTAGATATCTAACAGAGGCGCAGCAACACTTGAAGTTTTAACTTCACCTAAAATATATACATTAAGCATAATAAACAATTTTCATAATAATTTAAAGGATTTCATTTCGTAATCAACAGTTGCATTCTACGTACTACTATTTGTAATAGCGTTTCAAATATTAACAACGACTATTAATCGCTTGTAGTTTGTTGTTGTAATAAAATTTAGTCTCAGTAAAATTTATTAAATGCATAAGGAAAAAAGGCGTCGAAATTGTTTTAATACAATTAATTAAAGAATGAAAGAAACAGAAAACAATACTTAAGTGTAAATAAAATAAACCATTCAATACTTTAATAACATCTATACAAAGAGTATAAATTACTCTCATTTCTTTAAAATTTGTTACATGAAATAAAGTTCTTTTATCTTTGTCTCACAAATTACCTTTTGAAATAAAATCCAAACATCCTCCTATAATATTCAAATAATCACAATTCAACTCTCCAGCATCTTGAAGACAGCATTCATCTGGAGTTATTTCTACATTGTAATCATTATCAGTGGACGTATTATTTATCTTTATAAAAAATATTAATTCAATCGATGATGGATTCGGCGTTTCTAGACCGCTTTTCAAAAATCATTCAGAATTACCGTCTGTACCAATTTCACGTAAAAATATAACGATTATAACAAATATGTATGTATAAAACTTCATCTGTCAATGTGCTATGCAAATGATTGACTAGCTGTCAATGTGAATGATTTACTATTTTTATTTTTTCACGAGTTTCCTTGGAACATATAAATACTTTTTGGTGAAAAAATAATTGGAACTACAGATTGCGCTATTAATAGCAAATAGTATAAAGTTGTTAGTTTATGTACACTTATACAAAATATACATAACTAAAGTGTGTAGCTTATTTAGCCTAAAGGCTGAGTCTAGCGGTGCAGAGCGCCAATGCCAGTTTGCCATCTTTTTTTATGCCATCTTGGGTACAATGCTACAGGACAATCTTTTAGACGGCGTGTTTTTGCTATAAATTTGTAATGTGTATTTGAATATAAATTTGTAATGTGTTTTTTTTTTTTTTAATTTTGTATATTATAAAAAAGTCTGTTCATAGTTTACTAATAAAGTATAAATAAACTGAAGTATAAAAATTAAATATTTGTTTGTTTTGAAGATTGACTTAAAGGTACAGAAAAATCAGTAAGGAGATGTTTTTGCGTTTGTAGTAGAGACTAAAACCGCATTAAACTAGAACTCTCGAATCTCTTATCGAATGAAAGAGAGGATGTGGTTCACTACGAAATGTCTAGAGTTAAGGAAATGAAAGTGACGTTTAATTTGTATAATAAATTAATTTAATTTTTAATATATAAAAAAAAAACTAATATACTAATTTTGTCTTTTGTTCTTTATAAAAATCAACTGTAAACTATAATCAACATTAAATATCATTGTAGGTTTTATAATTTCAATATATCGATTAAGGCGTGGTAACAATGTTTTTAAAATGTTGTTTACGTTAACACGCTTTTAACAGAGTGATTAGTGATTTTTACTTATTCGATTGACGTTAATTGTTATTTTTATAAAATGAAAACAGCGCCATCTAGTGACAATTACCGCAATACCATACAAATTGTTAACGTCAAAGTTATCGAATAAGTAAGAAAACACGCACTTGGCACACAGAAATGAAAGAGTTAACATTACTTGACACTTCTATAACGCAGTAGTTTAATTTTCGTTTTAAACACACTCTAGAAATGCATTGCTATTCTGTAATAGCTCACTTCATTACTCACAAGTGAAATGTCGACAGCTGACTTATGTTGATATAGAATTTTGATGCGTGTACTCTTGAAATATTATTATTGTTATGTTCAATGTCGCGTATCACTTTCTGACATTTTACGACTGTTTTCCGCGGTGATCGAGTTTGTTCTTACAGAATAGCCTACTGAATTACGGTGGATTTTCTTCAATTCTGCTGTATCGTCTGGGAGTATCATCAAATGGCGGTAGACCAAATAGCTCTGGTTGGAAGTCCATTAGAGATTTGATGACGATTGTCGCGTGACGTGTGTGTTCTCGATCGAGACGTGAGTCAGGGATCATGACTACCTGGGTAAGGTACCAATTAAGCATCACCAATTTTTATTAAGCTAATTATAAAGAGTCAAATGGACCTGATGGTGTGATCACCACTGCGTATAGATTCCTATTTCCATTCACCTTGGGAACTATAATGTTATTTCTCTTGTGTCTGTAATAACACTGGCTCACTCGGCTTTTAAGGCAAAACACAACTATACTAAGTATTGCTGTTCAGCGGTTGAATATTTGATGGGTGTGTGCTACTTACTCAGACATACTTGCATAAAGACATACACAGACACACTCAGACATAATTGAAGTAATTCCTATTATAAAAAGAAATATAATAACTTTTCGATGTAACTTTATGTTATAAATACATAAATTTTACCTGCATTCCTGCTTCTACCGCTGACGTCACACCAACTGATGAATCTTCAAATACAAGACACTGTAATTTAAACAGTCCTTATTATAAACTATACTCAATAATAATAATACATATGTAATCAACATAACACTTGGAAATATTTTCTAATTAAGATGGTAATGAGCTGAACTTATTGTACTTGACCTGTCTTTTATATTCTTTTACATATGGGTGAATAAGAGGTCTTTGTACGCTAGTTGTGCAATGCTATTGAACGAACCGAGCTTGGTAAGTAAACGAATAAATTTGATTTCTTTACATTTTTAAATAGCATACAGTGTAACCTGTTTCGGTTTCGGCTTATCAGGAAATCTGGATGCTGCCACCAGGTATATGTCAGGTTTTGGCTTCCCTCGGGACACTTCTGGATCTGTCACGCTTACCTTGATTGATACAATACCAAACTTCGTTATTATATAAACAAAAAATAATCTTGTATAATAAGTTTATATTTTAACTTTTTATTAATAAGCCACTGCTACTTATATCACAAATATATTACAAACAAATATAGACAGAGGTCCCTGTTACCAGGGAGCGCCGTGCGTCTCCGACATACCAATACAACAACAGCGCGGCAGGCGGCGCACTTTTTATATACGCGTTTGCACGTTTGAGTATGATTGGTTATGTAGAATTGAACTCAACTTACATAGGAAGAATCTAAGTCTTTGAAGCTGTTTTTTTCACTTTTATTTGTTCCTTTAAGCTTTCAATCATCATCATTTTACAGACTATCATTTATAGGTAGCTGAAGTTTCAGCTAATTCAACTGAACAGTTATTTTATAGCATTTTTTTTCGAATAAATGTTCGATATGATTCTATAAAGTGACATAAATTTTATTTATAAACCGATTGAAATAAAACAAACATTGCATTTTAAGTGAAGATTGCCACGATAGCTTATTGAAAACCGCACCCATATCAGTTAAGCCATTTCTAAGATTAGCTTGTACAAATACACAGAGACAAAAATTCTAACAATCATTATTTTGGGTTCTAATGCGTTGATAAAGACCCCCAAATAATAGTTTTACTCATAAACCTTGATACATACTTTGTGATGAAATAAACCAAACAGCTTAGGTCTGGCCGTAGCATGAAGTCTAACCGCTTGCTCAGTTGATTTCGTCGCTAACGCCGTTGGAATCTTGCTGTCGTGGAGATGAGTTAGAAGACGTTCTGCTCCTGAGTTATAACTTTAATTAATGTGATTTGCGGATAAGACTTTTTGGTTTGCATGCCGGGAAATACTTCAAAAACATAACCTGGCCCATAGGTGAAGGACCGATTTATATAAAAATCAAGCATAAACAGACTTTGTTGGCAAATATCCTCTGTATTTATTGACTATAGGCGCTCAACTTTCATATGTATAATTTGGATCCATGAACTAATTTCGTGCTCGACGGTTAAATAAAACATTATAAAGACTATTCCAACCAGGATTATTTATTTATTTAGGAAATCAGCATGTGTGATTGCGTGCACCAATCTACAATAGAATAAAGTATTGGAATCAGCTTCAAACCTTAAGAATACTTTTCACTGGTGGTAGGGCTTTGTGCAAGCTCGTCTGGGTAGGTACCTCCCAATTATCAGATATTCTACCGCAAAACAGTAGTACTTGGTATTGTTATGTTCTGGTTTGAAGGGTTAGTGAGCCAGAGTAATTACAGGCACAGGGGATATAACATCTTAGTTCCCAATTTTGGTTGGAGATGGTTAACATTTCTTATATTGCCAATGTCTATGGGCGTTGTGTGTGTGTAAAGTCTCGTCCGCCTACCTATAATATAAAAAGAACGCCTGTCCAGCAGTAGAGCATTTATAAACAAATAACCTTTTTGTAACGGCGCACTCGGCGACAATTTCTCAACTAAATCTCCCAATTGCTTTTCAAATTCATTAATGGATATCGGCATTTTCAATTCATTGACTATAGTTTCACAAATTTGTCAATCAGTTACACCGTACATCTGAAAAGTTTTGAATTAGCGTAGTCGATATCAATACCCTTTAAACTAATTTTCTAATTATTTTAAGTCATTTAGATCGACGCGAGGCCGTTGGAGCAAACGTGTTTTTGGGTGGAGACTGCGGATCGGCAAACGCAAGGGCGTTCTCCAGCCAGGTTGACAGATGACCTAAAGATGGCGAGAATATACCAAAATATAGTAGTGAACCGAGTAAATTCATTATACATAATTGCTTTTTTCGACCATAAGTATTGTGTATTCCTAGCATTGATCACGGTGGCTGTTCTGCATGAAAATACGGAGGCATTGGCCATTGCGGAGGATTCACGTAAAGGCGTTTTAAAAGCGATAAAAAGGGCGCTACGTACTCGAAGTCAAACTTCTACTCGCATAAGTTTAACTACCTCACAGTCAATCGCTTTAAATTTAGTAAAAGGAAAGTACTACTAAATAATATACATATAAGTTCATGTTAAAGTACATAAATCACATACCCTGACTTGTAAATCTTTTGTATATACTCTGTTATATTTTTCGCATATTTCCTTTATCATTTTATGGTAAATAACTTCAGAATCTAGAAATTATAGGTGCCGGGTTCAATAACATTTGATTATATATTTAAAGATGACTGTCAAATAAAACTCAGAAAAAACCTGGAGAAGCTAGAAGTGCGTTTTTTATTAAGAAGGAAGGTACATTGGCGCTGGAAGAAGTATAAACCCTTCCTTGCCAACCTTAGGAACTAACATGAAATGTCCCTTGTGCTTGCACACTGGTTTATTCGCCCTTCAAACCCGAACAAAAAATTCTAAGCATTGCGGTTTGGCGGTTAAATATATAATGAATATGTGAATAGTGATTACAGAATCAGATAGGCTTACACAGGGGGCCCCACCAAGTGTACAATTCCGTGCCTTGGAAACCACATAAAGCCAATGGCAATACGGCTGATCTTGTTTTGGTCGTATTGGATTTGCCGTCCTATCAGATTATGGAAGTGAAGGAATAGTGTGCACCTATGTTTGCGCACACTTGTTCACTACATGTTCAGCGCAGGTGGCTACCCTTGATCACCCTCTGATGACGTCATATCCACTCTCCGACGTTGTGTGTGTAGCGCGAATATAAAATACTTTGTCGTTTCTATGGGTTTATATGGGTGTACATATGTACACACACGGAGAAACGACACAGCAAAAACTGATTATTTTAGTTACTGGCAAACGTTCTTATTTTTATTATATTTCGATGAACCTTTATGTTTTATTGGTTTTCTGTAATTATAAATTATTTTAGCGTATATGAGTGTTTTACTCATACGACGTACGCATGTGGCTTTTTTTTTAATGTATAGGCTAGCGCTTGACTGTTATCACACCTGATGAAAAGTGAGATACAGTCTAAGATGGAGGGCGCTTGCCTAGAAGATGCCTATTCACTCTTGACTTGAAGGTACCCATATTGCAGGCGGTGGGGAAAACGGAGGTTTGGTATTCCAGACCTTGGCGGTGCGTATCAGAAACGAGGAAGCAAATCGTTTCGTACGTGTCTTAAATACGTCAACTACGTACGGGTCCAGATTTTTTCGATGCCTCGCAGTTTCGTGGTAAACGGTGACGGGGGAACCAAATTAAATTGTACCTGAGCACACTCCGAAATATAGCCGCCGCGTGTGGAGGGGGTATCGGTTGTTAGGTCATATCGTCAGATGCAATTTACATGTCAACCTGCTTTATCCAATCGTCCTAGGTACCATTTACTCGTCACATGAATATGTGTCGCCAAGAAGCCTTACCGGAATACCACAGATAAGGGTAAATGATGGAATTTAACCAGTGGCAGAATAGAAATAATATAGTTCCCAAGTTTGGTAGAAAATTAACGATATTTGGGATGATTAATACTCACACAGCTCCAATGTTTAGAGCCGTGGTGACCACTTATCCATGGCACATTTGCCTGGCCACACGATAAAAAATAGTATAGCTTTCACAATGAACGCTATCCTTATTACCTTATCATTGTTAATATTAATTGTCGGTTGTATATTTAAATGCGATTGACCCCAGTGCTATGACACTATTATTTATTAAATTAAACATTTATTAATATATTTATTGGAATAGGCATATCTAAAGTACATATATTAAACACTTTAGAAATTAGTATTATCATATCATAAAATGTAATACGGGCTTGTATATATATATATATATATAAATAAAAAGAAAAAATTACATTAGCAGCAATAAGTAACAGCCTGTGAATGTTCCACTGCTGGGCTAAGGCCTCCTCTCCTTTTTTTGCGGAAAAGGTTGGAAATTATTCCACCACGCTGCTCCAATGCGGGTTGGTGGAATACACATGTGGCAGAATTTCAGTGATATTTGACACATGCAGGTTTCCTCACGATGTTTTCCTTCACCGTCAAGCACGAGGTGAATTTTTATAAACACAAATTAAGCACATGAAAATTCAGTGGTGCTTGCCCGGGTTCGAACCCACGATCATCGGTTAAGTTTCACGCGTTCTAGCCACTGGGCCATCTCGACTCTTAGCAAAACTATTCTTTTATTTTTACTTCAAAACCGTTTTTGACCACCTGGAGATATATTATGTACAAGTGTGGTCCTAAATACAGGTGTACTCTCTATTCCTTCACGTGAATCACCGTAGTGTTAATACTGCTTGATACTGATTTTGAAAAACCTATTTTTACTTTTAATGGTCCAAACCAGGATTTGAACCAAAGATCTCGGGATCTGCGGCCTTATGTTATTAGACCAACGAGAAAGTCAATGTCTTTGTAACATTACATAAAATTTTATAGGTCCTGACATATGAATTTATCGTTTTGTACGGAAGGAATATAAAGTCTTTTTTGTTTTGTAAAATGTATTTAATTAATCAAAGTATGCACCGTTGTTATCTATGCACTTTTGCCATCTCATAGGTAGTTCATTGATCCCTTTACTAAAAAAACCATGGGGGCGAGAATCAATAAACTCTTTGAAACCGGAAAAAATGGTAATCTGTTGGAGCAAGGTCTGGGGAGTACGGTGGATGTCGCAGACATTCCAATTGTAGCTCATCTAACTTAGTGGTTGTTTGTTGTGCAGTGTGTGGTCTTGCGTTGTCGTGAAGCAGCAGTGGCCTAGAGCGATTGACCAATCTCGGTTGTTTAGCAGCTAGTTCTTCCTTCATAGTTTGTAGTTGCTGACAATAGATATCTGCCGTAATCGTTTGGCTAGATTTTAGAAAGCTGTAGTGAACGACACCGGCGCTAGTCCACCAAACACTCACAAGTAACTTTTTCTGAGTCAATTTTCGTTTAGGGCAGGATTTGGCTGGGTCTCCAGGGTTCAGCCATTGCGACGAGCGCTTCCGATTATCGTACAGTATTCACTTTTCATCACAAGTAATGATTCGATTTAAAATCCCTTCATTATTGTGTCGATTGAGCAAAGTAACACAGCAGTCGACGCGTGTTTGCAAGTTCGATTCACTCAATCCATGAGGTACCCATCGTTCAAGTTTTTTTACTTTCCCGATTTGCTTGAGGTGGATTAATACATTTTTATCACCTACCCCGAAGCCCGCAGCTATCTCGGAAGTGCACGATAGCCTTTAAATCTTCATTTTACACTTTGGTACGGCCGTTCACGGGGTTGGTTCTGAACAAAACGCTAATTTCATATGTAAGAAAGGATATATCACTCGGGTTTTGTTTGAGATTACATTTCTACAAAAGACAGATAACTCTGTCCGCAACGAGATCGATAATCATAATGGTAATGTTATAAACGTCTTTAAAACTTCTCTCTAATTCCTGCTTCCCCTTTCCTTCATAAGTCTAAGCGAGCTGGCTCTCAATGTCACCACCTAACTGTGACATCAATTCCATCGCACACAAAGAAACTTGGCAACTCCTTTCTTTGTCGCACTTCCAAAAAATGGAATTCCTTACCAGCTTACGTGTTCCCCTCCTCTTACAATCCGGGTTCCTTCAAACGAGGCGTGAAGTGGCATCTTGCGGGCCGGCAAGGCGGGGGCGGCAGTGCAGAACATTCTTCCCGACTGTACTGGCCGTCGTCGCGTTTAGACTCTACTACCACTTACTATCAGGTGGAGTAAAGTCATTTGCCCTCCCGGCACATATAAAAAAAAAAAATACATCGAACCATGTAAGCTCGCTCTTATTATATCGTTTTATAAAATGAAGTTTGATTGAGAAGAGAAGAATTGAAATGAGAGTTTAAATTGAGTTCTCATATCTGTATAAGAAATATTTTTTTTATATATTTCGAATGTATATCCGACGTAATTATAAATTGATTTTTCTCAGGTTTTGCGAAAACTCTATACGCCTGGCAACTGCGTGTGCCGCGTCGTCGTGTACCGGCCGAGGCAGGAGAGGATCGTCAGCAATGATCTCGAACAGATGGTAATGTTTACTGGTGGTAGGGCTTTGTGCAAGCTCGTCTGGGTAGGTACCACCCACTCATCAGATATTCTACCGCAAAACAGCAATACTTGATATTGTTTTGTTCCGGTTTGAAGGGTGAGTGAGCCAGTGTAATTACAGGCACAAGGGACATAAAATCTTAGTTCCCAAGGTTGGTGGCGCATTGGCTATAAGCGATGGTTGACATTTCTTACAATGCCAATGTCTAAGGGCGTTTGGTGACCACTTACCATCAGGTGGCCCATATGCTCGTCCACCTTCCTATTCTATAAAAAAAAAAATCTTGTTTAATCGAGTTCAATCATAACACAATTTAAAACCAAAGTCGGCTTTATATTTGAACTGGCTACCCGTTCCGGCATCGCTCGGGTAGAATAAGATATTCATAGATAGATAGTTTACTTTACGCACACCATTAAAGATCTCATACATACATCATCATCAACCCACCGTCGTCCACTGTTGGACATAGGCTCGATCCTCAGTTCTCAATATCCATCCGCTGCCAGCCACTTTGCGAATAGATCTCAGTTGGCATTATTTCTTCCGATATCTTTAACATTTATCGTCATATTTCAGCCAATTTACAACAAACATTAATTAATTATACACTTAAGCCAAGCCATGATAGCCTAGTGGTTAGAACGCGTGAATCTTAACCGATGATCGTGGGTTAAACCCGGGCAAGCATCACTGAACTTCCATGTGCTTAGTTTGTGTTTATAATTCATCTCGTGCTTGACGGTGAAGGAAAACGTCGTGAGGAAACCTGCATATGTCTGATTTCATTGAAATTCTGCCACATGTGTATTCTACCAACCCGCATTGGAGCAGCGTGGTGGAATAAGCTGCATACCTTTTACTCAAAAGGGAGAGAAGGACATAGCCCAGAAGTGGGACATTAACAGGCTGTTACTACTACACTTAAACATTCCCCGTGAATAGTTTCGTCCATCGGTGAAAACTATATTAAAATCCCTTGGGTAGTTTATGAGTTAACTGCGTTCAGATGGATAGACAGACGCTGTTCAAAAATTTTGTTTTATTATATTATGTAGTAATGTAGTAATAGTTAAAATTGCAGAGCTATGTTCATTGATGTAAATTTTGTAGTATTATAACAAATCAAGGAAATACCAAATTCAAGAAAAAATTCAAGGTGATCTTTAAACTTTAACCTGCATTTATTGTAGATGAATTAAAATTTCGATTTTATTAATCACTGGCTGTGTGTACGTGTACCCGCGGCTTCACCCGCGTATTATTAGTTTTATTTTCGTTAGATAAAATTAGTATTTATTCGATTTTGCAGCACCCGGATCTAGATAGGGTAACATAAAATTGGCCATGACAAAAACATTATTCCCTTAAATGTATTCCGACATACTTGAATGTCTTTCCCTGTGTTCCATTTATTGTGGACATCATCAGAGTTAAGGGTACCAGCTGAAACCGTTGCTGGGTTTCGTCAGTTATACTGAACTTATATTGTTATAGTTTGCTTAGTTCCGTAATGTGTAGGTTTTGCAATGAAATATATTCTTATCCAGATGATGCAGTTCTTCCTCGAGGAGAGATCTGGTGTTCTCGTTGCTGGTAAGGTTTAGGACACCGCGAGGTAAGTGACCGCAAGTTCATTTGGAATGGTTTATTGACTGCTCTTGGAAGTGCATGATCGTTTTAATTATGTATGTTTGTATTATGTGTGTAAAAATATTTAAATCAATTCATTTATTTCGATATTTGTATATAAACAACGTTTTATTTCTTATGACTCGACTGTGTAGTTAATATTTGTGTGTTTGTATAGGTATACTGTTATATCGAAGTACTATACGATGTGTATCTATTTTTACATTATTTATGTTACTTAAGATCGAGGTTTTTTTATAATATAGATTTAGGTAAGAGTTAAGTTGGAGTTTTTACCGGAAATCGTTACATGAGTATCACAAACCTGCGTTGGAGAAAAGTATTGGAATGAGCTGTTGTGGTGGGTACATTTAGAGGAGATTACTATACTTTAAGATGACATTTTGTGTAATACTGTAAAAGGCCTGTGTCACTGAATGAATTGTGCACACAGAAATTGTTTTGTAAGTAACAGTATTAGGACGATGCCTTGTACCTAAATGGATTACCCGTTTTTTTATTTATTTAACAAACAATAACGTACATTGAAATTAGATCAAAATCAAAATGAAGTCTTAGATTATCAGCAGAATTAAGGATACAGTTATGGACATTTTCTGCTCGAGTAGACAATTTTGCTCTTCTTAATTTATAATCGCAAAAGATTCTTGTCAGACGACTTGTTTGGTGTTTGGAAGTATGTGATCAGTAGATATAATAAATGTATTAAATTTAAATATTATTAGGTTATTACATGTTCGACGCGGCTGATCGTGACCGTTACGGTCGCGCGGAGGCACCACCTTGCATCGGACACGCTCGAGCTTGCTTCTCTCAATATCCTAACGTTAGTTTAACATTGTTTGTGATTTTTGCGTTCCGATCTTTTAATTAGCAAACTTAACCACATAAGAAATTTATTCATGGTAATATAATATACATTATAGCAAATATTTCTTTGAATTTTGACCCCATAAAATGGCGGTGTTGTCCGGCTACAGTTACATTCGCGAGAGTGGAAGGAGAGAGTTACCACTTGTCTTAAGTGGTGCTTTATAGTGATACTTACTTTATCTAAAAGTAATTAATAAAATATATTGTATATTGTTTTTAGTTGGCATTGCAAATTAATCCTTCATACATTTAATAAATCTAGGATACATTTTAAATTATATTTAAAATATCGCAGGTACCATCGTTGGTTGAGAAATTAGGCGCAAATATACCACCGGTTTTGAAAGAATCGCACGACGACGATTCAAAAGACGTACGTAACACATAATATAGAGTTTCTTTTTAAGCTTCCAACGTAAATTAAATAAGAATTCAGTTTAAATTAGAATTTGACTAAATGTTTCAAGCTTTTATGGGGGGAGCCAATAATAAATAAGGGTAAATTACTTTTGTCGGTCACGAGAATGAATGAGACAATAGAATAAAACCTACTTACTAGACGTCAAACCTGATGGTCGTAGAAGTCGAGACAGGCCCAAGCTTAGGTGGCTGGATGCTGTGAAAAAAGATCTAAGGGAATCGGGCTGAACAACTAGAGCGAAGATAGCCAAAGACAGATCCATTTGGAGAAATGGATGGAATGGAAAGGCTCGCCCGTGGCTGTAATACCTCCGATGATAATGACGATAAATTTATTTTTGTTGATCATAAAACAATTAGAGCTTACATACTACTAATTTTATTGTATTTAATTTAATCGCAATGTAGAAGCGTGGTGGTATAAGCTGAACAATTAGAGAAGGTCCTATAGTAGGATATTGGCAAGCAGTTACTTTTCACTTGTTATGGCTAATATTGTTTAGTAAATAGTGTAATGTAATGTGATGAAACTAAATTTTTTTTATTTGGTTATAGGTAACCGTTATAGCTGATAAATCGAAAGCAGAAGTGCAGAAAGATAAAGATACGGAGGTTGGTAGTAATGGATTTTTTGTTATCTATGTGTCCAAAATTGGGTGTCACGTATCCCTGATCTAATATATTTAGACGATTCTCGATGAAGATGAGCTTATCCAGCAGTACATACATTCATATTATTAAAAATATTAATGTAATATTTGTATGTCTTGTTACTAATACCGTAGTAGTCTCATCCTATATTTTAATTTGCTTTTGGTAAAACGAAATGTTTGGTTGTAACTCGACCTAACCTACTTACTATCTCTACGATTTAAAAGTGTCCATGACTGAGACTGTGCCGTAATCTGGCTGGTGTCGTAGTTCGTTCAGACCTATGGGCACTCGCTCTTTTCAAAGCGAAAAAATTCAATTAGCAATCATTTGACGGGCCGGTTGGCGTGGTTGGTAGATACTTGCCTTTCACGCCGAAGGTTGTGGGTTCGATTCCCACCCAGGACAGACATTTATGTGCACGAACATGTCTGTTTGTCCTGAGTCTGGGTGTACTTATCTATATAAGTATGTATTTGAAAAAGAAAAGTAGTATATGTAATATATCAGTTGTCTGTTTTCCATAGTACAAGCTCTGCTTAGTTTTGGATTGGGCTGGGTGTGAATAATGTCACGGGATAATATAATATGCATTGTCAGGAGTATATGGCGAGGATCTAATAACAGTAATTTATAACGATTAGGTACTTTTTGAAAATTAGAACGGGGTATTATTTGGGGTTAATAGCAGGTCAGGTATAACTTAATTTTCATGTTCTTAATATGTGTTTATAATTCATCTCGTGCTCGGTGGTTAACGAAAATACCGTGAGGAATCTACATGTGTAGCATGAAAATTTGCCACATGGGTGTATGTGTGTGTGTGTGTGTGTGTGTGTGTGTGTGTGTGTGTATGTGTGCCACTAACTCGAAATTGAGCAGGACAGTGAAATGGGTAATAATAATAATAATACTTTATTGTTATCCAATACATACATATTTTAAAAAGTGGCCCTGACTCCTGAACTGGTGTTACCCGTGCGTCAGAAGTCAGTTCCTTCCCATTCAATTATTAAAAAGTTACAAAGGGTCTTATTACTAATTATTGTAAGTTAATCCAAACCGTGTGTACGTGAGTGTGTAAATATGTGTGTGTGTGCTATAATTGAGCGTGTGATGTAGATGTTCATTTATGAGGTAGTTAATAGTTTCTCAACGTCTTCATAATTAAGTTGTTTTAGCCATGTTTTAGTTTTGCCTTTTAATTGGTAGTTATTAATATTCTGTATTCTTGAAAATTTATTTAAATTTTTATAAAATCTAGGTGCGAGACTGTTATATTGTTGCTGTGCAAATTTACTTTTAACATTATTGTAGGGAAATCGATCTCTTCTACTGAAATTAGTTGTGGGTATGAATGGGACAACTGTTTTATGGTATTTTTGTATACATAGGTGTACAAAAAGTTTTCTCACAGATAAAACATTCGCCTTTTCGTAAACCTTTTTTGTTGAAAATCGGAATGGTAAATACATAATTACTTTAAGTAGGGCTCGCTGGGCACGCTCAGCCATTAACATATGGGTTTTGGCAGCGGCACCCCATGAACAAATACAATACGTAAGTTTACATTCTGCTAGAGCTTTATATGTTCTTATTAAGAGGGGAATATCACGCTCAGGCATATTGCATGCCTGAGCGTTTTAAAAATGTATATTAATTTTCTTATTCTTTTACAAACTGATGCTATGTGTTTATTCCAACTAAGTATTTCATCTATAATTATACCCAAGTATTTGATGTTTGATACTCTAGATAAGCTTGTGCATGTACAATGGGGGCGTGTACGTTGTCGATTCTATTACATGGATATGTATGAGTGTACAACTTAAGAGTCTTTTGGTACTCATGCCTTAGTTTTACTGAAACAGATATACTTCGTCTTACTGGTATTAAGTGTTAATAGGTTGTCCTCCAGCCAAGAAATAATAGTGGAAAGTCCATTTTCAGCCAGGTGGTGCACATCCGCCCACGTAATCCCATGAAATAGAATGACTGTATCGTCGGCAAACATTTGTATATCAGCACCTTTTAGTTTGGTATTGCATAGTTCGTTGATATACACTAAGAACAGCGTTGGGCCTAGAGTACTCACTTGGCGAACACCGTAGGTTGTTTTAATTAAAGTTACTTGTATAGTTGTCGACTCTCACGCACTGCCTGCGATCGGTTAGATATTCCTGAAACCACTGAAGAACATTACCGCGTATTCCAATACTTTCATGACGAGTTGGTAGGATCGGAATGGATATTGTATTAAATGCTTTCTGTAGATCTAGGAAAACCCCAGACATTTCTCTTTATTATATGCGGTTATTTTAGATGATAAATGAAGAACAGCTTCATCAGTGGAACGAGAGTTGCGAAAACCAAATTGGCTCTCTGATAGGAAGTTATTGCGTTCCAGATCTTTTATTAGCAATTTTGTCTATAACTTTCGAAATTGAGCTTAATAGGGAAATAGGCCTATAATTACTGGCATCTGTTTTATCACCCATTTTGGGACAAATGGGACATACGATAGCATTTTTAAAAATCTTTGGAAAAACACCAGACTCAAAACTTAAGTTTATTAAATACGACATTGGCATGGCAAGAACATGTCTCGAATTTTTAAGTATTAAAGACGATATTTTATCGATCCCGGACGCTTTGTTTGATTTCAGACAACAAATAGTACTTAAAACTTCATCAGGGGTCGATAAATATAACGACATAGATTTTAGGGGTACAGTATAAGATTTAGGATGTTAGCATTTAGAAAGTGTAATTTCATTAGTATTTAATTTTTCTAGTGTTTGTCTGGCTAGGTGACTACCCACAGATGTAAAAAACTTATTGTACTCATGATCAAGGGAGTCTATAGGAGACGGGCTCAGTTTTAACAAGTCTGTAGAAGAAATTTTAACTTTATCAATGTTACATACCTCCTTCATTACTTTCCAAGTTTCACTTATATTATTTTTATTTAATTCTAGTTTTTGTTTAGAATATTGTCTTTTTAACATTTTTATTACTTTTTTGAGTGTATTTCTATATAAAGTGTATTTGATATTAAGGTCAACATTATCACTGTATTTTCTTATTTGTTTATGTAATTTATCTCTTTTTCGTATTGATTTGACAACCCCTATAGTCATCCATGGTTAAAATGGAATAAATGGAAGCATTAATAGGTCCAACCGTTCTCCTCAGAAGATAGGGCTTGGCTCAGAAGTTTTAAAAGCAGTTTTTTTTTAGTTAAGTTAGCGCTTGACTGTTATCACACCTGATGGAAAGTGATGATACAGTCTTTTTTATATTTTTATAGAATAGTAAGGTGGACGAGCATATGGGCCACCTGATGGTAAGTGGTCACCAAACGCCCTTAGACATTGGCATTTTAAGAAATGTCAACCATCGCTTATAGCCAATGCGCCACCAACCTTGGGAACTAAGATTTTATGTCCCTTGTGCCTGTAATTACACTGGCTCACTCACCCTTCAAACCGGAACACAACAATATCAAGTATTGCTGTTTTGCGGTAGAATATCTGATGAGTGGGTGGTACCTACCCAGACGAGCTTGCACAAAGCCCTACCACCAGTAATAATAAGATGGAGCGCGCTTGCCTAGAAGATGCCTATTCACTCATATTACTTGAAGGTGCCCATATTGTTTGTTACAATATAGTGATTTACATTGAATATTTAATTTTAGGTGAGATTTGAAGAACCGGCATCATTCACAATATACGGAATGGAGGTTACAAGATTGAGAAGGCTCAACAAATATGAGAAATAATACCCAAAAAAAAACAAACGCAATAAACTGACAGCTTGCCAGGCTTTACTTATATATACATGTAATGTATAGTTCTCGCCTGTTCATGTATTGTAAAATGTCCGTATGTATGGCGACGCTCAAAACGGTATGTGACGTAAGATTGATTTATATCCTGTCATAGATGATTTTGTAAGAACAGACGGATGTACAGACTTAGCATTATCTTTATTATTATTTTAAATTTAAGTGAATACAAAAAGCGGTAATTATAATTATTTTTCCTCACGAACTGTGACGTCATTGTGATATTTAACTATACGAATTGTAAACGAAGAAATTAATTTCAATGTATATTTCTAACAACTGTACATCTTGAACGTTACAAAAAG
Source organism: Nymphalis io (assembly GCF_905147045.1). Lineage (NCBI taxonomy): Eukaryota > Metazoa > Arthropoda > Insecta > Lepidoptera > Nymphalidae > Nymphalis > Nymphalis io. The sequence continues at coordinate 4,749,428 of NC_065914.1, forward strand.
AGGTCAAATTTTATTATTTCTTTTATTCAAGAGTTTAATGTGAAGAGTGAATATTTCTTGAGTTGATTTATAAAAAAATATTCAAGTATTTCGCGATATACTTTTGGTGATTTATATTTGGTCGATATTATTCGAGAGCGTCGCCGAGACGTGCGCTCGCGCCGATGTCCTCAAGACGAATGGGACGGTGGATTTGTTAAAACCCTGCGACCTGCAATGTTGTAACATTACAAGAGTCGTGTAATGTTATGTTTTGACGACTTTTTAGGAGTTATTACATGAATGTCTAGTACCATTTATAAAAGCGCTTGGTTTAAAGCGCTTTAAGTACATTCTCTCCTATTTCATCTCTTTCTTCTATTAATAAAAAAGTCAATAAAATAATATATAGACATGATTGTTTTAGAAAATATCATGTTTAGCTTCTTTTGCCTTACTTTTACAACTCTGTAAATTCGGTATTAAAAAAAAAAACAACATAAAACGAATCTTACAAGTATTATAATCTGTGGTACCACCAACGTTTTTTTTAATACGAAAATAATATCTGTATATACAAAAAATGCATGTACAATATTCTATATATCGTCTTCCAAGAGCCGACGCCCCCAGTATTTTTGTTTTTTTATTTGGCGGTTTTTGCTCTCCAATGTATATCAGATATTTTTCATATAATATTTCTATACGTCATTTCAAATATACAATTTATACAACACGATTTTAAATTGAGCCTGTATGGTATTAAAAACAGAATAAAAATTACTTCACAAAAAAAAAAAAAAACAGGAAAAGTTAATAAAATTCAGACGATATTTTGTTATATGATAATAAATTGAAATGACTATAATGAAATATGTACGTTATTAAATATATAAAATACTTTTTACTTTGCTTACAATTTGATCAAACTGTATCAATATATGTGAAAAATTTATGTCAAAACCTTTTTGCCACGTTTCGTCGATGTTGGTGTTGAATAAAAAAATAATAATAATCTTGGTTTTATTTTGTATGTTGTGTAAAAGCCGAGATAAGAATAGAGTGGTAAGAGCACGTGAATCTTAAGCGATAATCGTGGGTTCACACCCCGGCAAGCACCACTGAATTTTCATGTTCTTAATTTGTGGTTATAATTCATCTCGTGCTTGACGGTGAAGGAAAACATCGCGAGGAAAATCTGCATGTGTCTAATTTCACTGAAATTCTGCCACGTGTGTATTCCACCAAACCGCATTGGAGCAGCGTGGTCGTATACGCTACAAAACCTGCTCAAAAAGGGAGAGGAGGCTAAGGCCTCCTTTAGCTCAGCAGTGGGACATTAACAGGCTGTTACTGTACTGTTTATTTTGTAACATTTATTTCAGCATTTGATAAATGTTGATGTACATTACATTACGAGTTAATTATAGACGCTGTTTACCGGGTGATTAGTTAAACTGTATTGTAATTATTGGGTACCAATGAAATTTTACTTTAAAAATGTAGTACAGATTAAGTTTTAATTATTCATGACGTCCGAATGACTGGGCATTTTTAAAATAAAAATTCATTCATACCCAATAATTAAACAAAGGTACTAAATAGGTAATAAATGCTAATAGTATTTTAAAGCTGATCTGTCACTTTGTTAACAACGCTGTGTTTTTATTTCGATAATCAATTCGATAATGATACTAAGAGAGGACTGAGGCCACACGAATTGTGTTATTTCATACAAATATTCAACGTGTGAAACACAATTAACTGCGACGCAACACGGATAATTTATATTCATATTATAAAATACTAATGAGTTCATTATTGTAGACGTGTGTACAATATACTAGGGTTTTTGCAATGATTAATTAACATACAACATTTATACATTTTCATCATGAGAAATAGCTTATCACAAGTCGTATCGGATAATAGCTTACAAATATATTTGAGTGTAGTTAAGACACATATTATTTAAGACACGTACGAAACGATTTGCTTCCTCGTTTCTGATACGCAGCGCCAAGGTCTGGAATACCCTCTCGACCTCCGTTTTCCCCACCACCTACAATATGGGTACCTTCAAGTCTAGAGTGAATAGGCATCTAGGCGAGCGCGCTCCATCTTAGACTGTATGTCACTTTCTATCAGGTATGATAACAGTCAAGCGCTAGCCTATACATTTAAAAAAAAAAGAAACTTCATCATCTTCCTTATTCACCCTTTTACCACCTGACACTCGCTGTTCGTCGTAAGGACTGACACCCCTTCCACAACGGAAGGCCAATTTGCCCGAACGTACCGTTTAATTCAACGTATTACGTATTGTTATGGAATAGCTTACCAGCCAGTATTGCCTGCTTTATATAACCTGAGTACCTTCTAAAGAAGAGAACAGCCATATTTTAGGCAAGCAAACTCCAATCTTCTACTCATCATTGTCTTTTTTATATAATTGTCGTCAAGCGCATTCCGATACTATGGTATGAAAAAAATAAAAGTAAGAGGCAAATCAAAGCATACCGGGTGGTAAGTATTATATATTCATATTAAAACAAATATAATATCAGAAATTATCTCTGAAAAAGTATTCCTACCTTCTAGAGAGTGAAACGACAATCAGGAATATCAAGCTTATATTAGAAATCAGTTATTATAAAATATCATAATACAACATATACATAAATATATAGTCATATCCTAGAGGCTTCCTATGCTAGAGGGGTCAGTAGACTGAGGGCGATTATCTCACTCGTATCATTTACTGGTATCCAGGCTGGCTACAATCGGCTGCCGCTCTCCTTAACTTCGATTTCACTATTACTCGTATCACGCCCAGAGACTAGTTGACTCCGGGCGTAGTACTGTGACTTTATGTCACAATTGCGTGACATCACAAGTACCGACTTGTATTTAGTGTCCTCGTGTATATTTTCCGTGCGAAGGGAGCGTTTGCGATGATAATCCTATTGGCTTTGTCGTTCAGGACGTCCATGGGACGCTTTAGACTGTCCGGGAGGTGTGAGAACAGGCCTGTGTTGTCAGAGGATTACTGCTTTGTCTGGCTCTCTAAAAATACTTCGTTGAGAGAATTTTGAAGTATTTGGCGATCAAATGGATGTTTTTATGAAGGTCGATGGTGCGAATGTATGTAGGTTATCGCATTATTTTACGACTACGAATTTTCATGTGCTTAATTTGTGATTATAATTCATCTTGTGCTTTACGGTGAAGGAAAACATCGTGAGGAAACCTGCATGTGTCTAATTTCACTGAAATTCTGCCACATGTGTATTCCACCAACCCGCATTGGAGCAGCGTGGTGGAATAAGCTCCAAACCTTCTCCTCAAAAAGTGGAGAGGAGGCCTTTAGCCCAGCAGTGGGACATTCACAGGCTGTTACGGAATTACGGATCGTAAAATGTTGTAAGGTATTGCTGTGTTTTAATGATTTAGGTTGTCATCAATATATTGTTGCAACGAGAAAAAAAGCCGTCTGAACGGTACATTTGAATTATAATTGTCTGTAGATATACAGTAAATTTAGGTAAAAATTAAAATAGCCACAAAGCAGGCTTCAATTAGTTAATAATTATTATTGGTAAAGCCTAATACTCTGTTTTTGAATATATATCTAAAACAGAAGGAATCGATTGGATGCGGATCAAAATGTTTACCAATATGGCAATATCTATAAAAAAACAGTCACGTGTAGCCTATTCCAATCGAAGAACAACAAGTTCATGCAAGCAGCTGACGCATAGCCCCCCCTCCACGATGCAGATGACGAATTTTTTCTAGCTCTGTATGATGTTAACTATTCATGAAAAAAGTTTTAGCCGGTATATAGTACAACGCATTTTTTACCATTTTGGCAACCTCCCCAAGCACCCACCGCTATTTGGGCAGCTGCCAATCGTTCGCTTATTAGACATATAAGATCAACTATCGATGTCAACATAAGCCAGCTGACTATGACTTTTGTGTTTTCAACGGTACCATCCGGATTTTTACTCGATTAGGTAAATGCCACTTATATTTCCTCTACAGACAAACTTTTGTATTGCTAAGTTTTTAATTATATTAGGTGGCCTTGCAAATGGAATACCTGATGGTAAGTCACCACTGCCCATTGACATTGGCTATGAAAGAAATATTAACCATTTCGTACATCGCTAATACGCCACCAATTTTCGAAACTAAGATGTTATGTCTCTTGTACCTGCAGTTACACATCAACTAATTACTTATTATACTACATATTTATACCGCTAAACAGAAATATATATTACTATATTATAGAATAGAGGACAAGATGCTACCTAGCCGGGAACCAAGGCCCTACCCCCAAATAAAAGTGTGTTATATTAAGGGTATTTGATTCAGTATTCTTAAAGTCACAAGGAACTAATCAGAAGTTAGGTTTCTTATGGTGTCCAATAATACCGGGCTACTATACCCAAGATATGATTCGTTTTTCTTACAGATATTTGTCTTTGAGGAGCAATTCAAAAGCTACCATTGAAGGCTACGAATAACAAATAGTAGGGTAAATGTATGTATGTAGATAACAAACACTAATTTTTCAATAAAGAAATCAATTTAAGTTCTCTTAACAATAATTACCTATTAACAATCAAAAAAGTAACTTTCTTATTGAAAAATGATAACCGACTTTAAACAAAAAAATATTTTGGACTATTTTGCCGGTTGGAGGAGTTATACAGACTTTTTTAAAGTCAATAAGTATAATTAAGATAATACGGACATAAGATCGAGAATTTAAAAAAAAAATCTTTCAAATTAAAATATCACATAATTATTATAGGTATTTTGTTTTGCCCCGAGTTTTGAAGACCCGTATTCTAATTATTTTTTTTTTCGTAATGTTTTTTATAAGTATAATAAAGGTTATATTATGTGTTACCGACGCACACATCTTTTCCCGATATAAAAAGAAAACACTTGTATTTATATAGTGGATTATTGTTATTCCTTCGTCAGTACTAATTTAGCGCACATAGTGAAGAGACATTAGTGCTTTTTATTAAGGAATTATTTATTTATACCTATGTGAGTATTATAATTTTATGTTATATATTAATTAAATCTAATAAATATTTTGAAAATAATTATTCTACAATTACTTTAAACGATTGTTATTATCAAAAATAATTTCGTAATAGACAGTTTTAGTTTTAGTCCCAAAAGGAAACGCCGAGTGTCGTGTACAAAAAGGTGCTAGGATTATTAATTATAAATAATGTTTTTAGACTTAAATAGTTTTGTTTTATCTGAATATTTTAAAAAGATATTTTTTTATCTGTCTGTCTGTCCGTGCTAATCTTTGAAATGGGTAAAAATGACAAATTGAAATAATAGAATTATTACAAGATATATTTCAAGGTTCCCTTTAGTCTTTATTTATCAAAATCGATTGAGTATCAAAAGTTATAAAAACGTACGACTTTTTGTCGTCATAATATATATATATAGGATAGCGGTACGAGATCAAAGTTACCAATTATGTATAAAGCGCATTTGTTATATTTTAAAAGTCAATTGATGTAAAAGTAAAATATATTTTTAATCGATTACTTAATGAATCAGTAACAGCCTGCGAATGTCCCACTGGTGGGCTAAGGCCTCCTCTCCCTTTTTGAGGAGTTATAAAACGTGGGTATTTTTGTCGTTTTAATATATGTATATGATCGTGGTGTCCAGATTTCCGGAGTAAAGTGACCTTTTGCCCTATTAGAAATCGTGTTTAGTTCAAATTTTCGTTGTCATTGTTTTGTCGTCGTTTCTTAAGAGTTTGAATTTTTTCATTAATTTCATTATTGATAATATTGAATAATTCCCAGGTTGCAATGATTAACTCGGTTGAAATTTTGTTCTATTTTTATATTTTAGTTTATGGATTTTTACTTTTAACTTTTAAGGTTACCTATTCTTTAGTTGCAGGGTTTAATATTTTGCATTCAATTGCTTAGTTTTATTCTTATTTATAGTTCAATTAGATAAGATTTTATTGTTATTTTTTTGTATAACTTTATAGTACATCTATTATTTTTATCATTAGTTATATGAGGTAATCTTTTAGTTTTTAGTTTTCATTAATAGTTAGCTTGCATAAATTATAGAATTTATTAAAGTTTGCATTAAATTGCATAGTTTTAACTTTATTTATAATGTTATTGGATTAGAACGGTAGTGTTTTTTTCTATTATTTGCTGCTGGGCTATATATAGGTAAAAATTATATTAGCAATAAGTAACAGCCTGTGAATGTCCCACTGCTGGGCTGAGGCCTCGTCTCTTTTTTTTAAAGAGATGGTTTTGGTCAGCGTGGTGGAAGCTTCTTCCACCACGCTGCTCCAACGCGGGTTGGTGGAATACACATGTGGCAGAATTTCAGTGAAATTAGACACATGCGGGTTTCTTCACGATGTTTTCCTTTACCGAAAAACATGAGATGAATTATAATCACAAAGTAAGTACATGAAGTAAATCAAAGTCGTCATATTGATGATTTGACCATAATCCATACGTAACACACACCGTGTGTTGTTAAGGACATGCAATTGTAATATTAAGGATTTCATCCCGGGAGTCTCGCTCTCGAAAATATCGAATCTAGACGATTTTGTCGTATTTTAGAGACTCGAGACTGCTATCTCCAGTTGTCGACACCTTTATGACAATTGAAAAATGGTGTATTAACTGCTTAAATGAATAAACTACGAGTATTCAAACTCATACTATACAACTATCGAAAAATTCTCGAGTCTCGTTTTTCCGGGTCGAGTCTTTTTTGTCTCAGGACTCGAAAATGTATCGACACTGAAAGCCTTATTTAGTATCAAATAATTACCAGCATCCAAGGATTCTTTCCAAGTTAAGGGATTTCGTCTAGACTGAGTTATGTTGTAGACCTTAACTTCCTTGAATCTGAAACGAAATGAGAATTTTTGATAAAATATATATAATGGAAATAATTGATTTTTCAAGAAGTATTTTAATTAATTTATCATCTATATATTTTATAACACGTTTCTTAGAATAGGCAAATAAAAAAAAATTGCGTATAGAAGGATACATATCGTCTGGAGATTTGTTACAGACCATTTTCTTGCTCGCTGCAAAAACGTATTTATGCGATTTCATCATCTAGAATGGGGAGTATGCACCAGAACACCAATTAAAAATTCAGCAGTACCCACTCCGTTTCATAGGGGTGTCACGGGATCGCTTGGGTATACTGACACGACGCCCCCGACATTGGTACCGAACATTTATAAATTATTCTACACCAAAACATTCACAGCGATGACACGGGCGAGTGAGCCAGTGTTATTACAGGCACGAGATATATAATATATTAGATACTTACTTTTCCAAACCGCAAACGTACGAAAGTAATATACATCCATTTACAGCCATGTCCACAGGATACAAATCGGCTTGATAATTTTCATTGCAGAGCATAGTGCGAAGAACACCTTCGAACAATAACACTGACATATGAAGAAGAACTTTTGCCACCAACGAAGTTCCTACTCTCATTAGGCCTTTTAGAATTTGCCGTGGGATGATAGGAACCTTATAAATAATAAGGTATTTATCATCTTACGGCTGTATTATGGACGCTACGTGCATTGAAATACAACCTGTCTTTTTATGCTATAGGTAGACGATTTTTATGTTAAAGGCAGAGAGGTCACTAATGTTAAATGGCTACCACCACCCTAACACTTCGGAGCCATATTAACCATTTCTTACATCACCAATGCGCTATAAACCATGGGAATTAGGTCCCTTTTGTATATATTGACAGTGTTCACTCACCATTCTAACCGCAATACAACAATACTGTTAGGCGGTACTGAGATGATGGATGGTGACTACCCAGTGGCTTGCACAAAGCCCTACCACCAAGTAAATTTAACTATTACCTTTACCCCCTCCAATTAAAATGCCTGTCGGTCCGTTTAAATTATCAACCCAACCAGGTATTGGCTCCTTGTAAGCAGCAGTTACTGTAAAACAAAACGTTAATGATTTTTCAGAAATATAAATAAATATTATATGTTTTTAAGCACATCAGATATGTTGACATATTTTAATTTCTTTTTAAATTAAAATAGGTTGGCAAAAGGTCAACTCGATGGTAAATAGTCACCACCGACGATAGACATTGGCACTGTAAAAAATATTAACCGATCCTTACATTGCCAATGCATCACCAACTTTGGTAACTGAGATGTTATGTCCATTGTGCCTTTATATTACTCGTTCACCCTTCAAATTGTAACAAAACAATATTAAGTTTCCTTCCCAAATTTGCAAAACCCCTACCACCAAGTAAGGTTGAACAAACAAACAAACAATATTATATGTATAATATGTTTTAACTTACCAATGGACAAACGTCCAATACCAACTGGAAATTTTGACGTGTATTTTGCTACGAGATTTTCAGTTATAGCTTTTGTATATGAATATGTGTTAGGTTCAGATGATATTAATCTGGAAACAGAAATAGCTCGGTTATTAGGTTATAGGGAAAATTCAACTAATTTCTAACGAGAAATAGAAAAACAACAATACGCTTTGATTCGATTGCGATAAAGTGACAATTTGTTAGTAGAATTGGTACCAAGGTTAGGTTAGGTAATCAATCAAATCACGGTAGCATGCGAAAGCGGATCCCGTGGCGCTCCTCGTGAAGACGGAAAGGGTATCGCTGGTTTTTTAGTCGGTATTCCGATGTTCGAGGCACATTAGGCGCTTTGGACACCAGCGAGCCCCGCATACCCTCCCACTGTTTCAGTGGGGGAAATGCCTAAAGCGTTTTTCCGAAAAAAAAAACCATCATCAATCATAATCAATCAAATGACACAGTTACAATATTTTCAACGTTATGCAAACTACTAGTTCTATAATTAATTCATTGGACAAACTATAAAGATCCTCCTGACAGATTTCGGCCAATCAATATCAAGGAGAGTAGCCAACTGATTAGAACATATTATTGCGCACAAGTGTGTGCGCTAACAAATACACTCTCTTTTCCTTCATTTTCGTAATTCGATGGGATAGCAATCCATTAAATTTGAAACCTATTATAAAATTATATGTATTATTGGAATGAGGAAAGAGATGTCGTCACTCGTTTAGTTTATGAAACGTTTTTTATGTTAAAGTTATCATAAATTAAATTTTAGGGAGCCCAATAAATATCTTCGATTATCTCTATTAACTTTGTTTTGTGGTTCACTAACTTTGGCTCCAAATACGCAAGCGTTTCGTCGTCCAGCCAATCAACTAAGTCATTCACTTTTTCGGGGTCGTGAACTGGTGGATACATCTTCTCTTTCAAAACGTCTACCTTGCAACGACAATAAGCCGTTGATAAATGCACGAATGCCTGTAATTTAAGTTATTGCCTTAATATAATCATCTACAAGCATCATACTACATCTACAAATGTGTATATTTCATTCATATTATCCTGAAAACCCAACGGTAACATAGAATATTAAATCCACGTATAATAAAAAATACATTACGTTTCCTTAGAAAAAATATTGGTATAAGGAAATACATCTAACTTTCAATTTAAAATCATTGAAGTCCTTGTCTCCTGCACTAATTTATTTATTACGCCTGTATTGGCTGGTTCATAGCAATTGTAAAAAATTAAATATATATATGCTTATATTAGTGTATATGTCTATGCTTGATTGCTAATAGGAAAATTTAATCTGTGCCATTAAGTCGCAGTTCCAAACTACACTTTATTCAATTAAGCACATACAAGCACGTTTGCGTATAACTTTATATACACATCTTGTATATATTGAAGTGGTGGTAGGACTTTTTTTAAGCCCGTCCGGGTAGATACCACCCATTCTTAATATATTCTTTCGCCAAGTCATGCTTAGTATTGTTGTGATTGCGGGTGAGTGAGCCAGTGTTACTACAGATGCAAGGGACATTATATCTTAGGGTTTGGTTATTTCTATCAGAACCTAGCCTACCTATTAAATAAAAATTACTAACTAATTGTCTTGTTAATTTTAATATGCCTCATATTTTTTTGTTGCTAAATGTAATTTTAAAAATAAATATTCATCATCAATCAAAAACATTGCCAATATTCTGCTGGTTATTGAATTGCAGATGTTATGTCCTTGTATCTTTAAACCCACTGCCTAACTCACCATAAATTGGATACAATAAAGTCGTTTGCATAAAAAGTCACACACTCGTTTCGATTGTCAATCTCGTTTGTAAAAAAAGCCAAACTATATGGAAACTTTATGGAACTATCAGGTGATCAATGATTGACGTATTGAATAGAATAATTTTGGCAAAGAGAATTTCAAATTAGAAGATTGTAGAATAATAATAAGAATGAAACATCGCATCAACAATAAATAAATAAAAAACAAATAAAAAAAAAACACGCTTACCTGTTCAAATTGTTAAAAATAAATACAATACTGTTGAACAACCTTTATAAAACTCTTTGTAATGATAACAGAATCAATACTACGCGGCTTAAAAAGCTAATTCATATATATAAATATATACATATTTATATATTAAAAAAATATGTAAAACAGCTATCCAATAATAATATACGCGTAATTATGATATAGCATTTATTTTACCTTAGGTAAATACATATATATATATATATATATATATATATTTATATATATATATATATATATATATATTAACATATATATATATATGTTATTGTAAATAAATAATCGCACTTATGCTATTTTCAGGATTTACAAATTGTTACAAAAAACTATTAATTATTTATAATTTTCTATTATTTTATATTCAGGAGTTCCTGTCGAATATGTGTTAAAATTTCGGCCGCGACGTCCAATCTCAAGAGAGATTAGCAAACTACGAAGGATATTTTATAGAGCACAAGTGTGTGCGCAAACACAGATGCACTTTCTATTCCAGGCAGAATTCCGAAATGGCTGAGAGTTCAGGCATAGGACCAACGGCTTTACGTGCTTTCCGATAACTATACACACTTCTAACTTGCACACTTCGAGCTGATACTGAGAATCTTAGACAGAAAAACCCAATAACTTATTATTGGCCCGAGATGATGTTTTAACCCAGGACCTCGGTATCGGCGGCTTTATACATATAACCATTATATATATAACCAATAGACAAATAAGGTAACAAAAATAATTAACAGGTGAATAATTTATACCAAATATAAGATTTGATAAAAAAAATCGTAAATCGACTTCGAAAAATTTGCATGAACGAAAAAAAGTTACCGCCTAGGAGGTGTATTCATCCAGCGCAATCAACAATATCGGTTTATAAAAATAAAAAAAACTTATACCCGAACAAACATATTATATATTATATTTGTATATTTTTAAAACAATCGTACGTAAATATTCTTTTAATTAATTTTATTTATCATGTACTCAAATTAATTCAAAAGAGTGATTACTGTGTTTCTTGTTGGCGTTTCTTGGTAAAGCATTACGATCGGTCGTTTAAATGTTTGGATTTATTTGTATGTGTGTAGTACTTTAAAAAAACATTTACCAACCAATCAACCAACTAAAACCATTGCGATTGCCGTATTCATCGCGGATCGGAGAGACAACGGGATCGTGTCGATATAACGCATCGGTGGCCATTTCGGAGCTTCAGAGCTTCGGTTTAAATAATTACAAAAAAAACAAATTAAATTATAATTCGTTGTGAAAAGTTCACCTTTAGAAACATCAGCATTATTTAGTCGAACATAGATTTATATATCACTGGAGAAAGTCGACCCACATTTTTATCATTAAACTTAATTAATAGATGAAGGTTACCGTACCATACCGTAACAGCCTGTGAATGTCCCACTGTTGGGCTGAAGGCCTCCTCTCCCTTTTTGAGGAGAAGGTTTGGAGCTTATTCCACCACGCTGCTCCAATGCGGGTTGGTAGAATTCACATGTGGCAGAACTTCAGTGAAATTACACATGCAGGTTTCCTCACGATGTTTTCCTTCACCGTAAAGCACGAGATGAATTATAATCACAAATTAAGCACATGAAAATTCAGTGGTGCTAGCCCGGGTTTGAACCCACGATCATCGGTTAAGATTCACGCGTTCTTACCACAGGGCCATCTCGGCTTTTTCTCTTATATTGGATATTAATTTACATTAAGCATATAGTTAAATGTTCAAAGTTCGAAAGGGCACCGCGGCCGCTCAATTTTAATTTTTTTTTTTTTTTTTTTTTATAGAAAAGGAAGGCGGACGAGCATATGGGCCACCTGATGGTAAGTGGTCACCAACGCTCTTAGACATTGGCATTGTAAGAAATGTCAACCATCGCTTACATATCCAATGCGCCACCAACCTTGGGAACTAAGATTTTATGTCCCTTGTGCCTGTAATTACACTGGCTCACTCACCCTTCAAACCGGAACACAACAATATCAAGTATTGCTGTTTTGCGGTAGAATATCTGATGAGTGGGTGGTACCTACCCAGACGAGCTTGCACAAAGCCCTACCACCAGTGAATCATATAGCGGCTTAAAGTTTTAAAGAATAAAAAAAATATTGTGCAATCGGGGGACCCCCGTCAGAAACGAAGTTCTTTGCGATATTATTTATTTGAAAAAACTGTATATTTTTATTGATTACTTAAGTACATTAATGTATTTTTGTCTTAAATGATTTGTAATGGTTTCAACGATTTCATTATATTAACATTAGCATGTCGGTGACGCAAAGCCACGAGGTTATCCCCTACGATAAACAAGCATACGCCAAAAGAAGTTCAAGTTCAAAAATAATAGTATGAGTAAAAAATAAAATGAAATTTTTAAAATATCAATCAATAATTATGAAATTTTAAGCCATGTTTTCAGGTCGGAATCGAACTCGGTCCATTCACGAATATTCGACTGGACCGAGTATTTTAGACCTTTGGGCCACCTAATCATTACACGGAACAGGGAATTTATGAACTCAATCTTTCATTATACTAAAATTAGCATGTCGGTGACGCGAAGCCACAGTTATATACAGGAACAGGTTTGAATCTGAATCCATGCAAATGAGCAAGCCGTTCAATGGTTCAGGTGGTGTCTTAATTTCTGCTAGTTCCACTTTTGTTGATGCGCAAAACATCTCAGCTGTGCGCATGACATTGGCATTCTTTGTCCATAGCACCAATAAGCTCTTTCGGATGAGCAGAATATTCAATAGCTGGCTCGTACTCGGATGCGAGAAGGAACGAAGCAGAATGCTCTGCGTGTGTTAGCTACGAAGCGGCGCGCTTGTCTCCGTTTCAATAGTTGTTGATTTCGTTCAGCTCGTACCTCTTGTTTAAGATGCACGCAATTGTGACATGCTCGACCATGTTATTTTGTTGGATTTGTTCGTCTATTCTTTCTGCTCTACTATTTCACATTTTGGTGCTTTTTTCATTCGACGGCCACGGCCGAAAATTTGAGGTATATATATATTATATATTATAGGTTGGGTTCAGTTGGGGTTATATAACTTATATTTTAGATAAGGAACACATGTCATTTAGTTATATTATATAATAGCTAGTGCTCGCGAGACTTTGAAATCAGAAGTAAATAAAATACGTTTTCAATTGTAATAAATTAAATTTATGGTAAGGTACTGGCTCAGTGGTTAGAGTTAGAACGCGTGAATCTTAAACGATCGCGGGTTGAAACCCACGCACCACTGGTTTTCTATGCGTTTAATTTGTATTTATAATTCATCTCGTGCTTGATAGTAAAGAAAAACATCGTGAGTACATAGCGTAGCGGCGATATCATTTACCTTTTTGGGTATGCAAAAATAAAAAAAATAAAAAAATAAAAATTGTCTTTGGATGTTTTATGTGTCGTTATTATTATTATTTTCTGGTAAAATATGGTATGTAATGGTGTAATAAATTTTTAAATAATTCAATAAGAATCAATAAAAAAAAAAATATTAATAAATATATTTTTGTAATTAAAAATAAGTTTTTTTAAAGTTACAGTAATATTTATTTAATTTAAAAAATTAACTAAATGTCTACATTTAAAATGATATAATAAATCGAATAATATTATTAGTTAAATAAATTAACTTTAAATACAAACGAAAGTTTAAATTCGTTTTCAATTGAAGGTTAGTTTATTGAGAAGTATACAACTTCTACATTAATTTTACTATCATTTATTTATTATTACGATTATCATAAGACCTTATGTAATCATTAGTGTCGCCATTTCACTTATATGATTTATATCCTAACCGAAGTGTTTGTAAGAAACTAAGTAGCACCTTTATCAGAGAGATTTCTTTTGAGCCCCTAAACCATCATTGGATATTTGAATCATTTCTTAATCATCTTGTCTAAATAAAAACTCTCAAAACTCTGAACATGATTACATGGACCTGACGGATCTGCTTCTAGCTGAAGAACAAAGATTGAACTCTTGTAGCAAGGGGGAAGAAAATCCACTCTGGAGAAAGTCGAATTAAATGGCAATTCAAGCAACAGCTCATTGGCCAAAGCTTTTTGTAAAATCGTTCTACAGGGAAGTGATAACGCTCTCGTTTCGGTATACTTCTCCAAAAAGATATCAGCACCTAAATAGTATCAGAAATATTTAAAAAATACTGAACTGCACCCAATATAAGGAATATTGTTATGTATGTGTATGTACATATGTATGTATGTATCGATTGATATTTTGCCACGAATTCGTGTAACACTGAATGCATTATCATTACGAAGTACCCACGAAATACCCAGTAGTTAATATAATCGAGTTCTGCACGCACGTACAGTATATTTTTAATTACAGTGATAGCTGATGAGTGCCTAATTTTTTTTTATCTAAATGTAATATTATTTTATATTTAATACACTGAACGTTCCTTAAAATAAACTTTTATACGATTTTTTTTAATTCTTACATTACAACATAAATTAAAAACAAAGACTTTTTTAACATAATCGGTAGGTAATGAAATTGTTTACTCACCCTACAAACTGGAACAGAAAAAGTACACAATGCTGTCCTGCGTTAGAATATTTCATGAGTGGGCTGTAATTCAGACGAGCTTGCTAAAATTCCATATAAAATTCCTTCTTCCCCCTTCCCTCATAAATCTACGCGAGCTGGCTCTCATTGTCACCGATGTCTCGATGTAACTGTGACATAAATTCCATCGCGCACAAAGAATAGTGGCAACTCCTTTCTTTGTCGCACTTCCAAAAAATGGAATTCCTTACCAGCTCACGTGTGTTAAGCAAACATGATTAAATCGAGAATCAAAATTTTAAATCTAACTGTGATATCAATCCCATCGCGCTCAAAGAAATTTGGCAACTTCTTTCTTTGTGTGCGACAAAGAAAGAATTCCAATAAATGGAATTCTTTACCAGCTCTCGTGTTCCCCTCCTCCTACAACCCGGGTTCCTTCAAACGCGGCGTGAAGAGGCATCTTGCGGGCCGGCAAGGCGAAGGCAAAATGAAATAAATAAGCGAGTTCAAATAATTGATGATTCATAAATACAGTACAGTTTAATTTGATTTAACTTGTTTTAACATTAGCTGTAATTATTGTTCATTTAGTAAAGGTTAAACTGAGCTCTGTGTCGTGATTTTTATTTTATAAGAATAAGAAAACATTTATTCAAGACAAACATTGCTGAGATAAAGGTAACATAATTGTACGGAAAAATATATAAAATAAAAAAAAGTAAACGTTAAATAATTAATATAAGAAAACAAAAAAATAAAAAAGGGAAACCTCATATTCAAACTGCAAAGAAACAATAATATAAAACTAAAAATTGCTTTACTTACGGATGCTCTTAGGAGATCAGTTCGCTGTATTCCACCTAAAGTACGACTTATTGTCTACAATACTCATGTCTGTCATAGTAAAACCGATTTTAGAATACCTTATTGAAATCTGGGACAGTGTCGCTGAAATCCTCATCAAAAATCTCCAAATATCTCAAAACAAACTGCTAAAAGTCATATATAATATGAACTGTCGCACTCCTACGAAAAATATCTCATCAATAAAATAAATTAATAAATACAAAATGTGCTTATTAATTCGTAAAATAATTACAAACACCACACATTCACAAATTACCTTTCAACTTAAAACTCCATTCTCATCTTACTTGAAACCGACACAAAATCGAATTACCCAAATTCCGAACTAAGTATGGCACAAAAACTATATTATTTGAAGGAGCCCAGCTTTACAATTCGTTACAAAACGACGTTATAAATTCAAATTAATTTAATATATTCAAAAAAGATTAAAAAGTTATTTACTGGCACAAAATGTAGACATAAGTTATGGTATAATACTTCATATTTAATGGTATTTCCCAAGTTTAAGTGGACTTTGTTCTTTTTTAGGAAATAAACTTTGTATATATAAAACTTAAACTTTTTATATATACATAGAACGATATGTCACTAAAATATGAGAGAGGACACTGATTCTTCTTTCAGTCAGCAATTCAGTCTTTGAGCCTAGCTCAGAAGTCAGGGACTTCATTATAATTTGTAACTTTTTATGTGAATAAAGATTATTATTATTATCATTATTATTACATACATATTTTATTGTTTTGCTCTTAACTTTTTTTAATCGTGATAATTATATTTTATAATTTATTGAATTGCTTATTCACTGTCATTCATGAATTCGTTTTTAGTGGAAAGTTTATTGGCGTGTGAACGAGTTAATTGTTGTATAATGTATGTGGTTTTTACGATATGTTTCCCAATTATAATAATAAAAAAAAATTACATACATATAAAGCCAATTCCAATTACAAGAAGAATAAAGAAATATAAACAGCGTTAACATTGTATTGAAGCGATATAATCTTAAATGTTTTCGTAGTTGTTATCAAATTTTTGTAAGTAAAATTGAAGTGAATATAATTAGTTAAGTGGAACTGTGTTGTATTATATATAAATATAATAAAAGCCGAGATGGCCTAGTGGTTAGAACACGTGAATCTTAACCGATGAACGTGAGTTCAAACCCGGGAAAGCACCTCTGAATTTTCATGTGCTTAATTTCTGTTTGTAATTCATTTCATGCTTTTCGGCAAAGGAAAACATCGTGAGGAAACCTGCATGTGTCTAATTTCATTGAAATTCTGCCACATGTGTATTCTACCAATCCGCATCGGAGCAGCGTAGTGGAATAAGCTCCTAACCTTCTCCTCAAAAAGGGAGAGGAGGCCTTAGCCTAGCAGTGGGACATTAACAGGCTGTTACTATTTATAAATATATATTAATCAAGAACTGTTTGTAGTGTTATATAGCAGAGATATTAGTGAAACGCATGGGATATGTAAATCTAAGTTTTGTCTATTTTTACTTCTTCGATTGGAAAGCTATAGTTCGAATTTCATGTTAATTGAAAAGCGAATATTGCATTAAATACATACAACCGTATATTTCAATAGATAGATCGTAATACCGACAATGTTGAACAAAATACGTCGAAAGGAATATGAACAGTTAGGTAACACCGTAACGATTTAAATACTTATTTGGTATTAATCCAGAAATTAGTTTATTTATTAATTAATTTGCAATTTAATTAATTGCCTGAACGCTGTCTTTAATATACATGGACCATATTAGGCATTGTTTCATACGGGAACCGTGGATGATATCCGTCCAAAAACTCCGTTATCATGTGCTTCATCATGTGAGGAGAGGGGGGGGGGCTAGATGTTAGGTAGGCTATGTGTTAAGCCGAGTTTTTGTTTCTGCTCCAAATTACAGCCAAATCCATTCAGTAGTTTTTCGTTAAATATTAATAAAGATTATATACTATACTTTTGTATGTGGGTTCTTCATGATTGTCGAAAAACCAATCCGGGCATTTACTCTTGGTTTTCACATTATCCGGACATTTCCTCCTCAGCAATCTAAATTGCCGCGTTATTATTATTTTTTATAGACTAGGTAGGCGGAGGAGCATGTGGGCCACCAGATGGTGAGTGGTCACCAACGCCCATAAACATTGTAAGAAATGTTAACATCGCTTACATCGCTAATGCGTCACCAACCTTAGGAACTAAGATGTTATGCACCTTACCTGTAACTACACTGGCTCACTCACCCTTCAAACCGGAACACAACAATACCAAGTACTGCTGTTTTGCGGTAGAATATCTGATGAGTGGGTGGTACCTACACAGACGAGAAAGAAAGTATAAGAAGGTCATTCTTCATGTTATTATCAATGTTGGTACTTTTAACACTAGTTGATTTTGTAGTGACAAAGATGGCGCCATCCGTAACCGAGTTCTACGAGGGGAAGCGCGTTTTCATAACGGGAGCGACTGGTTTCCTTGGTAAGGTAAGATACAGTTAGCTAACAGTCTATATGGTGGTAAGTCATGACATTTGTTCACTAATCAACGGAACACAACACTAAGTAAATGGTAGCACCTCCAAAATGTATGTATAATAAATGAAGATAAACTTATAACACTAAGTTTCTAACTTCAAAAAGTTAATATATTACATTTTTTATTTTATTCGTTTATTATCTTTTATTTTTATTAGGAAAACAAACAGTACATATTAAATAAATCAATTACTTTAAAGACATAAATCAACAAAGTTTTTACTTAAATGTGCAGAAAAAAAAAACTCAAACAAAAACCACAAAACATCAACAATCCAGTTTTATCAAAAATTTCAAGTAAACATAAGAATTAAAGACAAAAAAATAAGTTAAAATAACAAATAATCGGGCAATAATAATAATAACAAATTAGTAAAATGTATAAATAAATCTATTCAATTTTTAAATTCTGATGGAACGTTTCGTTCCCATAAAAAAACTCAAACTCTGGGCACACCTACCCAGAGTTTTTTAGCTTAGGTAGCCAATGTGGCTTACATTGACTACCTAAGCTATGTCTATTCTAAAATTTCATCCAAATCTGTTTAGTTTTCTCTTGAAAGAGTAACAAAGATACATCCATAAAAACTGTTTCGTTTCTAATATTATTGTAATTTGTCTTTCAATTACAGGCATTAGTCGAGAAGTTACTGAGGGCCTGTCCAGGTATTCATACCATCTACCTCTTGCTGAGGGAAAAGAAAGGTGTGAGTGGGGAGGACAGACTTAAAGCACTTTGCAATAACAAGGTGAGTGAATCATGAATGCATAGAATTCGAGTATGGACAGAACTGAAATGTGTGAATGAGATAAGACGATTGAAATCCATATTTATTAAGGATCAGCAATCAGTACTTACACGTGTAATAATAAAACTCAGTCTTGGTCACAACATGCATTTTCAAGATACAATAATACAATAAAAGCATTTTTAAGGTTGATTTTGAATAGTTTTTATAATTAGATGGGATGTTTCTAAACGCGCCATTAATAACTGTCAATGTCAATAAGCCGCCCCGCCTTCGAAATGCAAATGTTTTTTTATTTTCGAAAATCATAACACACGTTAGATAATTCACGAACGATTGAAAGTATGTTCTTAGCGATATTTACTTTCGATATATTATCTAATATCATTTTTATTTACATTTATCGACATAACAAGCAGTTCTGCCGCTTAGAGTGGATGTGGGCTTGTTAGGAGTTGCTGCTTATTATTTGACGAGATTAAAGAAACCAGACCAGTGCAATGTTGATAATATATTCGTTCCGGAGCCCGGATTGAATATATATATGAACGATGAAATATATTGTACTTCGAAAATGCATGCTGTGGCCGTCTTATAACAATTAATTAATTATAAAAATTATAACAATGTTTATTTATTTATTTGGATCTCCAACAGTTGTACATAACAGACATTCAAATCACTTTTTACATTAACCTAAAACTAACTATGTACAACCGATTACAGGAGAACACACCATTCACAATTACAAAATATACAAATATAAAAAAAAAAAGAAAATAAAAATATTTAAATAAAAAACAAAAACAGAAATAAAATGTAGTAACTAATTAAATTTGTAAACAAATTAACAGTTTGTATATACTAAAAGAAACATTTTATTATTAGTTTCGGGTGGATCATACACAAAGTTGGAGAATCGCTAATTAAATCTTTCTCTGTAGATATTCGAGCATCTCCGTGAGAAGCAGCCGGATGTTTTCAACAAGCTGAAACTGATCGCGGGAGACGTCTTGGAAGATGAGCTGGGCATATCCAATGATGACCGTCAAGAGTTGCAGCGACATTGCAATATTGTGTTCCACAGCGCTGCATGTATCAGGTGAGCTCTATCTTGAATTGCTTGAACGCTCTAACCTCATCTAGAACTTAGGTTTCAATACTGTTTTATTAGATAGACCATTTATTGAGAAGAGTTTTAGAGAAACATCACGCGATATAATATAGTAACCCGCGAGTAACAACGTCCAAAGCGGGTACCTGTTGCAGAGCAACGAGTTTATTATATACATATTTGACATAACATAAGCAGTTGTCATTTTTCAACCTGTTCATGAGTCAATTCTAATAATATGATTTCAAATACTGAGTAACAACTAAGAATTTTATGAGAGAAAATGACAATTATTTTAATTGAATCGAATGTACAAGGAATTCCATTTCCATATCCATACGAGAAGAAGGCATGGAGCTCTATACCTTCTCCTCAAAAAGGAAGAGAGGGAGGAGGCCTTTGCCCAGTAGTGGGACATTCACAGGCTGTTACTTATTATCCATACGAGAATAAAACAGCTACTACACTAAAGAGTACACTACTCGTATGGATAAATTACAGAATTCTTCAAAAGTAGTTGATTGAAATAACAATTTCTCCCTATTCCGTTAAATTTAATTTTTTTATATTTTATACAGATTCGATCAGAAGTTAAAAGACGCTGTTAATATGAACACGACAGGTACTCTACGAGTTTTAAAATTGGCTGAAACAATGGAAAAACTCGAGGTAAGGTTTAACTAATTGAAGTGTAAAAGAACAGAGAACGAAAATTGAAATTTTAATCTTGGGATAATTATTCGAAATTCAAATTAATCGAAACTTAAGTATCAATAAAAAAATGTTTATAACTCATAAACTTTAAAATTATTAAAAACTTAATGTTCCAATCCAAAATATAATTGTCATGTATCCAAATATAATTGTCGTGTACTATTTGTGTTTATAATTCATCTCGTGCTTGACGGTGAGAGAAAACATCGTGAGGAAACCTGCATGTGTCTAATTTCATTGAAATTCTGCCACATGTGTATTCTACCAATCCACATTAGAGCAGCGTGGTGGAATAAGCTACAAACCTTCTCCTCAAAATGGAGAGGAGGCCTTAGCCCAGCAGTGGGACATTAACAGGCTAACTAACCTAACCAAAACTAACTTCGGATATAGGTTAGACAGGTTATTTTGTACAGGTGTGCGTACAAACACTAACTCCAAATTGGAGCTAAAACTAAATGTTGTGATTTCCATTATAATCTCGTCAAAAGATCATTGAGAGATTTTTAGATATCGTTATTATTATGAATATGTCCTCCAGACCGACTTCAGCCACGGTGGCAAGTCTCAAGAGAGATTAGCCACTTGCACAGGAGATATTATAGTGCAAAAGTGTGTGCACAAACAGATGTGCACTCACTTTTTCTTCTCACGTTATTGTAATAAAGCGCACTTAAAAGAAAATTATCTAATACGTTAGCTCATAGCCGTGAAAATGGAAAGTTATATAATATATAGATAAAAAGCCGGTTTATTATCGGCTACTAAATAAGTATAAAATTTTCAGGCATTCGTCCATCTATCCACAGCATATTGTCGATGTGAACTTGACATGTTAGATGAAAAACTGTACCCTGCAGTTCATAATCCTCAGAAGATAATTGAACTCGTGGAATGGCTCGATGACTCAACGCTGAATTACTTAGAGCCGAAGTAAAGATTTAATTTAATTTAGTCTTTTCCAAATTCATTTGTTTCTTCTATTTTATTATTTCATGAAACTGAATACAATCTGTAGGGCTATTCTGTAAGAACAACCGCGAAGCTCAGATAAAATGTGGAGATCACATGAAATGTAAGAGTGTATCAAAAAAATGGTCTGCCTACCTATTTAAAAAAATAGGAGATAGTACTAAACTTATTCTTACCATTTGCTATTATAATAGACAACTCTATTTTCAGATTGATATCATCTGAACCCAATACCTACTCATATACAAAAGCCATAACGGAGGATCTTGTAGCTGAATACAGTTCTAAATTTCCTATTGCAATTGGGAGACCGTCGATTGGTAAGTAATAAAAAAAAAAACAAGATTTTTTTTTGGAATGGCAAAATAATATA
Source organism: Nymphalis io (assembly GCF_905147045.1). Lineage (NCBI taxonomy): Eukaryota > Metazoa > Arthropoda > Insecta > Lepidoptera > Nymphalidae > Nymphalis > Nymphalis io. Next base: position 4,771,813 of record NC_065914.1, read on the forward strand.
TTCTGCGAGTCAGACTCGCGTATCAAGTGTTCCGTTCAAGCTTGTTGGTATGTAATGGAATTACGTCCATTACTTTAAGAAACTTAAATTTACCGTTCGAAAACTATTTTCCCATTACATTGCGGTTAGTTTACCACTCGCAAATAAGTTTTTTATCCTCTTTTTCCATTACCTGTGCAACGCGACATTACTCATTGAGAAATTTCATGATTCTAAATTAAAAGGCAGTAACCTATAGGCCTATTATAGGCTTAGAGTTGCCAGCGTCAAAATATGTGACCGCAGTAAACGGCTTTATATTTATATTGCCTTGACTTAAAAGTGTATTTATTTCACTGCTAAATGGGATTGCAGACTCGAGTATTTGATATTATTTTCAATATGATACCTCCGCGGTCCTGAAAAATAGGGTCTTGACAGATGGACAGTCGGACCACGGAGTGGAAAACCCCATACGGGTTTAGTTTTTCCTTTTAAGGTATGGAACCCGACAGAATCATCACAACTTTTTCTTAAAAACAAAAATAGACTCGTGTCAAGTCTTCTAGTGCTAACAGAGTGCGAGATCGAGTTCCAAAAACAAAACAAATATATTGCCCTTAAATTAAACTTCATAAGTTTTTTCTAGTAACTGCTGCCTGGAAGGAACCGATGCCCGGTTGGGTTGATAACCTAAATGGGCCAACAGGACTTGTAATTGGTGGTGGAAAAGGTAAAGACGCTAACAAAAAAAATCTAAACCAAATCAAACTTTTGCACCCATTTAATTTAACAAACAGTCTCCGCAAACATATAATAATAAACATAGATAATAAGACTTGCATTTCTAATCTATGGAGAAATTAATAAATTTAATAATTCATACTATTATAAAGTGAAAAATGACTTTGAAAGTCCTACCATAATTTGCGACGTCTATTTTTAATTTCCTTAGTTATCACAATGATTATCAAATATCATGCAAATGTTGTGAGTTTTTAACTGTAACTCCTATTTACCTCCAAAAACGTGACGAGTGAGACAGGGACAAACATAGCTTTATGTTTTTTTTTAAATTGAAGGTGTTATACGGTCTATGCATTGTGAGCCTTCGTACATGGCGGACGCAATACCTGTCGATGTTGTTGTCAATGGATGTATCTTGATAGCCTACGTCACTTCCTTAGATAAGTAAGTAATAACTAAAAGATGGAGAGTCTGGACTATTTTTTTTTATTCTTTGAATGGTCTCGATTTTCTTATCTTGTTTTTCTTTCTAACTTAATTAAATCTATCACTATATTAATACATACAGGGATACAGGGTAATATGTCACGATCCTTTTAAAGGGTTATAGTTCAGGACAATAGCTATCAAATGACCCCCAAAATGCTTATGCAAAAGTGTATCGTTTTCGAGTTATTAATTTTTTAATATATTTTTTATTTAAAGGATGTTTAAGATTCTAAAATTCAATAAAAAAAAAATCAACGTATTTTCCCTATTTTTTTTTTTGTATTTTTTGCTAGGGTACATCCTAGTTAATAATAACCAGTTATAAAACAAAAACAATCTTCAAGCATTTTTAAATTACAGATCCAAAACTGTACAACTTTTCGATTTTTAATTTTGATTCTTTAAGTTACTCGCATTTTTTTTGTAAAAATCACTATGGCTCTTATCGTGCGGATCATTTTAAAAACATCTGCGTTTCCTTAGCTATCCATGGAGAACGGACACGAGGGCGTCCGGAATCAGATTGTCTCCTTTGCACGCGACCAGTTTCTCTAATTCGACGATACACACCAATAAAGACACTATTGTCAGGTGTCCGGCGATCCGGAAATCGACGATTATACTCACGACGAGCAGCTGCGGCGTCACCGTTACAATATCCATAGCAAAATAAGATGTCAGCGTATTCCTCATTAGAGTACGGACGACGAGAAGAATTTTGTTCTGCAGCCATAATAGTCCTTTTTACGCGCCAAGTTATCATAAACACAAATCACAAATTCCTTTTAGCTAGCCGAGTCACGAAGTTGTAAGAAACAGAGTCCAGTAAACGAAGCGGTTTTTTTCAAAAATTTAAGAGATCAATATTCACTAAAGCGCGTCCACACTATACGAGCAGTGCAAGTACAGTGAGTATTATGTACCCCGACAAGGTTTTATTACTCTTATTCCTAAAAGAAATGAGATAAAAGGAAATTAGAAAAAATGACGGTAAATTCAAAGGAATTGATAATAGTATTCCACAAACAGCTCTGGTTTATCTCTCCTTTTTTACCTATTACCCCTATTAAAAATAATCTTTAACTACTTTGCATTGAGGTCCTTTTGTCTTTGATCCAGATTTAATTTCTTAACAATAGCATTTCTTAGAATTTCCTACCTGGTCTCTTTGTTATCTAATTTTCTCCTGAGTTTATGATTGTTACTGTACTTTTTATGTACCGATGGATAGCTAAGGAAACGCAGATGTTTTTAAAATGATCCGCACGATAAGAACCATAGTGATTTTTACAAAAAAATTGCGAGTAACTTAAAGAATCAAAATTAAAAATCGAAAAGTTGTACAGTTTTGGATCTGTAATTTAAAAATGCTTGAAGATTGTTTTTGTTTTATAACTGGTTATTATTAACTAGGATGTACCCTAGCAAGAAATACAAAAAAAAATAGGGAAAATACGTTGATTTTTTTTTTATTGAATTTTAGAATCTTAAACTACCTTTAAATAAAAAAAATATTAAAAAATTAATAACTCGAAAACGATACACTTTTGCATAAGCATTTTGGGGGTCATTTGATAGCTATTGTCCTGAACTATAACCCTTTAAAAGGATCGTGACATATTACCCTGTAACCCTGTATACAATAATGTGAACTCATAGATCTTTGTTTTATTGTTTACATAGCAATATAGTGTCGCAGTGCGCACTTGTGTATTAAAAATAATTAATTTACAGTAATATACAAAAATAAATCCTAGTTCTAAGTACTCTGAATTCATTTTGGTCTGCCGCGCGCTTGTACGGTGTAACAACATCTGCTATCAAACGACTCAAAGAAACATGGAGCTACTATGAATAGTTTACTGCGCTCACCAAGTGGAGGTGGCATATGCCGTGGAAGTAGTGATTCCCAATTGAACATGAGTACTGCTTCTGATACTACGAAAGTTACTTTCAGAAACAAACGTAAACTCCACAGTGAAAATGACTGTATCATGGATGAATTATCTGAGTTAAAATAACAAATGGCAGATTTTTTTTTTTTTTGTAGAATAGGAAGGTGGACGAGCATATGGGCCACCTGATGGTAAGTGGTCACCAAACGCCCTTAGACATTGGCATTGTAAGAAATGTCAACCATCGCTTATAGCCAATGCGCCACCAACCTTGGGAACTAAGATTTTATGTCCCTTGTGCCTGTAATTACACTGGCTCACTCACCCTTCAAACCGTAACACAACAATATCAAGTTTTGCTGTTTTGCGGTAGAATATCTGATGAGTGGGTGGTACCTACCCAGACGAGCTTGCACAAAGCCCTACCACCAGTGAATATGTGATATGATATGATGGCCCTCATCTCTTCAACCAGTAGCATTCAAAACGACAACATTAATAAGCTTTGCCAGGACGTAACCGCTATTAGAAACGAGGTCAATACTATTAGCAACACCATGGCTAGTATGACCATAGAACAAAACAAACTACGGACAGACATGCACCAACTCGTCACATCTGCACAAGACACGGAAAAAAGAGTCAAGCTTTTAGAATCCGAAATTGACCTACTGAAACTATCTGCAACACAAGACAGCAACAAAATGTTAGTAACATGTGAATCATACGAAAAATTAATAAATGAATGTCAAGAACGTAATATAAGGAGCAAAAACATCATCTTAGCTGGTATAACAGAATCCAGTGCTGACAATAGTGCAGACCGAGCACGACATGATATACAAGAAGTATCAAAAATAATTAAGTTACTTATAAACGACTGTCCTGACCCTCAACAAATATACAGACTTGGCAGATACCAACCAACTAAAACTCGCCTTATAAAAGTATGCTTCTCTTCTGAAAAAAATACGAAACAACTACTCCGTAATAAAAGTACTGTACGACTAAGTAACGCTAAAATATTTTCTGATCAGACACCCTATCAAAGAGAATTTTTAAAGAATCTACAAACAGAGCTCCAACACCGAACTGCCAATGGAGAGTGTAACTTACGCATTAAATATGAAAAAGGGGTCCCCAAAATAATAAAAACGCAGCCAAAAAACTATACAGCCACAATAACGAAAATCTAGGTATGTCTTTTAACAATAACGTATCGTATCAAATTGCACATACCTATTCAGAAATCAAAACCACTAGCAAATCGATCAAATGTTTTTATGCAAATGTACGCAGTATAGTTAAACCGGGTAAATTTGATGAGTTAAAATGTATCCTACAATCTTTTCAATACACAGTACATATTGTTGCTCTATCCGAAACGTGGATAAAAGATAAGAAAGAAGCTAGTAGACTTCAATTACACTACTATAACTTTAGACAACATTCAAGGGGAGGTGGCGTGTCAATGTTTGTCCATGACAGCTTAAATCACCATCTTCTAGAGGAAAGCTGTACCAATGATAACCACTTTCTTTGGGTACATATTGACAAGTATTGTATGGATGTAGGTGTCATATATAAACCTGACAGAACAAACTCAAGTGAATTTCTCGAGGAGTATTCACTGCAACTACATAGAAGAAAGCGAATGTTAATTTTTGGAGACTTTAATTATGACTTATTGAAACCCAATGCTGCGGCTCGTAATTATCAGCTTACTTTAAGAGAGAATGCTATCAAAATTTTAAACAAATCAATCGTGACTACTGCACTCGTGAGACTAATACAACAACAACTATATTGGATCACGTATGCTCAAGTGTTAAACAAAATGAATTCCACTTAGCAATCATCATCAGGTTTTTTAGATCTTTCCAGGAGATGAGCAAAGACAACGTTAACAACACATACACAAGCTTGGAGAGGAAAATTTGGACAAGCAGAAGAAATTGGTTACCGAAATTATTCAAAATTCAAAACACAATTATTACCTTAAAACCTTTAATACCTGCTTAAATAAGCCTACCAAGATGTGGAATTTAATAAAAAGTCTGTCCATCAATAACATCAAAAGCGTACTATCAACACTTAGACTCCAAATTGATTCCAACGTTATTGTTGATGAGACGGAAGTATGTGAACAGTTTAATTTGTATTTCTCTATGATTGGGTTAAATTTAGCAAATAAGATTATTTCACTATATCCTATACACCACACTCCACATTTGGTGAAAAATGGAAATGAAATTTCAAAATTTGAACCCGTTACCATAAATGAAGTACAGAAAATAGTAAAGGATTTAAAAACAAACAGCAGTTCTGGCCTAGATGGAATAAGTATTAAATCTGTTAAGTCTATTGAGCTGCTGATGGCCGATGAACTAAGTTGCTGCATAAATGAATGTTTTGAAAATGGTATTTTCCCAGATAATTTAAATATAATAATAATAATAATAATAATATAATATAATTTAAAGACAGCAAAGGTGACACCTATATATAAATCAGGAAGTAAATTAGATCCAGGTAACTACCGACCAATTTCTGTTCTACCTGTTCTTTCAAAAGTCTATGAAAAGTCAAGGCCCTTGAGGTGTTAAAATCTTACTTAAATAATCGTCACCAAATTGTGAAAATAAATGACAAACAAAGTAGTCCAAGACCCATTCTGTACGGCGTACCTCAAGGTTCTATTTTGGGACCTCTACTATTCCCAATATATATCAACGATATACAAGATATTGGGTTAAAAGGAGATTTGACTCTCTATGCCGACGACTCTAGTCTTTTCTATTATGGTTCCTCTATTACTGACATTATCAACGACGTTCAGGACGACCTACAGCTTCTTGATATATGGTTTAAACGTAATTTGCTGACTATTAATATAGAAAAAACAAATTATGTAATATTTACTGCAAAAAACAAGAAGATAAAAGCCTACACTGAACCTACTATTAATTCCGAACAAATAAATAAAAAGACGTCGGAAAAATATCTTGGTTTGATACTCTATAATAAGCTGACATGGGAACCACACATTCAAAAAATCATATCAAAATTATCATCCTTGACCGGAGCTCTTCGTGGTGTAGCGCGATGTTTACCACGAAAAGTAAAATATCTGATATATAACTCATTGGTGAAACCACATATCGATTACTTAATTGAGATCTGGGGGACTGCGGCGAAAGTACACCTTAAGAAAATACAAACCGCTCAAAATAAATTGATTAAAGTGTTATTTAACTACAACTTCCTAACATCATCTGAAAAAATTTATAAAAATACTAAAATAGTAAATATCGCTCAAACATATGCCTATAAAACATGCATATTAGTACGAAAAATATTGAATAAAGAAATCCACACAAATTTAAATTTTAAAACAAAATCAGCTATACAAAGAATTCAATTGCGTAACGCAGATCAAGGATGATAATACAATAATTCTAAAAAATTCTAAAAACAAAAAAAAAATTGTCTAAAAAATGAAAAAAAAGAAAATGGAAAAAAAGGAAAATATATATAAAAAAATAATAATAATAATAATAAAATAAAATGATGAACAGATTTCAATAAATATGCCGCATACTTTTGTATTCCTGAGGTGACACGGCGGGCGATATGTTTAACAAGCTCATCGATCGTCGATCGAGAAGAAAAAAATTCTGCATCTACCTTCTTTCTTATGAATTTTTGTAACACTGTACGCTTGGATTTTTATATTAGTTTGTAACATTCTCATGTAAGTGAATTTCTGTAATTCTTTATGAGAAATAAATTCTTTAAACTTAATATAGTATTTTTAAGTTAATGATTTAAAAAAAAATAATTATCTCATGACAGTGGTAATAGCTATTCACGATTAACGTTCACGTTATAAAAAGATAATTAATTATGTTGGAATTAATTAGTTTTAAATGAATACATCATTAAATTCATGATAATTGTTTTGCCGCAGGCCTAAGGACCTTCGTATCTTTAATATAACTTTATCTGGAGTCCAAAAAATTACATGGCGAGAAGTGATCGAATTAGGTGAGATGCAGTTTTACTTTTGATATATTTTTCATTGAAAATCATTATGACTCTCTTTTATGTTGTAGGTAGGCGGACGGGTAAGTGGGCCACTTGATGTTAAGTGGTCACCACCACCCATAGACATTTGCACTGTAAGAAACATTAAGTGGTCCTTAGATTTAATGCGCCACCAACCTTAGGAGCGAAGATGTTACGTCCCTTATGCCTGTAGTTACACTGGCTCACTCATTCTTTAAACCGAAAAGTAACAATACTAAGTACTGTTTAGCGGTAGAATATCTGATGAGTTGATGGTATGTACCCAGAGGGACTTGCACAAAGCCCTACCACCAAGAAATACTCTATTGGTCTTGTGTATTTTTCATAATAGTAGTCAGGCTCAAGTGTCGCAGCGTACTGGTGGTAGGGCTTTGTGCAAGCTCGTCTGGGTAGGTACCACCCACTCATCAGATATTCTACCGCAAAACAGCAATACTTGATATTGTTGTGTTCCGGTTTGAAGGGTGAGTGAGCCAGTGTAATTACAGGCACAAGGGACATAAAATCTTAGTTCCCAAGGTTGGTGGCGCATTGGCTATAAGCGATGGTTGACATTTCTTAGAATGCCAATGTCTAAGGGCGTTTGGTGACCACTTACCATCAGGTGGCCCATATGCTCGTCCACCTTACTATTCTATAAAAAAAAAAAATCTACTACTGAGAATGCTCACAGCATCAAAGAATAAAGAGATAATTTATCATAATGACCAAGGCATTGATCGTCGCCTTTTCGACAATAAGCAAAATAAATTATATTTAAGTGAAAACATGTATAGTTGAACAATTAATCAAATCCATTTCGCAAGTACATAAATAAAGAGAATGTGAATCATTTATATGGTGTCATGTAATTAGAAGCTATAAAATGATGCTTTAAGGATGCCCCGCATACTCGTCATAAGCATCAGCTAAGGCTCTTTGAATAGAAGAAAAGCCAGGTGGATCCAGATATACGGGAGTGGTGAAAATTTCTAATTTAATGTTTATATTTCAAGGTGAGAAGTGGGTCAACACTTACCCTTATACAATCGCGTTGTGGTACCCTGGTGGTACCATCAAGTCCTACTGGTTTACTCACCAACTCACCGCAATCTTCGTACATATATTACCTGCATATTTAGTTGATATGCTTCTGTTTTTATTGGGAAGGAAGACCTTGTAAGTACCGACATTTTTTTTATATAATTCATTGTCACATCTGTAAACATTTTACAGCTGTTAGCTCTACAAACAGCTATCCAGCTGGCCTAGGTAAAGTTTCCTAGCACTTTTTCGATTACGTTTTTAGGAAAAGCCAAAATTTATTCATACTTTTTTAGGTAAAACAAAATTTGATGACACATATACTAAATTATATATAATAATACATTACATTTAACAAAAACAAAACATTCATAATTTCGTATATGACATATATATTCGATTTTAACACTACTATTAAATGATCTATTGGTACTGCGCCTGAACTCTTTCTGGTCATATCAGATTTTTGCTCCATTGGATTATCAGACTGATAGAATAAGGAGTGTATCTGTGTTTGTGCACACACCTGTGCGCCGTTAGCTAATCGCCGCCGTGGCCGAAATTGGTCAGGAGGACATCATATAAATATACATACGTTTATATATGTAGTGTATGTGTGTGTATATATATGTATTACTGTACATATTGTAAACAATCAGTTATATCGTATTTGCTATATGTATCACGTTGGCATTCTATTAAATAAATAAATAAACATTCTACCTGTCTTACAACATCACAGAAAATTACTCGAGACACTCTGTTTTCTCTGTTTTTCAGCATGGTTAATCTTCAAAAGCGAATCAGTCATGGTTTGAACATCCTCCAATACTATACAATAAAGGAGTGGAATTTCAAGAATACGAACTTCCTGTCTCTACAGAAGAGAGTCAGCGAGGCGGAAAACAATATTTTCTTCACAGACGTATCGACGTTGAGCCAAGACGAATATTTACGTGACTATGTTATTGGCACCAGGCATTTTGTGTGTAAGGAAGATCCTGCGACTCTGCCTAGAGCTAGAAAACTACATAGAATGTAAGTATACATTATATATTAAAACCTTAGATGGTACCTAGGAATCGAGTTAATTTTTTCTCATCCTATTAGGTCAGTCAAATTTGTCTCATGACATTTTTCTTAAGGTGTTGTTGAAAAAAATTATTTGGTGGTAGCGTGGTGGTGCGAGCTTTATCAAAGCTCGTCAAGATAGGTGCGCCTCAATCGTCACCTTCAAACAGCAATGCTTAGTATTGTTGTGTTTCCGTTAGAAGAGTGAGTGAGCCATAGTAGCTATACGTACAAAAGAGGTAACATCTTAGTTTCCAAGGTTCATGGCCCATTGACAATTGGTGGTGTCCACTTACTATCAGGTTACTTACTTTTTAACAATAAAAAAAAAATTCTGTAGTTACCTAAATTGCCACAAATATTGCCTCAATTTTGTTTTATTACTATTATTATACAAATAAAATATAATCCCAGTGATTTCTGTGGAAACGTAATTATACATATACCGTAACAGCCTGTCCATATCCCACTGCTGGGCTAAAGGCCTCTTCTACCTTTTTGAGGAGAAGCTTTGGAGCTTATTCCACCATGCTGTTCCATTGCGGTTTGGTGGAATTCACATGTGGCAGAATTTCAGTGAAATTAGACACATGCAGGTTTCCTCACGATGTTTTCCTTCACCGTGAAGCACGAGATGATTTATAATCACAAATTAAACACATGAAAATTCAGTGGTGCTTGCCCGGGTTTAAACCCACGATCATCGGTTAAGATTCACTCCTCCACTCCACACACTGGGCCATCTCAGCTTTACATCTAATTATACATATACATAATATTATATGGGTGGATATCACATAAACAAAGATTCACCTGAAGTCATGTAGTCACTATAAAATATCAAAGGTTCTGAATAATCGAATCAATGGCAAAGCTCACTAAGCACCTAACAGGATGAGATAAAAACTTGATAGAATTGTGTTTATTTATCAACACGACAAATTTGATAAATTTATTTTATCAATTACAATAAAAGTTATGTAATATTGGCTGTTTTTGATTTCATTAAATTACAAGCCACCCAACCCGGCTTCGCTCGGGCAGAAAGCATAAGCATCGTAGAACGTTTATTTCGTAATACATATAACTCTAATGGTTTCCACGGCACTCGAAAAGCTCCCAGTCGGCATGATAGTTTCCGACATATTGAACATTTTTCATCATATTTCAGCCAATTTTCACAAAAAATTAATAAATTATACACTTGAACCTTTCTTATGAATCAGTCCATCCATTGGTGAAAACCGTATGAAAAACCGTTCGCTAGTTTTTGAGTTTATCGCGATCACACAGACAAACGCGGCAGGGGACTGTTTTATAATACGTAGTGATAGTGATCGCTCTACACGGCTGGGACATCTATTTGATTAAGATATTTGTCATAATTACAATTCGCTTCTTCTTATTGCTTAATTGACGCAAATAAATTATAGCAAGTAAATAATTTTATTCAGTCCAGTGTGATTGACTACCTAACAAAAAAATACTTTCATATTAAAATTAATAATATAATTGAAAATTGTCATTGATCATTTTTTTATCTGTTTAAAAATGTATTTATATTTTTTTATTTTTCTTTTTTTTTCAGCCGTTACTGGGTCGACGTCGTCACGAAGATTTTATTTTTTTCTCTATTATTATGGTTTTTATATTCGAAATGCGGTATTATTAATGTTATGGATTCCGGTTATAATTATTTTTATAATATTATTAATCCGAATAAGGTAGTAATTAGTGAAATCTAGTTATAAGAGATTTTTTTAAACGATCTTGGACCAAAGTAATCTTTTAATTTATATATACATTATTTTTTTATATACTTTACATTTTATAACAAATTTTATAATGCGATCTTTATAGTTAATTGTTATTAAAGTTTATATTTAATTGTTATTAATTTTATTAACTCGTTTTGTACAGTATCTGTGTAAGAGGAATTTTGTAATTGTCTTTTAATTGACTTTCGAAGTATAGCTTATGACAACAACAGTAAAAAATATAAACGATAAAAAAATTAAGATTAATTTATAATAGAAACGTGTTAGAACAAAGGGGATTATTGTAATAATTTTCGAAGTCACGGCCATACTTATCAACGTTTTTTAGCTAAGCACAGATCTTTCTCATTCTGCCATCACTCATATGACATTCGAGAATCCTTTCATCAAATCGCTTCACAATCACTCTCTTAAAAAAATTTAAAGGTAAAGTGATTAGTTATCAACTACTAAAGATCAATACTGCTGTATTACATTGTGAAGGGTGAGTGAGTCAGTGTAAACATCAATATTTTGTATTTCAGCGGGGTGAGTGAATCAGTGTAATTATAATTACAGTCACAAAAAACATATGTCACAAATTCGATGCTGATTCCTTTGGCTAGTGTCGTTCCGACTTCTAACACAAGCTGAAGGATTAATTGAAGGGGTAAAAGAATATATAGTAATTCTTTAAAAACGGGGATAGGGGTTAATGTTCCTTAAAAAAGTATTTAGAACCACGGCTCGTGACGCGTTAACGATACTTCCAAGCGGTCAAGCCGCGGGTCTGTGCTAGACATAGGTTTAGGTATATTTGGAATAAATGTTTATAAAACACAATATAACAGTTTTACTCAAAACCTTATTTATATAATTAATTAATTTTTTTTGTGCAGAGGCAATAGCGCCAGGCGTCTTAAGTACAATGCCACAGGACAATCTTTTAGACGGCGTGTTTTTGCTATAAATTTGTAAAACGTATTGTTTTTTTTTACATTTATATATTATAAAAATGACTGTACATAGTTTCAAGGACTAGTGTCAATAGTAAACATTAATATTTCGACCTTGTATCTTTAGACCGAAAATTTAATTAGATTTGAAGGAGGCTACGACTGTAACAAAGATTATTTTAACCAATTAATCAAGTATGTAAGTAAATATTGATAAAAGTAAATAAATATTATGATCAACATTTTATATACATCATTTACTTTTGTCTGTGTGTGTGTTTTGTTATGTCTTCTTGTTTATGAAGTCTTCTCTCCAAGCTGCCGACATATGGTCTGCCTGCTTAGCTATGCACCTGGATTGCTAGCTTCCTACACAAGCGTAGCCTTCGTGTTTTAGTTGATGGTTGCGCTTCACAATTCTATGGAGTGAATGCTGGGGTCCCCCAGGGATCTGTGCTATCTCCCACACTCTTTCTTTTGCATATCAATGATATGCTCTCTCTTGGGAACATACATTGCTATGCAGACGATAGTACAGTGCATGGTGGATAACACGGACGCGCAGTGGCTGGGCGAGCGGAAATTGAGGAGAGGCGGAAGGATCTTGTCATTGAACTCGATAGGACGTTAGAGCTCATCGCCAAATGGGGCTCTGATAATCTTGTTGAGTTTAATGCCAAGAAAACACAGGTATAGCGCATACCTCACGGCGAAAAAGTCAACATTTTCCCCTCTTCCCTCCCTCTGTGGTACTCCGCTGGTGATGCAAAGCAAAATCGCCATGCTGGGGATTGACGTTCGCGGCGACCTTAGTTCAAGGGATTACATCGAGGCTGTTATAAAAACAGCTTCACGGAAACTCGGAGTTCTGAACAAGGTGCGGCGCTTTTTCACGCCACAACAACTGTGCCTGCTGTACAAAACACAGGTACGGTCTTGCGTGGAATATTGCTCGCACCTTTGGGATGGCTCCGCTAAGTACCTACTTGAGGCCTTGGACCGGTTGCAGCGACGTGCCGCACGCATTATTGGCGACGTAAAGGTCACAAACACCCTTGAACCTTTACAATTGCGTCGTGAGATATCAGCACTGAGCGCTTTCTATCGACTGTATCACGGCGAGTGCTCTGAGGAATTATTCTCTCTAATTCCTGCTTACCCCTTCCTTCTTAAGTCCACGCGAGCTGGTTCTCGATGTCACCGCCTAACTATGACATCAATTCCATCGCGAACAAATAAATTTGGCAACTCCTTTCTTTGTCGCACTTCCAAAAAATGGCTACACGTAACAAGGCAAAGCAATCTGTCAAGATCCGTGTCCGAATCTATTCTGTAAGAACAGTCTCGAAACTCACCATAGATACGCGACATTGAATAAGATACTTGCTAAATTGAAATGACACAAGCGTCAAAATAGCGTATCAACGTAAGTCGGTTTACGACATTTCACGAGTGAGATAGGAAGTTAGTTCTTACAGAATAGCACCACAGATTAAAAATATATGTGACAAGTATTATTAAAAAACTTTACTATATACATATATTATGTCTGTACAGTAAATAGTATAGTTATATACATTTGAAGCGCTTCAGTAGCTTTATATTATTTTCACAAATCCAAATGATTATTATTTGTAGAGTAATATCATAATAATTATCAGAAACCATAACAAAATCACGATTATAAAATAGATAGACACACCAATATCAATTTAATATTATTATATATTTCATGACAAGTCTGCGTATGAAAAAAGTAAATATACGCATTTCTGGCTTAATTTATAAAAGTTGCTTAGCGACTTTGGTGATATTCAATTTCGTTCTTTCTGTCATTATTGATTTGACATTCGAAAGAAGGAGACAGCATTGTTTAACTAAGCTAGACAACGCTTATAAGTAATGCCGTTTATTGTAAAATATTTACGTGTAAAGCTACGTTCACACCGACAAAAAGTGATGACAAACTTTCTGTGAAACTTAAGTTACCAATAAAAAATACTACATCGTTGTGTTATTGTTGGCGAGTTTCCTGTGGAAACGGGTGGAGACGAATCGTTAGTTTTAATTTTACAATAAGTACAAAATTTTTTTATTTACATTTACAAAACCTGACTCATAAAAAACCGGAAATCGAACCGCATCCGATTTTTCTGCACCAATCAAGTCTTGTCTTGTCTATGCGACGCATTCTCTTTAATATAATAATTGCCTAAACAATTTTAACTGATCGATGTGTTTATGATCCGACTAATATAATACTGTATATTCCTATAAAATTATACATTATAATTAATAAACAATAGCAGTGCTATTCTGTGAAAAAGCACTTCATTATTCACACGCGAAATGTTGACAAACGACGTATCTTGATATACTATTTTGATGAACATATTCTTGAAATGTTACAATTATTACGGTCAATTTCGCATATAACATACTGACATTTAGGACCGTTTTCTGCGGTGAGGTTGTCACAGAATAGCCCTACAGAGTAGATTAAAATAACTAATAAAGCTATCTATAAATATACATTTATATAACTGTATCACTCAATAATTTTAGGCGTAATGTCACTGGTGCCGACCAGAAATGTGTAGACTGTTGACATCCAACCGCTGAACCAGTAAAGAATTAAACCCCAAAATAGGAACCTTGTCACCAGGTCAACGAACCACATCCTGTTTAAGAGAAATAATTAAATTAATATGGGATCTTTGGTTTACTTAAGTTAATGTGAATTTGTAGTTTAAACGCGTTTTTAATGTGTATACGGACACGTCGCCGACTACGTGAACACGAAGCCTTATTCTTCTATTTATTAATTCCATTATCATAAGTACCATTCGTTCTTTCATTCAATTTTTTTCTCATTCAGTTTTATATGACAAGCCTCAACTGATAAACATTTAATTTTTATTTGATGATAGTGTTTATAATTCATCAAATACTCGAAGGTGAATGAAACATCGTGAGGAGACTTGAATGAATCGAATAAAAATGTGCCACTCTTGTATAAGCCACAGTAGCGTGATGTAATAAACCTTCTCAAAAAAGACGGGCTGTCTTTGTTACTTTTTTACTTTACACATATACTTACAAAATTATAAGTCCCGATTTACTATCAAAGCACTGTTCGCGATTTTGTTATTCAATTTGGAACATAGGTTTATTTTACGACGTCCGCTGTCTACGAACGGTTTTTTGGAAATTTTAAGAAGTGAATGGGGGGGGGGGTTAACTTTCTAGTTTTACCCGTACGAAGTCAAACGGGCAGAGCTGTTCATATTTACATGCATCGAAATACTTACACATTCATGTGACGTCTCGCAGCTGGTAAAGTGTCATCATATTCCTTCAGTATGAATATCCTCGCAGCCCTGATGCAATCTTCGAAATACTTGGAAATATCTAAACCTGAAACATTAGTTGAATTAAAACTACAATCGTATTTAAATTATCATTTTGCTCTTACTCCGTTTAGTGGTTGAAATTTGACTATAATTGGTTAATGGCTTATGGTACAGCTTACAGTCTGGTCAATAATATCAATATGTCACATTTCTGAATATTGGCTATATATTATATATGGTTTTTTTTATAGAATAGGAAGGTGGACGAGCATATGGGCCACCTGATGGTAAGTGGTCACCAAACGCCCTTAGACATTGGCATTGTAAGAAATGTCAACCATCGCTTACATAGCCAATGCGCCACCAACCTTGGGAACTAAGATTTTATGTACCTTGTGCCTGTAATTACACTGGCTCACTCACCCTTCAAACCGGAACACAACAATATCAAGTATTGCTGTTTTGCGGTAGAATATCTGATAAGTGGGTGGTACCTACCCAGACGAGCTTGCACAAAGCCCTACCACCAGTAAATTATGGAACAATAAATAAAAATTGATCAAATAAATTGTTGTTGTGCGAACAGTGGAAAGTGCTTCCTTAGTTTATTTTCCATTCGATCTCCTGATATTACTTCAGTGGAAACAATAATCATTAATGAAATTTGATGAATACATACATACATATACTGTAACTTCTTAATCACTAGAATTTTCTAATAGTAATTCTAACAGTACTTACTTAAGTAACATCAACAGTTTTGGGAGATAATTTTGGTAACTCATTTTTTACTTACCGATAGCATCAACTTTATAATCTCTCCCGTCTGTGTCTGACCGTCTGTGCGATGTCAGATTTGAAGTCCCATTGGTTGTTCGTGTAATATTCGAATACGTCAAAGCCTTTGCTGATGCGACGATGGACGCGCATTAATCTTAAAATTTTATTTCGAATATAGCATGATCCATGGAGAAATATTACTTGTAAAGTAAATTATAATTAACTTAAATATTATGATAAATATTACAACAAGTTATACTCAGTGGTTAGATACAGATCTTAGCTGATTATGGGTTCAAACCCGAAAAAGCTGAAAATAATAATAATATCCTGGGACATTTTTCACACGCGGTCATCTGATCCCAAATTAAGCTTGTACAGAGCTTGTACTATGGAAACCAGACAACTGACATACTACATATACTATTTTTCTTTTGTAAATACATTCTTATATAGATACTAACTGGGTGTAATTACACCCAGACTCAGGACAAACAGAAATGTTCATGCACACAAGTATCTGTCCTGAGTGGGAATCGAACCCACAACCTTCGGCGTGAAAGGCAAGTATCCACCAACCACGCCAACTGGCTCGTCACCCGTCGGAATATTTATGTGTTTAATTTGTTTGTATAATCACGATGTTTTCCTTCACCCATTTGTTCATGGGTGAAGGAAAACATCGTGAGGTAACCTGCACGTGTAAGATGAAATTTCGCGATATATGTATCCACAAATCCACATTGGATCAGCTTGGTGGATTAAGTTCTAAATCCTCTCAAGAGGATCCTCTCAAAGACCTTTTCTTTGCTCAGGTATTGTAAATTTACAAGTTATTAGTTGAAGCAAATTTTGATGACTTTTTTCATTTTATCCCCTACCTGGATTTGAACCATGATCATTTTCAAATTTACACGTGTTTTACCGACTAGCCCACTTCATTAAGAACTACGATCAAAGATAGCCACGAAATATATTGATACTTACACAGGCTTATAACCTAAGCAGAAAAGCAGGGTGTCTATGAGGAGAGCTGGAATCCAATGGAAGAACAGGGCACATATGTTATGGTAAAGCCTGGAATGTTTCATTGAACCTCCAGGATACCTGTAATAGTGTTTTGTAAGAATAATAATTTATTTAACGAAAAACTATCGTCCACACTTATTATAATGCTTAGCAAAGAATCACAAGTCTACCAGAAGTTGCTTAGTAACTGAAAAAAACATTAATACCTTTATGTCATTATTGATTTGACATTTGAAAGAAGAAAACAAAACATTGTTTAACTATTCACCCTCTAAACATTTATGAGTAAGGTACTTACGATGTACAGACTGAAGCTATGAATAGAATATTTTCATAAAAATTAACTGCCATTGAACTAAGCACCAATATTTAAAAAAATATTTAATCAAAAACCACTTAAGTAAAAGTTCTAAAAATATATAATATATAATAAAGACATAAGAACGTAGTATGTGTGTTGTATATGTGTGAGTATTAAAGGTGAAGCAATGATTAATGGAACGACGTGACGCGAATTCTTAAAAGGGAATCGGTCTTGACTACCTTTTTTGAAATTGATATTGGTCATAGTTTGACAATGTCACCGAAGTGGTTCCAACTTAGAGAAACGAATTTCTTTTTTCTTTCTGTTATATACATATCTTGATATATATTACTGGTGATAGAGCTTTGTGCAAGCTCGTCTGGGTAGGTACCACCCACTCATCAGATATTCTACCGCGAAACAGCAGTATTTGGTATTGTTGTGTTCCGGTTAGAAGAGTGAGTGAGCCAGTGTAATTATAGGCACAAGGGACATAACATCTTAGTTCCCAAGGTTGGTGGCGCATTGGTGATGTAAGCGATGGTTAACATTTCTTACAATGCCAATGTCTATGGGCGTTGGTGACCACTTACCATCAGGTGGCCCATATGCACGTCCCCCTTCCTATACTAGAAAAAAAAAATAGACGTGTTTTTGCTATTTTGATTGAGTATATTTTTGATTTGTCTGCATCATCTCAATTCTTTCAGAACTACAATTTCAATCGTCTTCTGTGGTTATTTTTCAGTTGGTTGTGTCAGTTGTGTTCTTGGAATATTGTTATTGATCGAATGAATATCGTAAGGCGCTGCACCATTTAAAAACGTTTTCGAAATACATAAAGCGCTATGAATGCCCAAGCGGTCACATCTGTCGACGTTCTTTAACCAGTGACCTCGTTTAGAGTAACTTCGTCTTTACAAAATGTTTTATATTGTACAATTTTATATAGTTAAAAGAACTTGGATTTAGTATTCGTTGATTGTTATATAGGACATTTTTATAAAATACAAAATTAAAATAAAAAGAACAAAATTCACATTACAAATTTAAAGTAAAAACACGCCGTCTAAAAGGTTGTCCTGTGGAATATTACCCAAGACGCTGGCACTATTGTCTCTCTGCACCGCTAGACTCAGTCTTTTGGCTAAATAAGCGCCAGCTCTTGGGTCACGAGATGTGTGGATCAGTTTCTTAGAAATATCTTTTATGATTTTTTAAAATTTAATTTTATTTTTTTCAATTTAATTGTATATAATGTAAAAGATTGTTCTCGGTAGATTCTACAATTCACACCGGTTGGCTTGACAATAAATTAAAATTCTAAAATAATGATTGTAAAGTGCTCGAATGAATTCTTCTTAAGACTGATGATCTTTAATATGACTTACTATACAACACCATTGAGGGGCACTCTATTCATGATGATGTCACGGCCAGCATCTATCATCTTTATCCAAGTTATTTTTATCTCGGCTGATGAGGTAAAGTTGGCGACGTTCGATTTCTTATCACTTTAAATGGATAAACGTAATATGTTAAAAAACCTCATTGCTATTCTGTTACAACTTACTTTAAATGTTATGATTATTAGGGTCAATGTCGCATATCACTTTCTGACATTTCACGATCGTTTCCTGCGATAAGTTTCAAATGTTTTCTTACAGAATAGCCCTACAGTTACTTAAAAATTAAGGACTAAGAGCCGAGGTGGCTCAATGGTTCGACCAGAATCTTATCGAACATTGCGGGCTTAAACACGGGCAAGCACCTCTGACCCTAAATACTTTATAATTCATCTCGTGCTCGGCGGTGTAGTAAAACATCGTGAGAGTTGCATATCGTGAGGGTTACATATATGAATGCGTTTGCATTTGAGCAACGTAGCGGAATAAGCTCCAAGCATTCTCACCAAGGAGCGTTTATCCGTGTTTGTATTTAATATTTATACGAAATTAAAGTGTAACTAATTTTGATATAAATTAAGATTAATAAATCTTATACATAGATCACAGGTTCAAAGAAACAGGTTCAAAGAAACAAAGCGATCCAAGGAATGGTTAATATTTAAACACGTGCCTATGAGCTGTGGTAACCACCTATAATCAGGAAGCTCAATAGCCAATTTATGATATATATATTTTTATCTTAATCTAAATATATACCCGTTTTTATAAATATAATTCCAGGCGCAGATCATGATACCGTTTATGAAAACGTCAACCGGTAAATAATCCGCGTAACTGTTTCCTTTACAATACATAGATCGGATAACTCCCTTGCCGGCACCTAAAACAATGTTAAACGATTATTCACATAAATAAATAGACAACGTAAAACCATTGAAGATTGAGCCTAGATTCCAAATCTAACATAAAACGTACGTGACGAGTAATAGATTTTACTAATGTTTTTTTTTAGCCTTTTGCCGTGCACTGCTGGACGAAAGCCCATAGAACGACAACCATCCCGATCCGAAAATGAAAATCCTGATAGCGGGCAGAAGCGCTATCAGTGAAAGATTTCCAGCCGCTGCGGTCACCAACCCGCCTGCCAAGCGTGGTGACTAAGGCAAATACCCCCCTATGAGCGACGACACAATTTTTTTTATTATACTATCATGAAATATTATTATATCATGATAGCATAATAATAATATTAAAATGTGTTACAATAAAGTTTTTCAGTCTTATAACTTCCTGCCGTCCCGACTTCGTACGGAAAAAAATCATATACGCTTACTACTCCCATTATCTCCTTTCAAAGTTGAAATTTCTAAATATTCTAAGCGGCTTATTATGTTATAAAATAGATGTTTGTCCCAAAATCAGCTTTCTTGACTGAGTAGTTTTGTGATAGATAGTCATTCAGGATAAACGATTTTATAAGCACGAATAACGTTCTACTCGGTAGAATCTATATTCCGAATCGGTGTTAGATTTTTTAAAATCACAATTTAAATGTTAATTGAATAAAGTATATTTTGATTTGATTTAATTTAAATTATAAACATTAATTCAACTTTTTATTATCTGTAGTCGCGTTTTTATTTATATATATTACATACTAATCAGTAGACCCGTCGGTCCGTTGATGTTGTCCGTCCAACCAGGCACTGGTTCTTGTGATATTGGTATCACTAAAACCATATTTGATATATTACATAAAATATTTGAAAGCCAAAGATTATTTTATATTTTTTTTTGCTTCCTAGTTTTCAAACACATACATACAACATTTTGCTGGTGGTAGAGCTTTGTGCAAGCTCGTCTGGGTATGTACCACCCCCTGATCAGATATTCTAGATCAAAACAGTAATACTTGGTATTGTTGTCTTCGGTTTGAAGCGTGAGTGAGCTAGTGTAACAACAGGCACAAGGGACATAACATCTTAGTTCCCAAGATTGGCGATGTAAGCGATGGTTAACATTTCTTACAATGCCAATTTCTATGGGCGTTGGTGACCACTTACCCTCGTGGACCATACGCTCGTCCGTCTATCGATTCTATAAAAAAAATACAAATAGAGTTGGGTTATAGCCAATAATAAACAGCAGTGTTCTGGTTTCTTAAGAGCATACCAATCTAATCACAGGTGTCCAGGACATAATATCTAATAAAATCAATGTTTATCGGTCGACCGCAATCATACGTATCATTTTTAGCTGATCAACTGCTAAATTGTTCCCACCATATACAGCCATTTTGAGGCATCCTATTAAAAAATATAAAAAATCACGAAGTGTTGACTGCAAAGATCTAATTTCATCTTTAACTCACTTAATATAAGAAGTTTTTATTAGTTTTAGTTCTTTAAGTATCATTTTTTAATTGTAACGTTTTTAATTTAAATTTTATTATTTATAAAATTAGCTGTTAATAAATTATATAAGATATCTGGAAAAGAGACCGTACCCCCCGTACGGTCTCTTTTCCAGAAGCTTCTCGTGCAAGTGGCAGTAGACTGTTGAAATGTGGATGAAGAGCTAGCAAGGAATGAGAAAATAACAATTAATATCTAAGATAAATATAAATAATTTTATTAATTTTGCTTATTAGTAAATATATTCATAACAGATACATGAAAAATATTTTTTGTTCAAGTAAGGTGTTACAAGCAGTTCTATCACTGATTCGGAATGAATATTATATCGAGAAGAACCGGCTAGAAACTCAGTAGTTACTCTTTATTTATAGATAATAAACAAGAAACAAAAGGAAAACTCCGAATCTTTCGCTGGTTCATCTCAGGTCTGATGTATTCCATGTTCCTAATGATTTTGACAATGGTCTTTAACCTAAATGTGACCTAAAATATTCGTACCTAAAGATGTTTGCATTGCTTAGCAAGTTCAAGCACCAGCTTTATTCCTCGGACGTTGTGTAGAACTGCCTTTTTCAACTCTTCGTCAAATCTAAAGCGACACATTGTTATATTATCACGATTATTAACTCGCTTTGTTTAATGAAGGTGGAAAATCCTGACGAGTAAAATACTTTATTTTGAGCATAGCTCGGGATTCATTAAACTTGGTGGATTTACGCCCCAAACCATATTTTCATTTAGTCAGCAGTGGAATATTTGCTCACTCTGGCTGTATATGCTTTATGACTGCATCTTTGGTCTAGTGACTAATATATAAGGCAGCAGACCCCAAGAGCTTAAGTCCCGATTCGAGGCTGTAAAAAAAGTTTGGGTTTCAGCAGCCATGGGTTTTCACACTCTTGTGCATTGTAAAAATACGTACTCGTTAAGGGAGTTTTTCCAATTTCGGAATGTCTATCGGATTATGAAAGTAATGTTATGCACTTGTATTTGCTTACACATTTGTGCACTATTATATATCCTGTGCAATTGCCCAGTGGCCGAAGTTAGTCAGAATGATAGCATAAGCATGTTTTATACTTTACCTGATGGTAGCTGCGGCGTGAATGATCATATGCACGTTCTCTATTATCATTTCCCTGTCATCTTGACTAATCGACAAATCTGGGGCTGAGGCGTCACCACCTATGATTTGTAATTTCTCCAACATCGGTGCAATACCACCTCGCATGGTCCTGAGTTTCTCGAAGAGCTGAAAATTTAAAATATAATTATTTTTTTTACCCTATAACCTGTTAATGGCACACAGTAACAGTAACAGTCTGTAAATGTCCCAGTGCTGGGCTAAGGCCTCATCTCCCTTTTTGAGGAGAAGGTTTTGAAGCTTATTTCATTACGCTACTCCAATGCGGGATGGTGGAAAAAACATGTGGCAGAATTTCGATAAAATTAGGCACATGCAGGTTTCCTCGCGATGTTTTCCGTCACCGAAAAGCAGGAGATGAATTATAAACAGAAATTAAGTACATGAAAATTTAGAGGTGCTTTCCCGGATTTAAACCCACGTTCATCGGTTAAGATTCACGCGTTCTTACCACTGGGCCATCTCGACTTATGGCTCACATGTGGCAGTTTTTCATTCGACAAATGCAGGTTTCCTTTCCCGCCGAGCACGAGATGAATAATACACACGAATTTAGTGGTGCTTGCCCGGGTTTGAATCCGCAATCTTCGTGACTCACGTTTTCTAACCACTGAACCGTCTTGATTCTTAGGCTATAGCAGTTATAAAAACTTAGAGCACGTTGTATAAAAGTAAATAAGATATACGCAATTTGCTAATATAAAAGGTCGTATGTTAAAATGTATCTGATCAGGAGGGCTATTCAACAAACTCAAAACTCACGGCGGAATAATAATAAGTAATATTAACTAATATCAGGTCCTTACATATGAAGTTAGCGTTTTGTCGTACTGACCAATTTGATCTAAAATATCTCCTCTTCGGTTTAGAATTCAAAATTCAAATTTATAAATTCATTTAGCTGTTACATTTGAGTTTTGAAAACGTTTATTCATTTGTTTTTTCCTCATTATTTTTTTCTTTGGCTTCGCTTATTACCGCACAATGGAAACATGAAATATCGGTATATTTACGAGTACGAGTTCTATCGTGGCACCAGTGCTGCAGAAACATCTCGAAGGATTAATGATGTGTACAGCGCTGGTGTCGCAAAAGAAAGTACGTTTCGTTTACGTTCTTTACGTACGGTACGTTTTTGGTTTCAACGTTCGTTTCGTTTCGTTCTGGAAATTTCGACCTTCAGAACCAACCCCGTGGACGGCCGGAGACCAAAGTGGAAAATGAAGAATTAAAGAAAAAAAATGTGGAAGCGGATGCATCACAAAGCTCTCAGGGTAAGTGATAAAACTGTATTAATCCACTTGAAGCAAATCGGGAAAGTAAAAAACTTGAACGATAGGTGCCTCATGAATTGAGTGAATTGAACTTGCAAACACGCATCGACTGTTGTGTTACTTTAGAGCCTCGCCTAATGCTTTTGTGAACGCATAGGAATTAGGCAGCTTGCTTAGTAATCTGCATAGACAAAACAATTTTCAATGACGTCCATAAATGATGGCCAATCCTTAATATAATGATTCCTACTTCCATTGCAAACCATGAAGGAAGAACTAGCTGCTAAATAACCGAGATTGGTCAATCGCTCTAGGCCACTGCTGCTTCACGACAACGCAAGACCACACACTGCACAACAAACAACCACTAAGTTAGATGAGCTACAACTGGAATGTCTGCGACATCCACCGTACTCCCCAGACCTTGCTCCAACAGATTACCATTTTTTACGGAATTTGGACAACTTCTTGCAAGGAAAAAATTTCAACTCCGATGCGGCAGTCCAAACCGCCTTCAAAGAGTTTATTGATTCTCGCCCCCCACGCTTTTTTTAGTAAAGGGATCAATGAACTACCTATGAGATGGCAAAGGTGCATAGATAAAAACGGTGCATACTTTGATTAATTAAATATATTTTACAAAAAAAATTGACTTTATACAAACCTCCCGTACAAAACGCCAATTTCATATGTAAGGACCTAATATTATAAATTCTAAAGTGATTTTAGTTGAAGTTTGTTTATTTTTACGCACTCACGTATTAACTTACTATTCAACCGATTTTTATTAAGCTTTTCATACAAGTTGTTGGGGTTCAGAAAAGAATATTACCTCCCCCTGGTGTGAGAAATATAATAATTATACCATTTATAAGATAAACGCATTAAAATATAAGACGGTGTTCAAGATCATATTACATTATGCCTAGTATTGTTTGGTTTACCTTCACGTCAATAGATGGCGTTAGATGTGTTTTACATCGCGCTATAGGAATATTTTTTCTAAAGTACAATATAAGTTTTTGTAAATTCATAAGAGGAAAACAATTACACTATCTGACCAGCAGTACATAGTCGGTGGTTTTATTCTTGAAGTCTCACAATACAAAGACTACCGGGTAACACCCCAAACATTGTTTTTTTTTTCAATTTTTCTTTTAATACATCACGAGTGAGATACGAAGTGAGTTCATACAAAATAACACAGCGTGCCTAGATCGAGTTTTTTTATTTATCTGATAACATTGGCGTTAACTGCGATTTATATAAAATGAAAACAGCACCATCTAGTGACAATAATAGGGATTCCGTAAATAATTTCGTTAATTTTTTAACAAAAAACCGCTCAAATTCAATAAGTGGATATTAGGATGTTAATATTATGTTCTTTATGTTGATATTCGCTTGACAATGAAATTTGAACTCTAAGATGTTTTGTATAGTGAACATTTTTATTCAAGGGGCGTTTCACTATAAGGTTTTTTGTTGTTGAATAACCGGCATTCTTGCTCTGTTAATGATGACACGCGAACAGACAAAAAAACAATAGAATAATTATAGTCATTGGTTTTAATGTTGAATATTACTTTATCTATGTTTAAATGTTTTTTATTTGATTAAGGTACGATTATGTCATTTGGTATCTATGAAAGTTATATATAAAAGACTTAATTATATACAGAATTTATTCGCTTTACATGTTAGAGATATGTGTTAGGTATGTAAAATTTTATCAAAATCGGCTCAGTGGTTTAGCCGTGAAAGCGTAACAGGCAGACAGACTGAGTTACTTTCGCATTTATAATATTTGTATAGATAAGATGTCAAAGAATATAACTAAAGAAACATACCAAATTATAGTAATACACGCCGTCTAAACACTTGTCCTACGGCTGCAATGTAATGAAATTCTACTGATTTATAACGATTACGATACGTTACCGATTCAATTCAAATCCAACTTTGAATATTCTATATTTATTTAATATTCTTTAGTTAGTAGAATTGGGCGGACGGACAGGACGCTTAGGGTTATTATCTTTATAAAAAAATCAGTAACAGTAACAGCCTCTTAATGTCCTACTGCTGGGCTAAAGCCTCTTCTCCCTTTTGAGGAGAAGGTTTGGAGCTTATTACATCACGCTGCTCCAATACGGGTTGGTGGAATACACATGTGGCAGAATTTCAACGAAATTAGACACAAGCAGGTTTCCTCACGATGTTTTCCTTCACCGTCAAGCACGAGATGAATTATAAACACAAATTAAGTACATGAAAATTCAGTGGTGCTTGCCCGGGTTTGAATCTACGATCATCGGTTAAGATTGACGCGTATAGTATTATACTTAATATATAATGATACTTATAAGCTCTTACAAATCGTTGGTGTGCTCTTTATATGTATGTCGACACACACTTAGCCAGGAGTGGTGTAAATTTCGTTATAACAAGTGCGCAAGTGCATATTTAGTAAGACGTGTATTGCGTTCAAAATATATAAGTTTTATATAGCTTTGAATATTAATGAACTTATATCAAAAACTATATGATTTAAATTATGCTAGCAGTATTTTTTATATTTGTTATTTCAATTAATTACGGCCTTATAAATGTTTAGCGACTCTTTTGTTGAACACTGATTTCTCTCTTTCTGTCATTATTGATTTGACATTCGAAAGAAGAAGACAGCATTGTTTAACTAATTACCCCTAAAAGACCGTTAATTTTTATTAATTAATTTTCACGTGCTCAATTAGTATGTATTTATAATTGGTCCGTGGTCAGAGATAATGAAACATATCTTGAAGAAACCAATAGGTATCGAATTAAATTTCGACGCATGTGGGGTACTATCCTGTGATAGAGCAGCGAGGTATCATGAGCTCCAAGGTTTTGTGTCTTCTCAAAATTACAAGCTGTTTATTTACCTAATATTCTTTTAACGATAGTTGTTGGAAAGTAATCCCGTGGAGTTTCTTTCGCCGGTTCTTCTAATATCTTGAGTTATTTTTTTCCGACCCGGCAGTAGATATTTTTTAACAAGCAATAGTAATAAGTATAACGTTTCTATATTAAATAAATAGTTTGACTTTGAATGATATTAAGCTTTAATATCATTCAAAGTCAAAGACTTTAATATCATCAGGCGGCACACTAATCGTATGAGGTTTTAAGCAAAATATTCGTTCATAAAGTCTATATTCAGTTGAAACAATCTGTCAAGTTGGTTAAGAGGTATATTTGCAATTAATGTTCTCAACGCGCAAATGGCTTTGTACACTAATGTTACCTAATTTTATGTCGAAAACATCACGACTGATGTATTAGTGTCATATGTGATGACATTTTCTAGATGGTGACCAAAGTACCGTTGCGTATTTAAGGCAAACATGTGTTTTACAAGTATAAATACATGTTGCTCTAGTTTTCGCCTGGCTTAGCCGAGTGAAAAGCCGAGATGGCCCAGTGGTTAGAAGGCGTGAATCTTAACCGATGATCGTGGGTTCAAACCCGGGCAAGCGCCACGGAGTTTTCATGTGTTTAATTTGTGTTTATAATTCATCTCGTGCTTGACGGTGAAGGAAAACATCGTGAGGAAACCTGCAAGTGGTAAATTTTACTGAAATTTGCCACATGTGTATTCCACCAACCCGCATTGAAGTAGCGTGGTGGGATAAGCTCCAAACCTTCTCCTCAAAAAAAAAGGAGAAAAGGCCTTAGCCCAGCAGTGGGATATTCACAGTCTGTTACTGTACTGTAGCCGAGTGTGAGGGAGGGAGGTGTAAGGTATTAAACTTAGTCTGTACCCTTAACGACGTAAACGCAAAATATCATGATGATTGAGTAGTTAATTGGTAAAAGCGTAAAAAACAAACGAACTCACTTCAGCATTTATAATATTAGTATCGTACACTTTGAGATTGACTTTCATAGGCATTGGACATACCTTACAAGCTAGACGCGAGACCATCATCATCAAGACCGAAGACGTATTATTCGGTTCGACGTCAGATTCCTCTAGTTCCAATCTATCTGTTTTATCAACTACGCTTACTGTTTTAGTTTTATTGTTATTGTCAGTTTTTTCATCTTCAAATGCAACTTTTACATCGCAATTTCGTTTAACCTTTTCTGACTTAGTTGAATCAATATATTCTGTGTTATTTAATTCTTTAATAACTTCATTGTCTTTATTTATTTCAGTTACTGCTTTAGCTTTATATTTCTTCCAATCTCGTCTATTTAAGCATTTAGATAATATATCATCAGACATACTTGTTTTTAAATTCTGATTCTCCTTCTGACACGCCTTATAACATTTAATTTTTTGCTCGGCGTTATTAGAAGTTTCGCTTAAATATTGAAAATCTGTCTCAATATCAATATTACTTGTACCAATTAAAGGTGTTGTAACTGATACATCTTGACGGTAGTTGAAAAACTTCCTAACAACCTTCTTCTCTTCGAAACAGTTACACGTTTTAGTTAAGCAGTAAAACATTGTCCAAATCAAAAAACATTGTATTGTAACGACAGAGCTGAGGACAATTAGAGTCCACTTATTGTTCATAAAATATCTTTTCCAAAACGATTTTATGCAAGAATTTTTGACTTGTTTCGTTTCAGATTCAGCTTTGTGTTTCGTTGGTATTGAAGTGGCTATTCTTATCGTGTTATTTATCAAATCAATCGTGTCGATAAATTCTGTTGCATTAGGCTCGAATTTACTTACGATCAACACGTCTTTAGCGTATCTGTTCCCTCTATCTGAACTAAATTCTTTGATATCTTCTAAATCCCTTTCGTTTATTGATTGTTCATCACATTGGTTACTAATTGGATTATATATAACAGTTGGATATTCAGATTCATCGTCAGAAACGCATGGAGGTACGACAATGCATCTTTTATTCTTCCTGCTAAAATAAGGCTTCTTGCCATTGTAATAAGTATCACAATTGACTGGTCTACAATCGTTTAATGGATCTTCATCTCTATTATTACAATGCTCGTATTTCCCGATAAATTTAAAATCATTATTTTCAATTGTTGTATCGAAATTAATTTTTAAAGCGTCTCTTTTATTAGGACCATTATTTGTTTTTGAGTCAATGAACACATTACAGAAACCATTTCTTCCGTAGATATCTAACAGAGGCGCAGCAACACTTGAAGTTTTAACTTCACCTAAAATATATACATTAAGCATAATAAACAATTTTCATAATAATTTAAAGGATTTCATTTCGTAATCAACAGTTGCATTCTACGTACTACTATTTGTAATAGCGTTTCAAATATTAACGACTATTAATCGCTTGTAGTTTGTTGTTGTAATAAAATTTAGTCTCAGTAAAATTTATTAAATGCATAAGGAAAAAAGGCGTCGAAATTGTTTTAATACAATTAATTAAAGAATGAAAGAAACAGAAAACAATACTTAAGTGTAAATAAAATAAACCATTCAATACTTTAATAACATCTATACAAAGAGTATAAATTACTCTCATTTCTTTAAAATTTGTTACATGAAATAAAGTTCTTTTATCTTTGTCTCACAAATTACCTTTTGAAATAAAATCCAAACATCCTCCTATAATATTCAAATAATCACAATTCAACTCTCCAGCATCTTGAAGACAGCATTCATCTGGAGTTATTTCTACATTGTAATCATTATCGGAGGATCCTCTCTCGCATTGGTCTACTCAGTCATGAACGCAAGTGCCTTCGCGATGCCGCTTAAATCATCTGTCAAAGATGCAGAGGCCTATATATATAATCATTATCATTGGACGTATTATTTATCTTTATAAAAAATATTAATCCAATCGATGATGGATGCGGCGTTTCTCCTGAATCATGAATTATTTTTGAAAAGCGGTCTGCTTTTCAAAAATAATTCAGGATTACCGTCTGTACCAATTTCACGTAAAAATATAACGATTATAACAAATATATATGTATAAAACTTCATCTGTCAATGTGCTATGTAAATGATTGACTAGCTGTCAATGTGAATGATTTACTATTTTTATTTTTTCACGAGTTTCTTTGGAACATATAAATACTTTTTGGTGAAAAAATAATTGGAACTACAGATTGCGCTATTAATAGCAAATAGTATAAAGTTGTTAGTTTATGTACACTTATACAAAATATATATAACTAAAGTGTGTAGCTTATTTAGCCTAAAGGCTGAGTCTAGCGGTGCAGAGCGCCAATGCCAGTTTGCGATCTTTTTTTATGCCATCTTGGGTACAATGCTACAGGACAATCTTTCAGACGGCGTGTTTTTGCTATAAATTTGTAATGTGTATTTGAATATAAATTTGTAATGTGTTTTTTTTTTTAATTTTGTATATTATAAAAAAGTCTGTTCATAGTTTACTAATAAAGTATAAATAAACTGAAGTATAAAAATTAAATATTTGTTTGTTTTGAAGATTGACTTAAAGGTACAGAAAAATCAGTAAGGAGATGTTTTTGCGTTTGTAGTAGAGACTAAAACCACATTAAACTAGAACTCTCGAATCTCTCATCGAATGAAAGAGAGGATGTGGTTCACTACGAAATGTCTAGAGTTAAGGAAATGAAAGTGACGTTTAATTTGTATAATAAATTAATTTAATTTTTAATATATAAAAAAAAAACTAATATACTAATTTTGTCTTTTGTTCTTTATAAAAATCAACTGTAAACTATAATCAACATTAAATATCATTGTAGGTTTTATAATTTCAATATATCGATTAAGGCGTGGTAACAATGTTTTTAAAATGTTGTTTACGTTAACACGCTTCTAACAGAGTGATTAGTGATTTTTACTTATTCGATTGACGTTAATTGTTATTTTTATAAAATGAAAACAGCGCCATCTAGTGACAATTACCGCAATACCATACAAATTGTTAACGTCAAAGTTATCGAATAAGTAAGAAAACACGCACTTGGCACACAGAAATGAAAGAGTTAACATTACTTGACACTTCTATAACGCAGTAGTTTAATTTTCGTTTTAAACACACTCTAGAAATGCATTGCTATTCTATAATAGCTCACTTCATTACTCACAAGTGAAATGTCGACAGCTGATTTATGTTGATATACAATTTTGATGCGTGTTTTTTTTTTTTTTTTTTTATATCGCCGGGAGGGCAAATGACTCTACTCCACCTGATGGTAAGTGGTAGTAGAGTCCAAACGCGACGACGGCCAGTACAGACGGGAAAAACGTTCTGCACTAGCCGCCTTCGCCTTGCCGGCCCGCAAGATGCCTCTTCACGCCTCGTTTGAAGGAACCCGGGTTGTAAGAGGAGGGGAATACGTGAGCTGGTAAGGAATTCCATTTTTTGGAAGTGCGACAAAGAAAGGAGTTGCCAAATTTCTTTGTTCGCGATGGAATTGATGTCACAGTTAGGCGGTGACATCGAGAACCAGCCCGCGTGGACTTAAGAAGGAAGGGGGAAGCAGGAATTAGAGAATAATTCCTCAGAGCACTCGCCGTGATACAGTCGATAGAAAGCGCTCAGTGCTGCTATCTCACGACGCAATTGTAAAGGTTCAAGGGTGTTTGTGACCTTTACGTCGCCAATAATGCGTACGGCACGTCGCTGCAACCGGTCCAAGGCCTCCAGTAGGTACTTAGCGGAGCCATCCCAAAGGTGCGAGCAATATTCCACGCAAGACCGCACCTGTGTTTTGTACAGCAGGCACAGTTGTTGTGGCGTGAAAAAGCGCCGCACCTTGTTCAGAACTCCGAGTTTCCGTGAAGCTGTTTTTATAACAGCCTCGATGTAATCCCTTGGACTAAGGTCGCAGCGAACGTCAATCCCCAGCATGGCGATTTTGCTTTGCATCACCAGCGGAGTACCACAGAGGGAGGGAAGAGGGGAAAATGTTGACTTTTTCGCCGTGAGAGCGCATACCTGTGTTTTCTTGGCATTAAACTCAACAAGATTATCAGAGCCCCATTTGGCGATGAGATCTAACGTCCTATCGAGTTCAATGACAAGATTCTCCCGCCTCTCCTCAGTTTCCGCCCGCCCAGCCACTGCGCGTCCGTGGTATCCACCATGCACTGTACTATCATCTGCATAGCAATGTATGTTCCCAAGGGAGAGCATATCATTGATATGCAAAAGAAAGAGTGTGGGAGATAGCACAGATCCCTGGGGGACCCCAGCATTCACTACATAGAATTGTGAAGCGCAACCATCTACTAAAACACGAAGGCTACGCTTGTGTAGGAAGCTGGCAATCCAGGTGCATAGCTGAGCAGGCAGACCATATGCCGGTAGCTTGGAGAGAAGACTTCTGTGCCAGACCCTGTCGAAAGCCTTGGAGATATCGAGGCTGACAGCCAACGATTCTCCATGCTTGTCGATAGCTTCACCCCAGAGGTGTGTTACGTACGCTAGAAGATCGCCTGTGGACCGTTTTGGTCGAAAACCGTACTGACGATCATTAATTAGACAGTGATCTTCTAGGTAATGGATCAGTTGGTTGTTTAAAATCCGTTCCATCACCTTACAAAGTACTGAGGTGATAGCTATTGGCCGATAATTTGCCGGGTCAGACCGATCCCCTTTTTTGGGAACCGCTTGCACATTAGCTCTTCTCCAAGCCTCCGGCACACTTCCCGAAGAGAGAGAAAGTTGGAAAAGGCGCGTTAACACAGGAGACAGCTCCGCTGCGCACTTCTTCAGCACTATGGCTGGTATTCCATCGGGACCGCTAGCTTTCCGTACATCAAGTGATTGCAGCTCCGCACGCACATCACGTTGCCTGATTTTAATGTCAGGCATCGTATGGCCACATGCAGGTATTGTAGGTGGCAGTGCACTACAATCATCGATGACGGAATTGTCGGCAAAGAGTTTAGCCAGGAGATCAGCTTGCTCTTGCGGACTGTGAGCTAGCGATCCGTCCGGATTTCTGAGCGGTGGCAGCGAAGGTTGGTAGAAATTGTTTTGCACAGACTTGGTCAGACGCCAGAAGCTACGGGAGCCCCTAGGATGCGAAACAAGGTCATGACCAATCTGTACAATGCGCTGTGCATCCGCTCTCGTGTATGCCTTTCTACAGGACTTGGAATTTTTATTATAGTTTGCTTTCAGTGAGTCAATGTTAGATGCCCCGCTAATGCAGCCGTTGATCCACTTGCGATATGCCGCCTGCTTAGCTGATACAGCATCGGCACATTCACGAGTGAACCAACGGTTACGCGTACTCCTACTGACGAGATCTGAGCTAGGAATGTAGTATTCCATTCCCAGCATGATCTCGCCAGCAACAGCAGCGGCACTAGCTGTCGGGTCATTCCCACTGAAGCAACGTTCCTTCCAAGGGACCGACGCATAGTAATCGCGCATACCGTCCCAATCCGCCGACTTATAGTGCCAAACGCGACGTTTGCATACCGCTAGTGGCGGCAGCTTGGCCTGTGGCACTCTGGTAGAAATAAGGCTGTGATCCGAAGAGCCAAGAGGAGCCTGAACCACAACCTGATATTCCACTGGGTGAGAAGTCAGCAGAAGGTCCAGTAGAGAAGGTGCTTGCCCATCAATGTCTGGGATCCTGGTGGGCTGATCAACCAGTTGGGTCAAGTCATGTGTGAGAGCAAAAGCATGAGCAGTCCTTCCAGCATGGTCAGTTTTGAGGGATTTCAACCAGGATTCGTGGTGAGCATTAAAGTCCCCCAAAAACACCAATTCCGCGTTAGGAAATTGCTCTTGCGTAGCATCTGCCACCCGACTAAGATGGTCAAATAGTCGGCTTGTCTCCAAGTCACCATTGTGGGATCTGTAGAGGCACACGTAGACTCGGCTCTGACGAACCAGGTCCACACGTACCACCAACATGGAGAAGGAGGGGTCCTCCAAGCAGCGCAGTCGGTGACAGCAAACATCCGTCCTGACGAACAAGCATACTCCGGCTTTCGCTTTGAAGGATTCTTCAAGCGTGTAGCCGGGATAATTAAGGTAGCTGGTATCGGCAGGACGGAGTATTTGTGCTGTCTCCGTTGGCCGTGCTGTCTCGAGATGGTGGTGGACAGCGTTGAGGTTAGTGTGGAGTCCTCGGATGTTAGAGAACTCGACCTCAAACAGCGAGGGTATGGTGGGGGTGAGCACCGCTGTACGACCGTTATTTCTTTTTTGTTGCGCCATTTGGGAGAAATTAAATGGAAAAGAGACGTGAAGCGAGCGATGTATTGCCACGATAGGGATGGGCAAAGTGTGGAGGCGTGTTTCCCCAAGTGGTTGCCAAAAGGAAAAATACACTGACCCGCCGGACGGAAGGGCCCCCGAACCCCCCCGGAAGTGGCCGCCGGGACCCCACCTACCGGTCACCAACCGGCACGACGGTCCACCCCGAGATTATGCGTGGCCTGGTGGGGCAGCCTCACGAGCTGGTTAGGCACGCTCGGGCCCCTGTACTATGCCACGGGCGGCCAGCGGAACAGCCGTTTCTTCGGGTCTCCCTGACCGGCAGGTCAATACAGTTTCCCCCGGCATTGGTTCAACAGCCGTCTCCAACCGGACCAACACCCATCGCGGCAATACTCGCTCGGGCTCTGGCTGTACGCTGGCTGACCTCGAAATGCGGAAAGCCACTTCACGAGTTTTTCACCATGCGTACGGTGGTAACAAGCCAGGCGGATGTTAGCATCCTACCACCAGGTGAGCAGATGGTCGCTCAGATATCCCTTAGTCGCCTCTTACGACACCCATGGGAAAGAGAGGGGCAGTGAAATGTATTCTTTCTCCGTCACTGCACGGACTGTACTCTTGAAATATTATTTTTGTTATGTTCAATGTCGCGTATCACTTTCTGACATTTTACGACTGTTTTCCGCGGTGATCGAGTTTGTTCTTACAGAATAGCCTACTGAATTACGGTGGATTTTCTTCAATTCTGCTGTATCGTCTGGGAGTATCATCAAATGGCGGTAGACCAAATAGCTCTGGTTGGAAGTCCATTAGAGATTTGATGACGATTGTCGCGTGACGTGTGTGTTCTCGATCGAGACGTGAGTCAGGGATCATGACTACCTGGGTAAGGTACCAATTAAGCATCACCAATTTTTATTAAGCTAATTATAAAGAGTCAAATGGACCTGTTGGTGTGATCACCACTGCGTATAGATTCCTATTTCCATTCACCTTGGGAACTATAATGTTATTTCTCTTGTGCCTGTAATAACACTGGCTCACTCAGCCTTTAAGGCAAAACACAACTATACTAAGTATTGCTGTTTAGCGGTTGAATATTTGATGGGTGTGTGCTACTTACTCAGACATACTTGCATAAAGACATACACAGATACACTCAGACATAATTGAAGTAATTCCTATTATAAAAAGAAATATAATAACATTTCGATGTAACTTTATGTTATAAATACATAAATTTTACCTGCATTCCTGCTTCTACCGCTGACGTCACACCAACTGATGAATCTTCAAATACAAGACACTGTAATTTAAACAGTCCTTATTATAAACTATACTCAATAATAATAATACATATGTAATCAACATAACACTTGGAAATATTTTCTAATTAAGATGGTAATGAGCTGAACTTATTGTACTTGACCTGTCTTTTATATTCTTTTACATATGGGTGAATAAGAGGTCTTTGTACGCTAGTTGTGCAATGCTATTGAACGAACCGAGCTTGGTAAGTAAACGAATAAATTTGATTTCTTTACATTTTTAAATAGCATACAGTGTAACCTGTTTCGGTTTCGGCTTATCAGGAAATCTGGATGCTGCCACCAGGTATATGTCAGGTTTTGGCTTCCCTCGGGACACTTCTGGATCTGTCACGCTTACCTTGATTGAAACAACAATAACAAACTTCGTTATTATATAAACAAAAAATAATCTTGTATAATAAGTTTATATTTTAACTTTTTATTAATAAGCCACTGCTACTTATATCACAAATATATTACAAACAAATATAGACAGAGGTCCCTGTTACCAGGGAGCGCCGTGCGTCTCCGACATACCAATACAACAACAGCGCGGCAGGCGGCGCACGTTTTATATACGCGTTTGCACGTTTGAGTATGATTGGTTATGTAGAATTGAACTCAACTTACATAGGAAGAATCTAAGTCTTTGAAGCTGTTTTTTCACTTTTATTTGTTCCTTTAAGCTTTCAATCATCATCATTTTACAGACTATCATTTATAGGTAGCTGAAGTTTCAGCTAATTCAACTGAACAGTTATTTTATAGCATTTTTTTTCGAATAAATGTTCGATATGATTCTATAAAGTGACATAACTTTTTATTTATAAACCGATTGAAATAAAACAAACATTAAATTTTAAGTGAAGATTGGCACAATAGCTTATTGAAAACCGCACCCATATCAGTTAAGCCATTTCTAAGATTAGCTTGTACAAATACACAGAGACAAAAATTGTAACAATCATTATTTTGGGTTCTAATGCGTTGATAAAAACCCCCAAATAATAGTTTTGCTCATAAACCTTGATACATACTTTGTGATGAAATAAACCAAACAGCTTCGGTCTGGCCGTAGCATGAAGTCTAACCGCTTGCTCAGTTGAATTCGTCGCTAACGCCGTTGGAATCTTGCTGTCGTGGAGATGAGTTAGAAGACGTTCTGCTCCTGAGTTATAACTTTAATTAATGTGATTTGCGGATAAGACTTTTTGGTTTGCATGCCGGAAAATACTTCAAAAACATAACCTGGCCCATAGGTGAAGGACCGATTTATATAAAAATCAAGCATAAACAGACTTTGTTGGCAAATATCCTCTGTATTCATTTACTATAGGTGCTCAACTTTCATATATATAATTTGGATCCATGAACTAATTTCGTGCTCGACGGTTAAATAAAACATCATAAAGACTATTCCAACCAGGATTATTTATTTATTTAGGAAATCAGCATGTGTGATTGCGTCCATCAATCTACAATAGAATAAAGTATTGGAATCAGCTTCAAACCTTAAGAATACTTTTCACTGGTGGTAGGGCTTTGTGCAAGCTCGTCTGGGTAGGTAGGTACCTCCCACTTATCAGATATTCTACCGCAAAACAGTAGTACTTGGTATTGTTATGTTCTGGTTTGAAGGGTTAGTGAGCCAGAGTAATTACAGGCACAGGGGATATAACATCTTAGTTCCCAATTTTGGTTGGAGATGGTTAACATTTCTTATATTGCCAATGTCTATGGGCGTTGTGTGTGTGTAATGTCGCGTCCACCTACCTATAATATAAAAAGAACGCCTGTCCAGCAGTAGAGCATTTATAAATAAATAACCTTTTTGTAACGGCGCACTCGGCAACAATTTCTCAGCTAAATCTCCCAATTGCTTTTCAAATTCATTAATGGATATCGGCATTTTCAATTCATTGACTATAGTTTCACAAATTTGTCTATCAGTTACACCGTACATCTGCAAAGTTTTGAATTAGCGTAGTCGATATCAATACCCTTTAAACTAATTTTCTAATTATTTTAAGTCATTTAGATCGACGCGAGGCCGTTGGAGCAAACGTGTTTTAGGGTGGAGACTGCGGATCGGCAAACGCAAGGGCGTTCTCCAGCCAGGTTGACAGATGACCTAAAGATGGCGAGAATATACCAAAATATAGTAGTGAACCGAGTAAATTCATTATACATAATTGCTTTTTTCGACCATAAGGCTTGTGTATTCCTATCATTGATCACGGTGGCTGTTCTGCATGAAAATACGGAGGCATTGGCCATTGCGGAGGATTCACGTAAAGGCGTTTTAAAAGCGATAAAAAGGGCGCTACGTACTCGAAGTCAAACTTCTACTCGCATAAGTTTAACTACCTCACAGTCAATCGCTTTAAATCTAGTAAATGTAAAAGTACTACTAAATAATATACATATAAGTTCATGTTAAAGTACATAA
This sequence comes from Nymphalis io, assembly GCF_905147045.1. Taxonomy (NCBI): domain Eukaryota; kingdom Metazoa; phylum Arthropoda; class Insecta; order Lepidoptera; family Nymphalidae; genus Nymphalis; species Nymphalis io. Next base: position 4,809,460 of record NC_065914.1, read on the forward strand.
ATCACTTACCCTGACTTGTAAATCTTTTGTATATACTCTGTTATATTTTTCGCATATTTCCTTTATCATTTTATGGTAAATAACTTCAGAATCTAGAAATTATAGGTGCCGGGTTCAATAACATTTGATTATATATTTAAAGATGACTGTCAAATAAAACTCAGAAAAAACCTGGAGAAGCTAGAAGTGCGTTTTTTATTAAGAAGGAAGGTACATTGGCGCTGGAAGAAGTATAAACCCTTCCTTGCCAACCTTAGGAACTAACATGAAATGTCCCTTGTGCTTGCACACTGGTTTATTCGCCCTTCAAACCCGAACAAAAAATTCTAAGCAATGCGGTTTGGCGGTTAAATATATAATGAATATGTGAATAGTGATTACAGAATCAGATAGGCTTACACAGGGGGCCCCACCAAGTGTACAATTCCGTGCCTTGGAAACCACATAAAGCCAATGGCAATACGGCTGATCTTGTTTTGGTCGTATTGGATTTGCCGTCCTATCAGATTATGGAAGTGAAGGAATAGTGTGCACCTATGTTTGCGCACACTTGTTCACTACATGTTCAGCGCAGGTGGCTACCCTTGATCACCCTCTGATGACGTCATATCCACTCTCCGACGTTGTGTGTGTAGCGCGAATATAAAATACTTTGTCGTTTCTATGGGTTTATATGGGTGTACATATGTACACACACGGAGAAACGACACAGCAAAAACTGATTATTTTAGTTACTGGCAAACGTTCTTATTTTTATTATATTTCGATGAACCTTTATGTTTTATTGGTTTTCTGTAATTATAAATTATTTTAGCGTATATGAGTGTTTTACTCATACGACGTACGCATGTGGCTTTTTTTTTAATGTATAGGCTAGCGCTTGACTGTTATCACACCTGATGAAAAGTGAGATACAGTCTAAGATGGAGCGCGCTTGCCTAGAAGATGCCTATTCACTCTTGACTTGAAGGTACCCATATTGCAGGCGGTGGGGAAAACGGAGGTTTGGTATTCCAGACCTTGGCGGTGCGTATCAGAAACGAGGAAGCAAATCGTTTCGTACGTGTCTTAAATACGTCAACTACGTACGGGTCCAGATTTTTTCGATGCCTCGCAGTTTCGTGGTAAACGGTGACGGGGGAACCAAATTAAATTGTACCTGAGCACACTCCGAAATATAGCCGCCGCGTGTGGAGGGGGTATCGGTTGTTAGGTCATATCGTCAGATCCAATTTACATGTCAACCTGCTTTATCCAATCGTCCTGGGTACCATCCACTCGTCACATGAATATGTGTCGCCAAGAAGCCTTACCGGAATACCACAGATAAGGGTAAATGATGGAATTTAACCAGTGGCAGAATAGAAATAATATAGTTCCCAAGTTTGGTAGAAAATTAACGATATTTGGGATGATTAATACTCACACAGCTCCAATGTTTAGAGCCGTGGTGACCACTTATCCATGGCACATTTGCCTGGCCACACGATAAAAAATAGTATAGCTTTCACAATGAACGCTATCCTTATTACCTTATCATTGTTAATATTAATTGTCGGTTGTATATTTAAATGCGATTGACCCTAGTGCTATGACACTATTATTTATTAAATTAAACATTTATTAATATATTTATTGGAATAGGCATATCTAAAGTACATATATTAAACACTTTAGAAATTAGTATTATCATATCATAAAATGTAATACGGGCTTGTATATATATATATATTATATATATATATATTATAAAAAGAAAAAATTACATTAGCAGCAATAAGTAACAGCCTGTGAATGTTCCACTGCTGGGCTAAGGCCTCCTCTCCTTTTTTTTGGTGCCACATGTATATTCTACCAACCCGCATTGGAGCAGCGTGGTGGAATAAGCTGCATACCTTTTACTCAAAAGGGAGATAAGGACATAGCCCAGCAGTGGGACATTAACAGGCTGTTACTACTACACTTAAACATTCCCCGTGAATAGTTTCGTCCATCGGTGAAAACTATATTAAAATCCCTTGGGTAGTTTATGAGTTAATTGCGTTCAGATGGATAGACAGACGCTGTTCAAAAATTTTGTTTTATTATATTATGTAGTAATGTAGTAATAGTTAAAATTGCAGAGCTATGTTCATTGATGTAAATTTATATATAATTTGGTATTTCCTTGATTTGTTATATAGTATTATAACAAATCAAGGAAATACCAAATTCAAGAAAAAATTCAAGGTGATCTTTAAACTTTAACCTGCATTTATTGTAGATGAATTAAAATTTCGATTTTATTAATCACTGGCTGTGTGTACGTGTACCCGCGGCTTCACCCGCGTATTATTAGTTTTATTTTCGTTAGATAAAATTAGTATTTATTCGATTTTGCAGCACCCGGATCTAGATAGGGTAACATAAAATTGGCCATGACAAAAACATTATTCCCTTAAATGTATTCCGACATACTTGAATGTCTTTCCCTGTGTTCCATTTATTGTGGACATCATCAGAGTTAAGGGTACCAGCTGAAACCGTTGCTGGGTTTCGTCAGTTACACTGAACTTATATTGTTATAGTTTGCTTAGTTCCGTAATGTGTAGGTTTTGCAATGAAATATATTCTTATCCAGATGATGCAGTTCTTCCTCGAGGAGAGATCTGGTGTTCTCGTTGCTGGTAAGGTTTAGGACACCGCGAGGTAAGTGACCGCAAGTTCATTTGGAATGGTTTATTGACTGCTCTTGGAAGTGCATGATCGTTTTAATTATGTATGTTTGTATTATGTGTGTAAAAATATTTAAATCAATTCATTTATTTCGATATTTGTATATAAACAACGTTTTATTTCTTATGACTCGACTGTGTAGTTAATATTTGTGTGTTTGTATAGGTATACTGTTATATCGAAGTACTATACGATGTGTATCTATTTTTACATTATTTATGTTAGTTAAGATCGAGGTTTTTTTATAATATAGATTTAGGTAAGAGTTAAGTTGGAGTTTTTACCGGAGATCGTTACATGAGTATCACAAACCTGCGTTGGAGAAAAGTATTGGAATGAGCTGTTGTGGTGGGTACATTTAGAGGAGATTACTATACTTTAAGATGACATTTTGTGTAATACTGTAAAAGGCCTGTGTCACTGAATGAATTGTGCACACAGAAATTGTTTTGTAAGTAACAGTATTAGGACGATGCCTTGTACCTAAATGGATTACCCGTTTTTTTATTTATTTAACAAACAATAACGTACATTGAAATTAGATCAAAATCAAAATGAAGTCTTAGATTATCAGCAGAATTAAGGATACAGTTATGGACATTTTCTGCTCGAGTAGACAATTTTGCTCTTCTTAATTTATAATCGCAAAAGATTCTTGTCAGACGACTTGTTTGGTGTTTGGAAGTATGTGATCAGTAGATATAATAAATGTATTAAATTTAAATATTATTAGGTTATTACATGTTCGACGCGGCTGATCGTGACCGTTACGGTCGCGCGGAGGCACCACCTTGCATCGGACACGCTCGAGCTTGCTTCTCTCAATGTCCTAACGTTAGTTTAACATTGTTTGTGATTTTTGCGTTCCGATCTTTTAATTAGCAAACTTAACCACATAAGAAATTTATTCATGGTAATATAATATACATTATAGCAAATATTTCTTTGAATTTTGACCCCATAAAATGGCGGTGTTGTCCGGCTACAGTTACATTCGCGAGAGTGGAAGGAGAGAGTTACCACTTGTCTTAAGTGGTGCTTTATAGTGATACTTACTTTATCTAAAAGTAATTAATAAAATATATTGTATATTGTTTTTAGTTGGCATTGCAAATTAATCCTTCATACATTTAATAAATCTAGGATACATTTTAAATTATATTTAAAATATCGCAGGTACCATCGTTGGTTGAGAAATTAGGCGCAAATATACCACCGGTTTTGAAAGAATCGCACGACGACGATTCAAAAGACGTACGTAACACATAATATAGAGTTTCTTTTTAAGCTTCCAACGTAAATTAAATAAGAATTCAGTTTAAATTAGAATTTGACTAAATGTTTCAAGCTTTTATGGGGGGAGCCAATAATAAATAAGGGTAAATTACTTTTGTCGGTCACGAGAATGAATGAGACAATAGAATAAAACCTACTTACTAGACGTCAAACCTGATGGTCGTAGAAGTCGAGACAGGCCCAAGCTTAGGTGGCTGGATGCTGTGAAAAAAGATCTAAGGGAATCGGGCTGAACAACTAGAGCGAAGATAGCCAAAGACAGATCCATTTGGAGAAATGGATGGAATGGAAAGGCTCGCCCGTGGCTGTAATACCTCCGATGATAATGACGATAAATTTATTTTTGTTGATCATAAAACAATTAGAGCTTACATACTACTAATTTTATTGTATTTAATTTAATCGCAATGTAGAAGCGTGGTGGTATAAGCTGAACAATTAGAGAAGGTCCTATAGTAGGATATTGGCAAGCAGTTACTTTTCACTTGTTATGGCTAATATTGTTTAGTAAATAGTGTAATGTAATGTGATGAAACTAAATTTTTTTTATTTGGTTATAGGTAACCGTTATAGCTGATAAATCGAAAGCAGAAGTGCAGAAAGATGAAGATAAGGAGGTTGGTAGTAATGGATTTTTTGTTATCTATGTGTCCAAAATTGGGTGTCACGTATCCCTGATCTAATATATTTAGACGATTCTCGATGAAGATGAGCTTATCCAGCAGTACATACATTCATATTATTAAAAATATTAATGTAATATTTGTATGTCTTGTTACTAATACCGTAGTAGTCTCATCCTATATTTTAATTTGCTTTTGGTAAAACGAAATGTTTGGTTGTAACTCGACCTAACCTACTTACTATCTCTACGATTTAAAAGTGTCCATGACTGAGACTGTGCCGTAATCTGGCTGGTGTCGTAGTTCGTTCAGACCTATGGGCACTCGCTCTTTTCAAAGCGAAAAAATTCAATTAGCAATCATTTGACGGGCCGGTTGGCGTGGTTGGTAGATACTTGCCTTTCACGCCGAAGGTTGTGGGTTCGATTCCCACCCAGGACAGACATTTATGTGCACGAACATGTCTGTTTGTCCTGAGTCTGGGTGTACTTATCTATATAAGTATGTATTTGAAAAAGAAAAGTAGTATATGTAATATATCAGTTGTCTGTTTTCCATAGTACAAGCTCTGCTTAGTTTTGGATTGGGCTGGGTGTGAATAATGTCACGGGATAATATAATATGCATTGTCAGGAGTATATGGCGAGGATCTAATAACAGTAATTTATAACGATTAGGTACTTTTTGAAAATTAGAACGGGGTATTATTTGGGGTTAATAGCAGGTCAGGTATAACTTAATTTTCATGTTCTTAATATGTGTTTATAATTCATCTCGTGCTCGGTGGTTAACGAAAATACCGTGAGGAATCTACATGTGTAGCATGAAAATTTGCCACATGGGTGTATGTGTGTGTGTGTGTGTGTGTGTGTGTGTGTGTATGTGTGCCACTAACTCGAAATTGAGCAGGACAGTGAAATGGGTAATAATAATAATAATACTTTATTGTTATCCAATACATACATATTTTAAAAAGTGGCCCTGACTCCTGAACTGGTGTTACCCGTGCGTCAGAAGTCAGTTCCTTCCCATTCAATTATTAAAAAGTTACAAAGGGTCTTATTACTAATTATTGTAAGTTAATCCAAACCGTGTGTACGTGAGTGTGTAAATATGTGTGTGTGTGCTATAATTGAGCGTGTGATGTAGATGTTCATTTATGAGGTAGTTAATAGTTTCTCAACGTCTTCATAATTAAGTTGTTTTAGCCATGTTTTAGTTTTGCCTTTTAATTGGTAGTTATTAATATTCTGTATTCTTGAAAATTTATTTAAATTTTTATAAAATCTAGGTGCGAGACTGTTATATTGTTGCTGTGCAAATTTACTTTTAACATTATTGTAGGGAAATCGATCTCTTCTACTGAAATTAGTTGTGGGTATGAATGGGACAACTGTTTTATGGTATTTTTGTATACATAGGTGTACAAAAAGTTTTCTCACAGATAAAACATTCGCCTTTTCGTAAACCTTTTTTGTTGAAAATCGGAATGGTAAATACATAATTACTTTAAGTAGGGCTCGCTGGGCACGCTCAGCCATTAACATATGGGTTTTGGCAGCGGCACCCCATGAACAAATACAATACGTAAGTTTACATTCTGCTAGAGCTTTATATGTTCTTATTAAGAGGGGAATATCACGCTCAGGCATATTGCATGCCTGAGCGTTTTAAAAATGTATATTAATTTTCTTATTCTTTTACAAACTGATGCTATGTGTTTATTCCAACTAAGTATTTCATCTATAATTATACCCAAGTATTTGATGTTTGATACTCTAGATAAGCTTGTGCATGTACAATGGGGGCGTGTACGTTGTCGATTCTATTACATGGATATGTATGAGTGTACAACTTAAGAGTCTTTTGGTACTCATGCCTTAGTTTTACTGAAACAGATATACTTCGTCTTACTGGTATTAAGTGTTAATATGTTGTCCTCCAGCCAAGAAATAATAGTGGAAAGTCCATTTTCAGCCAGGTGGTGCACATCCGCCCACGTAATCCCATGAAATAGAATGACTGTATCGTCGGCAAACATTTGTATATCAGCACCTTTTAGTTTGGTATTGCATAGTTCGTTGATATACACTAAGAACAGCGTTGGGCCTAGAGTACTCACTTGGCGAACACCGTAGGTTGTTTTAATTAAAGTTACTTGTATAGTTGTCGACTCTCACGCACTGCCTGCGATCGGTTAGATATTCCTGAAACCACTGAAGAACATTACCGCGTATTCCAATACTTTCATGACGAGTTGGTAGGATCGGAATGGATATTGTATTAAATGCTTTCTGTAGATCTAGGAAAACCCCAGACATTTCTCTTTATTATATGCGGTTATTTTAGATGATAAATGAAGAACAGCTTCATCAGTGGAACGAGAGTTGCGAAAACCAAATTGGCTCTCTGATAGGAAGTTATTGCGTTCCAGATCTTTTATTAGCAATTTTTTCTATAACTTTCGAAATTGAGCTTAATAGGGAAATAGGCCTATAATTACTGGCATCTGTTTTATCACCCATTTTGTAAATGGGACATACGACAGCATTTTTAAAAATCTTTGGAAAAACACCAGACTCAAAACTTAAGTTTATTAAATACGACATTGGCATGGCAAGAACATGTCTCGAATTTTTAAGTATTAAAGACGATATTTTATCGATCCCGGACGCTTTGTTTGATTTCAGACAACAAATAGTACTTAAAACTTCATCAGGGGTCGACAAATATAACGATATACATTTCAGGGGTACAGTATAAGATTTAGGATGTTAGCATTTAGAAAGTGTAATTTCATTAGTATTTAATTTTTCTAGTGTTTGTCTGGCTAAGTGACTACCCACAGATGTAAAAAACTTATTGTACTCATGATTAAGGGAGTCTATAGGAGACGGGCTCAGTTTTAACAAGTCTGTAGAAGAAATTTTAACTTTATCAATGTTACATACCTCCTTCATTACTTTCCAAGTTTCACTTATATTATTTTTATTTAATTCTAGTTTTTGTTTAGAATATTGTCTTTTTAACATTTTTATTACTTTTTTGAGTGTATTTCTATATAAAGTGTATTTGATATTAAGGTCAACATTATCACTGTATTTTCTTATTTGTTTATGTAATTTATCTCTTTTTCGTATTGATTTGACAACCCCTATAGTCATCCATGGTTAAAATGGAATAAATGGAAGCATTAATAGGTCCAACCGTTCTCCTCAGTGGGTCTTTTGTCCAGAGGGTGGATCTACCAGTTATCTGTCCGATAGCTGGTTGGAATCACTACGGGTACGCGACCCCGGACTGCTCTAGCTACTAGTGTCACATTCCTGTATCTTCCGTGACCACAGTATCCTCACCCCTCTCCTTGATACGTTGTTTCCCAAAATTATCCCAGCGTCACGCCAAAGAAGAAGGAAAACTAATATTAAACCCGGAGCGGTGCCTCCGTTTAGGCGTAAGCCAGTCACCTGCGGCCAAACCAGCACCACACGTATTGACTCGTCATTCCTGCGGATCCTGCTGGGGAGGAGGAGAGGGTGGCATGGGTACTGGGCAAGCCCGTGTTGCCATAAAGTCGCCAGGCCCGGGCGTAGCAGCATCCACGGAGAGGACACTTCGCTCACCTGTCTTGCAGGTGGAAAACAACACGGAGAGTGGCAGTCACCGGTTATAAGTCAGCACGAATAGGCGTAAGTGCGGACGCCAGGGGCCACTCTTGACAGTAGGAGGATCCATCGTAGATCCATTGATCAGTTACCGCCTGCTTTAAGTCGGGCAGCCCCCGATCAATAAGGTACTGATCCGCCTCAGCGTTAACTTGTTCCGCCTGGGTGAACGGAACACAAGCCTTACAGCTAGACGTTGACGCTGTGACATTAACCACCTGCTCAAAGGAACATAAATCCCAAAACCCACACCAACGCTGCTTACATGCGCTTTGCGACATGGAATGTCCGAACGATGAGGACAGGCTTCCCGAACACCTACGGAAGCTCCGATTGCGCCCAAGAACTGCGCAAAACTTACAGTATCGACGTGGAGCTTACAAGGCTCAATATTGATATTGTAGCCTTACAAGAGACCAGAACTGAAGACGAAGGGTCTTTGCGTGAAGCTAACTACACTTTTTACTGGAAGGGCAAGAGTTCCTTGGAAACATGGTCTTGCGTCTAAACACAAAAAGCGGCTTTGTCACGCTAATTTCCGCTTACGCACCGACGCTTAGTTCAAAACCCGAGACCAAGGATCAATTCTACGGCCAGCTCGATGAGACAGTGCGCAGGGTAAATCCAACTGACAGACTGCATATTTTGGGTGACTTTAATGCCCGCGTCGGTCAGGGCACATCAGCCTGGCCTGAATGCCTCGGTGCACACGGCATAGGGAAGCTTAACGACAACGGACAACGACTGTTGGAGTTTTGCTCAAGGCACCAGCTGTGTGTTACCAACACCTTTTTTAAAGGCAAAATGATGCGGAAAGTCTCGTGGATGCACCCTCGATCTAAACACTGGCACCAATTAGACCTTGCTCTTACAAGAAGGAGGGATCTACGGGAAACGCTCCACACGCGGGCGTTTCACAGTGCCGATTGTGACACCGATCACAGCCTCGTTGCTACTAAAGTCCGACTTGTCCCTAGAAGAGTCCATTCTTCCAAGCCACCCGGTCGTAAAAACATAAATCTTTTCAAGACTCGTGACATGGAAGTAGTGGAGTCATTTGGGGAACTCGTCCGCGAAGAAGTTGCAACTTGGGATAGTACGGCATCAGCGCGAGTCGAATGGGAAAAAGTCAAGTCTCTTCTCACTGACACTGCAGGCAAGATTTTTGGCTATCAAAAGGCAAAATCTTACGACTGGTTTCAAGAAAACGAGGAGCACTTACTTCCCTTGATTGACTCGAAACGCCAAGCCGCTTTAAATTTTCGCCTTAACCCTTGCGATGCGACGCGTAAAGATCTCACGAAGGCAAAAGCCTCACTCCAGCGTAGCACGCGCTTCTTTGTAAATGCGTATTGGACAGAGCTTTGCCAAAGCATCCAAGCGTGCGCAAACGCGGGGGATATTGGCGGGGTGTACGCGGGCATCAAAAGAGCTCTTGGACCTACTCCAAAAAAGACGGCACCTCTCAAGGAAACCGACGGTTCTGTTATAACAGACAGCACCCGTCAGATGGCAAGATGGGTAGAATACTACAAGGGGCTCTACTCGTGCCCAGTGGATATTCAGCCAGAAGCAATGGAGCTTGTCCCGAATCTGGCAACTTGGCACGAGCTAGACGTTGCACCCACAGTAGAGGAACTTTATCTGGCCGTCAAGAAGCTCAAATGCGGAAAGAGCCCCGGAAAAGACGATGTTGTCACCGAAGTCGTCAAGCTTGAGTGCCTCTTGCCCATCCTTCATAACCACCTGGCTAAGTGCTGGGAAGAAAACTACGTCCCTCAGGATATGCGAGATGCTAACATCGTCACTCTTTATAAAGGCAAAGGCGATCGTGGCGACTGCAACTGTTACCGCGGTATATCTCTTCTTAGCATCGTCGGTAAAGCCTTTGCCAGGGCCATTTTAGGCAAACTACAAAGGCTCGCCGACCGCGTATACCCTGAAGCACAATGTGGTTTTAGGTCCCAACGGTCAACTGTCGACATGATATTTTCACTCAGACAGCTACAAGAAAAGTGTAGGGAGCAACATACCCCCCTAGTCATTGCATTTGTAGACCTAAATAAGGCTTTTGACTCCGTGAGCAGAGAGGGGTTGTACTCGGTTCTTGTCAGAATTGGATGCCCCCCAAAACTCCTAAGGATAGTGCAATCGTTCCACGAAGGTATGGAAGTCACCGTCCTGCACAACGGCAACGCATCCACGCCATTCGACGTACGCCGTGGCGTTCGTCAAGGTTGTGCACTGGCCCCCACCTTGTTCGGAATATTCTTCTCGGTGCTTCTGAAGGTTGCTTTTGGAGATGAACAGCAAGGCGTCCACTTACACACGCGAACCGATGGTAGGCTGTACAACATCTCAATGCTCAAGTCCAAACGCTACAGGGAGGACCTATTTGTAGATAGTCTCCTCTTCGCTGACGACGCTGCCTTCGTTGCTCATGACCAAGCTCAACTCCAGAGTCTAATGGACAAATTTGCCAGAGCGTGCGACCTCTTCTCAATGTCCATAAACTGCAAGAAGACCGTTATTTTAGCGCAAGGATGTTTAGAGCAACCAGTCATCTTGCTTAACGGCGCACCTTTACAGGTGGTTAAAAAATTTTGCTACCTTGGGTCGCATTTGTCAAGCAATCTCTCGCTTGATGCAGAGATCGACTTCCGCATCGGCAAAACAGCCTCTATGTTCGGGAGGCTCTGTTCAAGGGCTTGGGATAACAGACACCTTACGGTAAAAACGAAAATGCTTGTTTACCAATCATGTGTCCTAAGCACACTCTTGTATGGAGCAGAAACGTGGACAACGTACGCAAAACAAGAACGCCGACTAAACACATTTCACTTGCGCTGTCTTCGGAACATTCTGGGCATCACATGGCAGGATCGCGTGACAAACGAGTCTGTTCTAGGCAAGGCACAGCTGCCTAGCATCATGGCCATTCTCAAAAAAAAACGGTTACGGTGGCTGGGACACGTGCATCGAATGGAGCAGACCCGTCTTCCAAGGCAAATACTACTGGGAGAGGTTGTGGATGCAAAGAGGTCTGTTGGGCGGCCTATGCTCCGTTACAAAGATTGCGCTAAGCGTGATATGGTTGCGTTTAACATCCCTAGCAATCGATGGGAGGAACTGGCAGAGGACCGTGCCAAGTGGCGACGCCTTATTTACGAAGGTCAATCAAAGCATGACAATGACTGGTTTAAACTACTAAAAGAAAAACGCACTAGGCGTTATGAGCGGGCTTCAAACCCCCGCCCATCTGGGGGCGCATACACTTGTCGGAAGTGCGGCCGGGGGATCCTCTCTCGCATTGGTCTTTTCAGTCATGAACGCAAGTGCCTTCGCGATGCCGCTTAAATCATCTGTCAAAGATGCAGAGGCCTATATATATCTCCTCAGAAGATAGGGCTTGGCTCAGAAGTTTTAAAAGCAGTTTTTTTTTAGTTAAGTTAGCGCTTGACTGTTATCACACCTGATGGAAAGTGATGATACAGTCTTTTTTTTATTTTTATAGAATAGTAAGGTGGACGAGCATATGGGCCACCTGATGGTAAGTGGTCACCAAACGCCCTTAGACATTGGCATTTTAAGAAATGTCAACCATCGCTTATAGCCAATGCGCCACCAACCTTGGGAACTAAGATTTTATGTCTCTTGTGCCTGTAATTACACTGGCTCACTCACCCTTCAAACCGGAACACAACAATATCAAGTATTGCTGTTTTGCGGTAGAATATCTGATGAGTGGGTGGTACCTACCCAGACGAGCTTGCACAAAGCCCTACCACCAGTAATAATAAGATGGAGCGCGCTTGCCTAGAAGATGCCTATTCACTCATATTACTTGAAGGTGCCCATATTGTTTGTTACAATATAGTGATTTACATTGAATATTTAATTTTAGGTGAGATTTGAAGAGCCGGCATCATTCACAATATACGGAATGGAGGTTACAAGTTTGAGAAGGCTCAACAAATATGAGAAATAATACCCAAAAAAAAACAAACGCAATAAATTGACAGCTTGTCAGGCTTTACTTATATATACATGTAATGGATAGTTCTCGCCTGTTCATGTATTGTAAAATGTCCGTATGTATGGCGACGCTCAAAACGGTATGTGACGTAAGATTGATTTATATCCTGTCATAGATGATTTTGTAAGAACAGACGGATGTACAGACTTAGCATTATCTTTATTATTATTTTAAATTTAAGTGAATACAAAAAGCGGTAATTATAATTATTTTTCCTCACGAACTGTGACGTCATTGTGATATTTAACTATACGAATTGTAAACGAAGAAATTAATTTCAATGTATATTTCTAACAACTGTACATCTTGAACGTTACAAAAAGAGGTCAAATTTTATTATTTCTTTTATTCAAGAGTTTAATGTGAAGAGTGAATATTTCTTGAGTTGATTTATAAAAAAATATTCAAGTATTTCGCGATATACTTTTGGTGATTTATATTTGGTCGATATTATTCGAGAGCGTCGCCGAGACGTGCGCTCGCGCCGATATCCTCAAGACGAATGGGACGGTGGATTTTTTACATTAAACCTGCAATGTTGTAACATTACAAGAGTCGTGTAATGTTATGTTTTGACGACTTTTTAGGAGTTATTACATGAATGTCTAGTACCATTTATAAAAGCGCTTGCTTTAAAGCGCTTTAAGTACATTCTCTCCTATTTCATCTCTTTCTTCTATTAATAAAAAAGTCAATGAAATAATATATAGACAAGATTGTTTTAGAAAATATCATGTTTAGCTTCTTTTGCCTTACTTTTACAACTCTGTAAATTCGGTATTAAAAAAAAAACAACATAAAACGAATCTTACAAGTATTATAATCTGTGGTACCACCAACGTTTTTTTTTAATACGAAAATAATATCTGTATATACAAAAAATGCATGTACAATATTCTATATATCGTCTTCCAAGAGCCGACGCCCCCAGTATTTTTGTTTTTTTATTTGGCGGTTTTTGCTCTCCAATGTATATCAGATATTTTTCATATAATATTTCTATACGTCATTTCAAATATACAATTTATACAACACGATTTTAAATTGAGCCTGTATGGTATTAAAAACAGAATAAAAATTACTTCATAAAAAAAAAAATTAAACAGGAAAAGTTAATAAAATTCAGACGATATTTTGTTATATGATAATAAATTGAAATGACTATAATGAAATATGTACGTTATTAAATATATAAAATACTTTTTACTTTGCTTACAATTTGAACAAACTGTATCAATATATGTGAAAAATTTATGTCAAAACCTTTTTGCCACGTTTCGTCGATGTTGGTGTTGAATAAAAAAATAATAATAATCTTGGTTTTATTTTGTATGTTGTGTAAAAGCCGAGATGGCCCAGTGGTAAGAGCACGTGAATCTTAAGCGATAATCGTGGGTTCACACCCCGGCAAGCACCACTGAATTTTTATGTTCTTAATTTGTGGTTATAATTCATCTCATGCTTGACGGTGAAGGAAAACATCGCGAGGAAAATCTGCATGTGTCTAATTTCACTGAAATTCTGCCACGTGTGTATTCCACCAACCCACATTGGAGCAGCGTGGTCGTATACGCTACAAAACCTGCTCAAAAAGGGAGAGGAGGCCTTAGCCCAGCAGTGGGACATTAACAGGCTGTTACTGTACTGTTTATTTTGTAACATTTATTTCAGCATTTGATAAATGTTGATGTACATTACATTACGAGTGTTAATTATAGACGCTGTTTACCGGGTGATTAGTTAAACTGTATTGTAATTATTGGGTACCAATGAAATTTTACTTTAAAAATGTCTAGTCATTCTGACGTCATGAATAATTAAAATTTAATCTGTACTGTACTGAAACGGGAAGGTAATAATGATAACAATATATCAATAATCGAATGTGTATTTATATCTCAACACTTTTCCAATTCCCAACTGTTATTTTCCGTTGTGATGGTCAAATCATCTCATCCGTTATTTCGGTTGTCATAGCAAAATTTTTGTACAAAAACGAATGACGTTCCGAAAGGAGCCGATCGGGTATTAAGTTCTGTTGTCACTCGAATGTGACGTCAGTAATGATTACAGGCGGCCTTGGTGGACAATGCCGGCTTGACAACTGTCGTGCAATGGCTTGTCATGGCATGGCATGGCATGGCATGGCATGGCATGGCATGGCTTGGCTTGGCTTGGCTTGGCTTGGCTTGGCTTGGCTTGGCTTGGCTTGGCTTGGCTTGGCTTGACATAGCATGGCATGGCATGGCATGGCATGTGGCGTCGCGATATGTAGCGTGGCATTATATAGCGTGGCGTTATGTAGTATGACGTTACAATATATATACTTTTTTAAAATAAAACCTTTATTATTTGAGTTAATGATCTTATAAAAATGTTTAGGTATCACATAGGTACTAAACGATTGTGCTAAGACAGATGCATTATATGCAGCTCTTATATGAAAATCATAAGCGGTCATCATGACATCAGAATGACTGGGCATTTTTAAAATAAAAATTCATTCATACCCAATAATTAAACAAAATAGGAATAAATGCTAGTAGTATTTTAAAGCTGATCTGTCACTTTGTTAACAACGCTGTGTTTTTATTTCGATAATCAATTCGATAATGATACTAAGAGAGGACTGAGGCCACACGAATTGTGTTATTTCATACAAATATTCAACGTGTGCCACACAATTAACTGCGACGCTACACGGATAATTTATATTCATATTATAAAATACTAATGAGTTCATTATTGTAGACGTGTGTACAATATACTTGGGGTTTTGCAATGATTAATTAACATACAACATTTATACATTTACAGCATGAGAAATAGCTTATCACAAGTCGTATCGGATAATAGCTTACAAATATATTTGAGTGTAGTTAAGACACATATTATTTAAGACACGTACGAAACGATTTGCTTCCTCGTTTCTGATACGCAGCGCCAAGGTCTGGAATACCCTCTCGACCTCCGTTTTCCCCACCACCTACAATATGGGTACCTTCAAGTCTAGAGTGAATAGGCATCTTCTAGGCGAGCGCGCTCCATCTTAGACTGTATGTCACTTTCTATCAGGTATGATAACAGTCAAGCGCTAGCCTATACATTTAAAAAAAAAAGAAACTTCATCATCTTCCTTATTCACCCTTTTACCACCTGACACTCGCTGTTCGTCGTAAGGACTGACACCCCTTCCACAACGGAAGGCCAATTTGCCCGAACGTACCGTTTAATTCAACGTATTACGTATTGTTATGGAATAGCTTACCAGCCAGTATTGCCTGCTTTATATAACCTGAGTACCTTCAAAAGAAGAGAACAGCCATATTTTAGGCAAGCGAACTCCAATCTTCAACTCATCATTGTCTTTTTTATATAATTGTCGTCAAGCGCATTCCGATACTATGGTATGAAAAAAATAAAAGTAAAGAGGCAAATCAAAGCATACCGGGTGGTAAGTATTATATATTCATATTAAAACAGATATAATATAAGAAATTATCTCTGAAAAAGTATTCCTACCTTCTAGAGAGTGAAACGACAATCAGGAATATCAAGCTTATATTAGAAATCAGTTATTATAAAATATTATAATACAACATATACATAAATATATAGTCATATCCTAGAGGCTTCCTATGCTAGAGGGGTCAGTAGACTGAGGGCGATTATCTCACTCGTATCATTTACTGGTATCCAGGCTGGCTACAATCGGCTGCCGCACTCCTTAACTTCGATTTCACTAGACTGCAGAAGCTGTCTCTTTATGAAAGTCGCTGGCTAATTAAAATTATTATGCTGTTATTTCTAGTTGAATGTTTTCTGTTGGACCTACTGGATTTTTACAGCGTGACGGGGCGTGGGGCGAGTACTATTACTCGTATCACGCCCAGAGACTAGTTGACTCCGGGCGTAGTACTGTGACTTTATGTCACAATTGCGTGACATCACAAGTACCGACTTGTATTTAGTGTCCTCGTGTATATTTTCCGTGCGAAGGGAGCGTTTGCGATGATAATCCTATTGGCTTTGTCGTTCAGGACGTCCATGGGACGCTTTAGACTGTCCGGGAGGTGTGAGAACAGGCCTGTGTTGTCAAAGGATTACTGTTTTGTCTGGCTCTCTAAAAATACTTCGTTGAGAGAATTTTGAAGTATTTGGCGATCAAATGGATGTTTTTATGAAGGTCGATGGTGCGAATGTATGTAGGTTATAGCATTATTCAAAAAAAGAATTACGTTCTATTAAAACAAAGAATCATATCATCGATGGTTCAAAAAATTTTAATGAGCAAATAGTAAATTTAAAAAAGTACACTTGTTCGCTCGAAATTTTGATCCATGTACTTGATCCACTGACCCCAATGCAATTAACATTGCATTTTGTGATATCGATTAATCGGAAATTTGACTTCAGTCGTGTTAGTTAGCATGTGTAATTGCAATTAATTTAGCACATTATAACAATTTTAGCAACAACTCGTAAAATGTTGTAACGTATTGCTGTGTTTTAATGATTTAGGTTGTCATCAATATATTGTTGCAACGAGAAAAAAAGTCGTCTGAACAGTACATTTGAATTATAATTATCTGTAGATATACAGTAAATTTAGGTAAATATTAAAATAGCCACAAAGCAGGCTTCAATTAGTTATTAAAAATTATTATTGGTAAAGCCTAATACTCTGTTGTTGAATATATATCTAAAACAGAAGGAATGGATTGGATGCGGATCAAAATGTTTACCAATATGGCAATATCTATAAAAAAACAGTCACGTGTAGCCTATTCCAATCGAAGAACAACAAGTTCATGCAAGCACCTGACGCATAGCCCTCTCCCCCTCCACGATGCAGATGACGAATTTTTTCTAGCTCTGTATGATGTTAACTATTCATGAAAAAAGTTTTAGCCGGTGTATAGTACAACGCATTTTTTTACCATTTTGGCAACCTCCCCAAGCACCCACCGCTATTTGGGCAGCTGCCAATCGTTCGCTTATTAGCCATATAAGATCAACTATCGATGTCAACATAAGCCAGCTGACTATGACTTTTGTGTTTTCAACGGTACCATCCGGATTTTTACTCGATTAGGTAAATGCCACTTATATTTCCTCTACAGACAAACTTTTGTATTACTAAGTTTTTAATTATATTAGGTGGCCTTGCAAATGGAATACCTGATGGTAAGTCATCACTGCCCATTGACATTGGCGATGAAAGAAATATTAACCATTTCGTACATCGCTAATACGCCACCAATTTTCGAAACTAAGATGTTATGTCTCTTGTACCTGCAGTTACACATCAACTAATTACTTATTATAGTACATATTTATACCGCTAAACAGAAATATATATTACTATATTATAGAATAGAGGACAAGGTGCTACCCAGCCGGGAACCAAGGCCCTCCCCCCAAATAAAAGTGTGCTATAAGTAAGGGTATTTGATTCAGTATTCTTAAAGTCACAAGGAACTAATCAGTAGTTAGGTTTCTTATGGTGTCCAATAATACCGGGCTACTATACCCAAGAAATGATTCGTTTTTCTTACAGATATTTGTCTTTGAGGAGCAATTCAAAAGCTACCATTGAAGGCTACGAATAACAAATAGTAGGGTAAATGTATGTAGATAACAAACACTTTACTGGTGGTAGGGCTTTGTGCAAGCTCGTCTGGGTAGGTACCACCCACTCATCAGATATTCTACCGCAAAACAGCAATACTTGATATTGTTGTGTTCCGGTTTGAAGGGTGAGTGAGCCAGTGTAATTACAGGCACAAGGGACATAAAATCTTAGTTCCCAAGGTTGGTGGCGCATTGGATATGTAAGCGATGGTTGACATTTCTTACAATGCCAATGTCTAAGAGCGTTGGTGACCACTTACCATCAGGTGGCCCATATGCTCGTCCGCCTTCCTATTCTATAAAAAAAAAAAAAAAACTAATTTTTCAATAAAGAAATCAATTTAACAGTTCTCTTAACAATAATTAGTTATTAACAATCAAAAAAGTAACTTTCTTTATGTACATTATTGAAAAATGATAACCGACTTTAAACAAAAAAATATTTTGGACTATTTTGCCGGTTGGAGGAGTTATACAGACTTTTTTAAAGTCAATAAGTATAATTAAGATAATATGGACATAATAACGATCGAGAATTTAAAAAAAATTCTTTCAAATTAAAATATCACATAATTATTATAGGTATTTTGTTTTGCCCCGAGTTTTGAAGACCCTTATTCTAATTAGTTTTTTTTTTCGTAATGTTTTTTATGTGTATAATAAAGGTTATATTATGTGTTACCGACGCACACATCTTTTCCTGATATAAAAAGAAAACACTTGTATTTATATAGTGGATTATTGTTATTCCTTCGTCAGTACTAATTTAGCGCACATAGTGAAGAGACATTAGTGCTTTTTATTAAGGAATTATTTATTTATACCTATGTGAGTATTATAATTTTATGTTATATATTAATTAAATCTAATAAATATTTTGAAAATAATTATTCTACAATTACTTTAAACGATTATTATTATCAAAAATAATTTCGTAATAGACAGTTTTAGTTTGAGTCCCAAAAGGAAACGCCGAGTGTCGTGTACAAAAAGGTGCTAGGATTATTAATTATAAATAATGTTTTCAGACTTAAATAGTTTTATTTTATCTGAATATTTTAAAAAGATATTTTTTTATCTGTCTGTCTGTCTGGGCTAATCTTTGAAATGGGTAAAAATGACAAATTAAAATAATAGAATTATTACAAGATATATTTCAAGGTTCCCCTTTAGTCTTTATTTATCAAAATCGATTGGGTATCAAAAGTTATAAAAACGTACGAATTTTTGTCGTCATAATATATATATAAGATAGCGGTACGGGATCAAAGTTACCAATTATGTATAAAGCGCATTTGTTATATTTTAAAAGTCAATTGATGTAAAAGTAAAATATATTTTTAATCGATTACTTAATGAATCAGTAACATCCTGCGAATGTCCCACTGGTGGGCTAAGGCCTCCTCTCCCTTTTTGAGGAACTCGTTTTATAACTATAAAACGTGGGTATTTTTGTCATTTTAATATATGTATACGATCGTGGTGTCCAGATTTCCGGAGTAAAGTGACCTTTTGCCCTATTAGAAATCGTGTTTAGTTCAAATTTTCGTTGTCATTGTTTTGTCGTCGTTTCTTAAGAGTTTGAATTTTTTCATTAATTTCATTATTGATAATATTGAATAATTCCCAGGTTGCAATGATTAACTCGGTTGAAATTTTGTTCTATTTTTATATTTTAGTTAATGGATTATTACTTTTAACTTTTAAGGTTCCCTATTCTTTAGTTAAAGGGTTTAATATTTTGCATTCAATTGCTTAGTTTTATTCTTATTTATAGTTCAATTAGATAAGATTTTATTGTTATTTTTTTGTATAACTTTATAGTACATCTATTATTTTTATCATTAGTTATATGAGGTAATCTTTTAGTTTTTAGTTTTCATTAATAGTTAGCTTGCATAAATTATAGAATTTATTAAAGTTTGCATTAAATTGCTTAGTTTTAACTTTATTTATAATTTTATTAGATTCGAACGGTAGTATTTTTTTCTATTATTTGCTGCTGGGCTGAGGCCTCGTCTCTTTTTTTTTAAAGAGATGGTTTGGAGCTTCTTCCACCACGTTGCTCCAACGCGGGTTGGTGGAATACACATGTGGCAGAATTTCAGTGAAATTAGACACATGCAGATTTTTTCAGATGTTTTCCTTCACCGAAAAACATGAGATGAATTATAATCACAAAGTAAGTACATGAAAAACTTCAGTGATGCTTTCCCGTGTTTGAACCCACGATCATCGGTTAAGATTCACGCGTTCTTACCACTGGGCCATCTATACTGGGCTTTATGTAGCATGTTCACGTGTAAATCATGCCAAAGTTATCGTTGTCCCAGCAAATGGAAATATTACGCCTAATATAGTACATAAGGAGGCTTTACAATATACCAGTAAATCCATTTTTCTTTAATTAATAGAATAATAATAATCACGCTCATATCATGAATACGTTCGTATGTTGTGAATATTTTGTTCGTCTTCACGCTTTATCACATCTATACAAATAAATAAAATTAAAGTTCCTTTCAGTGATTTCAATATAACTGCATATTTTAAAGTTAATAAGGTTATTTGTGAGTTACCAAAACCATGACATAAATACTAAATCATTGCATAAATACGAAAGGTCGTGTTTGTTTTGATTATTTGTTACTTCTTCAAGTTTTATCACAGCTAATTAACAGCATAACATTATAGTTAATTATGTTATATTTTATAAAATAAATAACATATTTTGACCATTTTATACCGTTTAACTGGATATTTGATTATATCGCGGGCGAAGCCGCTGTTGAACCGCTAGTAATATTATAAATACGATAATGAATTCGTTTATTACGTTTCCACGTAATGTCACCTTAAGCGATCTTCATAAAATGTTGAATACAGTAACAACCTGTTAATGTCCCACAGCTGGGCTAAGGCCTCCTCTCCCTTTTGAGGAGAAGGTTTGGAGCTTATTCCACCACGCTGCTCCAATGCGGGTTGGTAGAATACACATGTGGCAGGATTTCAACGAATTTAGACACACGCAGGTTTGCTCATGATGTTTTTCTTGACCGTCAAGCACGATATGAATTATAAACACAAATTAAGCACATGAAAATTCAGTGATTCTTGCCCGGGTTTGAACCCACGATCATCGGTTAAGATTCACGCGTTCGAACCTCTAGGCCATCTCGGCTTTTTAAAAAATTATTTATGGCTTTTTAGAAAATGTTGAATACACGTCGTCAGATATAAAGAAAAGCCCCCTCACACCAGGGGGGAAGGGGAGACAATCGTTTATAAACAAAAATTAATGATGTTTTTTGTATTCTTATTGTTCGCATATATGTTGAAACTTTAGTTTGTTTTATGTGTAGAGCGGGTTTATTTTAATTATTCGATGGCGTTAATGTTTGAAAGTATTACGTTATGCATTCAAAAGAATACATTTGAATCTTAAAACGTTAAAGTGAAATCGTGAATACTCTTTTTATATTATAGGTAGGACGAGCATATGTGCATAGGACCACCTGATAGTAAGTGGTCACCAACGCCCATAGACATTGGCATTGTAAGAATATGGCAATTCACCACCACCTTTGTCAACTAAGATGTTACGTCCCTTGTTCCTGCAATTACACTGGCTCACTCACCCTTCAAACCGGAACACAATAATACCAAATACTGCTGTTTTGCGGTAGAATAAGAAATTGCGGTATAATAAATAATAATATATTATATTGCCGTGGAGTACCGGCTTGGAATAGTACTCCCCCAATCTCATCCCGTGGGTGTCGTAAGAGGCGACTGAGGGACGGGGAAAAGGGGGGATGGGCAGCAGCGTCCCCCCTCCCATAAATATCACCAACACGCCTGCCCAGCGCGGCGAGTAAGGGCAAACCCCTCCCTTAATGGCAGATGCGCCCAAAAAAAGGCCCCCAGTTACCGGCAAGCCCGCTAGGCCCGACTAAGGTAGCGGTCGCGGTATCGGCATGGCAGGGGGTGCTAAGAATCACCGGTTCACGGCAGGCTACCGTATAAAACGACTGCATATGGCAACGTATAATGGACGCTCGATGAGGCTGGACCATCACCTCGCCGAATTAGAAGTAGAGTTAAGTCATATAAACTAGCATATACTGGGGTTATCTGAAGTCCGAAGACAGGGGGAGGACACGATAACTCTAGAGTCCGGTAACTTACTCTACTTCCGCGAAGGTGATAACCTCTCCCAGGGTGGTGTCGGTTTTCTAGTCAAAAAAGGATCTCATTAGCAGCATTGTGGAAATCAGTAGTGTGTCGAACCGGGTAGCGTACCTTGTCCTAAAACTTTCCGACAGGTACTCCCTGAAGGTCGTACAGGTATATGCGCCAACTTCGACATACTCTGATGATGTGGTCGAAGCGATGTACGAGGACATCGCAAAGGCCCTCAACGACACCTCGAAGGCCCACTACAATGTTGTTATGGGAGACTTTAATGCTAAGGTGGGAGTACAAGATAGCGAAAGTCGGACCTTACGGCTTGGGCTGCAGAAATCACAGGGGGCAAATGCTGGTAAACTTTCTCGAAGCGCAGGGGCTTTTTTTGATGAATTCCTTCTTTCAAAAGAAGCCTCAGGGGAGGTGGACCTGGCGAAGCCCCGATAACGTGACAAGGAACGAGATAGACTTTATCATTTCGAATAAAAGGCACATATTTAGAGATGTTTCAGTGATCAACAGGTTTAATACCGGAAGTGATCACCGCTTGGTTCGAGGCACTCTAAATATCAACTTAAAAGCCGAAAGATCGAGAATGATGAGGTCTACTCTCCGACCTACCATGCTCCAAGCTGCTCAAGGCTCCGAAAAGTTCCAAATGGAACTTCAAAATCAATTCACCGCGTTGGAAACCAT
Organism: Nymphalis io; assembly: GCF_905147045.1. Classification (NCBI taxonomy): domain Eukaryota; kingdom Metazoa; phylum Arthropoda; class Insecta; order Lepidoptera; family Nymphalidae; genus Nymphalis; species Nymphalis io. The sequence continues at coordinate 4,832,313 of NC_065914.1, forward strand.
AAGCAGCATTGATGAGAGAACCGACACGCTGGTCAAAATACTGCAAAACACATCCCGCAAGTGTTTTACGCCACAGAGAAGAGACAACGCACCAAAACTCTCTGCTGAGACACTCGAGCTCATGAGAAAACGACGAGAACTACCATCGTTTTTGTCAGATAAGGCCTTAAATCGAATAATAAAAACGCTGACGCGACGCGATCTCCGACGCTCCAATACCCGTGCCATCAAGGCTGCGATTGAGCAAAATCGGGGATCGAATGTGTTCGCTCGCAAGTTTGGGAGGCCGCGTCTGGCAAAACTTAAAACTGAAAATGGTGGGGTCGTTACCTCTAGGCCTGAGATTGTCGGAGAAGTAGAGAGGTTTTATGGGCAGTTGTTCTCATCAAGATCGGATAAACCCGTGGGAATCAGTATTGATGACCAGCGCGTCTCTCTTATGCGCCATTACTCCGAGGAGCTCCCGGTTGTTGACCAAGGAGAGATTAGGGCGGCTCTAGAACAGCTTAAAAACAACAAAGCTCCGGGAGATGACGGAATCACAACAGAGTTGCTTAAGGCAGGCGGGACTCCGGTCCTGAAAGAGCTAGCAAGCCTCTTTAATTCCGTCATCCAACATGGCAAGACCCCGGAAACGTGGAACGGGAGTGAGGTGGTACTGTTTTTCAAGAAAGGTGATAAAACCCTCTTGAAAAACTACCGACCAATCTCCCTCCTGAGTCACGTGTATAAGCTGTTCTCAAGAGTCGTCACGAACCGTCTCGCCAGACGACTTGACGAGTTCCAGCCCCCAGAGCAAGCCGGCTTTCGATCAGGCTACAGCACCGTGGACCACATCCATACTGTTCGGCAGATTGTGCAGAAGACCGAAGAGTACAATCAGCCGCTGTGTATGGCATTTGTGGACTACGAGAAAGCCTTCGACTCCATCGAAACCTGGGCAGTGCTCGACTCATTGCAGAGATGTCATATCGATTGGAGATATATCCAGGTACTGAGATGTCTCTACAACGCCGCTACAATGACTGTCCACATCCAGGACTGTAAGACGAAGGCGATCCAACTGCGCAGAGGGGTGAGACAGGGGGATGTAATATCCCCGAAACTGTTCACCAACGCGTTGGAAGACGTTTTCAAAACGCTGGATTGGACTAGGTATGGAGTTAATGTAAACGGCGAGTACATCTCACACCTTCGATTTGCCGACGATATCGTCATCATAGCAGAGTCGCTGGAACAACTCACCGAAATAATGCGTAGCCTAGGCGAGTCTTCCCGATATGTCGGTCTCGGTATGAACTTGGACAAGACCAAGGTCATGTTCAATAGGCATGTCGTGCCGGGACCGATATACGTCGAGGGGAAACCTCTCGAAGTTGTTAGTGAATATACCTACCTAGGACAGATAATACAAGTCGGTAGGAACAACTTCGAGAAGGTAGCCGATCGAAGAATTCGCTTGGGATGGGCAGCATTTGGCAACCTTCTTCAAGTCCTCAAGTCGTCTATACCGCAATGTTTGAAGACGAAAGTCTTCAACCAATGCGTCTTGCCTGCCATGACATACGGTGCCGAAACGTGGACACTAACTGCGGGACTAGTCCACAAATTCAAAGTCGCTCAGCGTGCTATGGAGCGAGCTATGCTCGGAGTATCTTTGAAGGATAAGATCAGAAATGAGATTATCCGGAAAAGAACCGGAGTCACCGACATAGCTTGCAAAATTAGCAGGCTGAAGTGGCAGTGGGCTGGTCACGTATGTCGTAGGACCGATGGCCGTTGGAGCAGACGAGTCCTAGAGTGGAGACCGCGAATCGGCAAGCGCAGCGTGGGGCGCCCTCCAGCCAGGTGGACCGACGACCTTAAGAAGGTGGCGGGCACCAACTGGATGCGGAAGGCGGAGGACAGGGAGCTTTGGTGCACCTTGGGAGAGGCCTATGTTCAGCAGTGGACAACGATTGGCTGTTGATTGATTTGATTGAAATAATAATATATTATAATACCAAATATAACGTCTCGTGCAATTTTTTTTTAATTATTCAACAACCTTGACTAACTACCTATATATTCCTATTGAATTCTGATAATTTTCACTAAAGCTTTTTTCATTTCACATAAGTGATAACTGAATATTCATTAAATTTTCACGTAAATTCTTATGATAATTAAGAATATGTTAAACTAAGAATTATTATCGCAATGTATAAGAAGGTTGAGGTTCTTGTCTATTCATGTCTTAAGTTTACATAAATCTTACGACCCAAGTGTAGGAAATATAAAAACAATAGTAGGTTATCGGCGAGGCTTCATAAGATGAAGCCACTGCCCCACCCACACTCACGGACGAAACCGCTGTTGGAAACTACTAGTTTATAATTTTATGCCTCTTTAATTATTCTTATTAAATATAATCTGACGTAACTCATATGACATTTGTTACATAGTATATTGGTGATACTATGTAAAAACCATTTACATAAATGCGAATTATAAAAGAATAAATTGTACGAAGTTCTCAACTGATCGATGACTATGACTCATGAACGTAATGACTATGAAAAAATAAATTATCTAGTAACCGACCTTAGTTTATCAATTCGTCTGTCCTTACAGCGTTTTGTCTTTCTCCTCTTTGGTTAAGAATTCCAAATTCAAATTTATAAATTCATTTAGCTGGTACATTTGAGTTTTGAAAACAGTCATTCATTTGTTTTTTCCTCATTATTTTTTTCTTTGGCGTCGCTTATTACCGCACAATGGAAACATGAAATATCGGTATATTTACGAGTACGAGTTCTACTGTGGCACCAGTGCTGCAGAAAAAGCTCGAAGGATTAATGACGTGTACGGCGCTGGTGTCGCAAAAGAAAGCACGGTACGTTTTTGGTTTCAACGTTTTCGTGCTGAAAATTTCGACCTTCAGAACCAACCCCGTGAACGGCCGTACCAAAGTGGAAAATGAAGAATTAAAGGCTATCGTGCACTTCCGAGATAGCTACGGGCTTCGGGGTAGGTGATAAAACTGTATTAATCCACCTCAAGCAAATCGGGAAAATTAAAAAAACTTGAACGATGGGTACCTCATGGATTGAGTGAATCGAACTTGCAAACACGCGTCGACTGCTGTGTTACTTTGCTCAATCGACACAATAATGAAGGGATTTTAAATCGAATCATTACTTGTGATGAAAAGTGAATACTGTACGATAATCGGAAGCGCTCGTCGCAATGGCTGAACCCTGGAGACCCAGCCAAATCCTGCCCTAAACGAAAATTGACTTAGAAAAAGTTACTTGTGAGTGTTTGGTGGACTAGCGCCGGTGTCGTTCACTACAGCTTTCTAAAATCTAGCTAAACGATTACGGCAGATATCTATTGTCAGCAACTACAAACCATGAAGGAAGAACCAGCTGCTAAACAACCGAGATTGGTCAATCGCTCTAGGCCACTGCTGCTTCACGACAACGCAAGACCACACACTGCACAACAAACAACCACTAAGTTAGATGAGCTACAATTGGAATGTGTGCGACATCCACCGTACTCCCCAGACCTTGCTCCAACAGATTACCATTTTTTTCCGGTTTCAAAGAGTTTATTGATTCTCGCCCCGATGGTTTTTTTAGTAAAGGAATCAATGAACTACCTATGAGATGGCAAAAGCGCATAGATAACAACGGTGCATACTTTGATTAATTAAATATATTTTACAAAAAAATGACTTTATATTCCTCCCATACAAAACGATAAATACAGACATTGACTTTCTTCTTGGTCTAATAACATAAGGCCGGAGATCCCGAGGTCTTTGTTTCAAATCCTGGTTTGGACCATTAAAAGTAAAAATAGGTTTTTCAAAATCAGTATCAAGCAGTATTAACACTACGGTGATTCACGTGAAGGAATGGAGAGTACACCTGTATTTACGACCACACTTGTACATCCAGGTGGTCAAAAACGGTTTTGAAGTAAAAATAAAAGAATAGTTTTGCTAAGAGTCGAGATGGCCCAGTGGCTAGAACGCGTGAAACTTAACCGATGATCGTGGGTTCGAACCCGGGCAAGCACCACTGAATTTTCATGTGCTTAATTTGTTTTTATAAAAATTCACCTCGTGCTTGACGGTGAAGGAAAACATCGTAAGGAAACCTGCATGTGTCAAATATCACTGAAATTCTGCCACATGTGTATTCCACCAACCCGCATTGGAGCAGCGTGGTGGAATAATTTCCAAACCGTCTCCGCAAAAAAAGGAGAGGAGGCCTTCTTTTTATAATATATATATATATATATATATATATATATATATATATATATATATATATATATATATATATATATATATATATATATATATATATGTCAGTTTTTCATCAGGTAAAATTGTATGTTAATAAAAAATATGTTTGTCAAGCAACTAGACAGTACAAGTTCGTATTACATTTAATGATATGATGATACTAATTTCTAAAGTATTTAATATATGTACGTTAGATATGCCTATTCAAATAAATAAATTGTTTAATTTAATAAATAATAGTGTCATAGCACTGGGGTCAATCGCATTTAAATATACAACCGACAATTAATATTAACAATGATAAGGTAATAAGGATAGCGTTCATTGTGAAAGCTATACTATTTTTTATCGTGTGGCGAGGCAAATGTGCCATGGATAAGTGGTCACCACGGCTCTAAACATTGGAGCTGCGTGAGTATTAACCATCCCAAATATCGTTAATTTTCTACCAAACTTGGGAACTATATTATTTCTATTCTGCCCCTGGTTAAATTCCATCACTTATCTGTGGTATTCCGGTAAGGCTTCTTGGCGACACATATTCATGTGACGAGTGGATGGTACCCAGGACGATTGGATAAAGCAGGTTGACATGTAAATTGCATCTGATGATATGACCTAACAACCGATACCCCCTCCTCACGCGGCGGCTATATTTCGGAGAGTGTGCTCAGGCACAATTTAATTTGGTTCCCCCGTCACCGTTTACCACGAAACTGCGAGGCATCGGAAAAATCTGGACCCGTACGTAGTTGATGTATTTAAGACACGTACGAAACGATTTGCTTCCTCGTTTCTGATACGCACCGCCAAGGTCTGGAATACCAAACCTCCGTTTTCCCCACCGCCTACAATATGGGTATCTTCAAGTCAAGAGTGAATAGGCATCTTCTAGGCAAGCGCCCTCCATCTTAGACTGTATCTCACTTTTCATCAGGTGTGATAACAGTCTAGCGCTAGCCTATACATTAAAAAAAAAGCCACATGCGTACTTCGTATGAGTAAAACACTCATATACGCTAAAATAATTTATAATTACAGAAAACCAATAAAACATAAAGGTTCATCGAAATATAATAAAAATAAGAACGTTTGCCAGTAACTAAAATAATCAGTTTTTGCTGTGTCGTTTCTCCGTGTGTGTACATATGTACACCCATATAAACCCATAGAAACGACGAAGTATTTCATATTCGCGCTACACACACAACGTTGGAGAGTGGATATGACGTCATCAGAGAGCGTCGTACCGTTCGCCGTCACGGCATACAACTCGGTTTTACCGCCGAGGCGCGGAAAATATACGTTACACATAAAAACTAAAGCTACGCTTCGCTTTCACATTTACTGCCGAAACGCTTAAGGGTCCCGATATTAAAAATTTATATATAATTCTTGTATTTAATTATGTTATGGATAAAGTATTAACATGGACAGTTTTAAAAATGACCGTTAAGTAAAGGCGGTGTTGCACATGTTACGCATCGTGGCATTTTCCATATACTTTACTGGTAGGGCTTTGTGCAAGCCCGTCTGGGTAGGTACCACTCACTCATCAGATATTCTACCGCAAAACAGCAGTACTTGGTATTTTTGTGTTCCGGTTTGAAGGATGAGTAAGTCAGTGTAATTACAGGCACAAGAGACATAACATCTTAGTTCCCAAGGTTGGTTGCGTATTGACTATGTTAGCGATGGTTAACATTTTTACAATGCCAATGTTTATGGGCGTTGGTGACCACTTACCATCAGGTGGCCCACGTGCTATAAAAAAAAATAACTTAAAACTTTGACTATTATGGAGTTGAGTTTGAAGAAATTCTTATGTGGGTCTTCTTACGGACAAGTGCCTAACGAAATCTTTGAAATAAGGGTTTCTATAAATAGCCAGAATGACTGAAATTGACATTTACGCGTTTACTTAATGGGTTTTAAAATTTGATTAACAGAATATATATCTTACTTTCTCTCTCTAATTCCGTTTTACTTTATACATTATGTCAAAATTTAGCGTCAGCTTCAGCTTTTTTACACTAAATACTTCTCCTTCTCTATAGCGTATAGTTCTCATTTAAGAAGACATAATTATATAAATAAAATATCAGTTATTATATTGAAAATAAAACGCTTCGTGCATAGTTAAAAAAACCTCGTGTTTCATATAAATCTTTTTTTAAATTTTTTGTTGCTTTGTATATCGAGGTATCTCCGGTCCAGTGTATGCTGAGCGATGGCATGTCCCACGAACATGTAATAGAGGTAAAAATTAGCTTGGTGGTAACTTGTCCAAGCTCATCTAATTATGTACCACCCACTTATCACATCTAAAGGGTTTGGACAAAGCGCTACCAACAAGTTAATTTTTACCTCATACCTCATACACTCATTAGATATTCTACCGGCAAATAGCAATACTTATTTTTGGTGCTTTCCAGTTTAAAGTTCTTCATATAATAACTTAGTTCCCAAGGTTGTTGATGAACTTGCGATGTATATATGATATTTTATATAAAAAAAGTTAAGTTTTTTTTTTATAAAATAGGAAGGTGGACGAGCGTATGGGCCACCTGATGGTAAGTGGTCACCAAACGCCCTTAGACATTGGCATTGTAAGAAATGTCAACCATCGCTTACATAGCCAATGCGCCACCAACCTTGGGAACTAAGATTTTATGTCCCTTGTGTAATTACACTGGCTCACTCACCCTTCAAACCGGAACACAACAATATCAAGTATTGCTGTTTTGCGGTAGAATATCTGATGAGTGGGTGGTACCTACCCAGACGGGCTTGCACAAAGCCCTACCATCAGTAAAATGCCAATGGACATTATAACAACTTTATACGTAACATATGGAAGTTTTAAATTAAACATTGCCTTTGTTATTTTTACAATAAAATATAAAGTTACACAATTTTTGGATTTACAGACTTATAATACGTATAAACGGTAAGTAGTTTTATTTTATATTTTAACTTTTTAATTATTTATTGTTTTTTTTATGTGATAAAATAATTAGTATAGACAAGTTTTTTATTGGTGATCATAACTATTGTATTAAATAAAAAGGTTATTATAATTTTAACTAATATTTTTAATGCGGAAGTGGATTTATTTGTTAAGCTTTTACGTCTTAACTACTAAGCCGATGATTGTGAAATTTGGTATACACTTTTTAAGAGGTACAAAATAATCATAGGATAATAATTTATACGTGGGCAAAACCGCTGGCGATAACCAGTTGAATATATACGACCGATTGCGCTCACGGTGGCAGATTTCGGAGGAGACTAGACTGCCTTGTAAAGATCAATGCAAAATTAAAGACAAGCATAGTTGCACTCTCTATTTCTCTCACTCTATAATCCAATGGTACTGAACGCGATATTTACTGACTCTGTTAAAATAGCTGCTATGTGGACAATGACACGGGACAATATTTTACGTCTATATTTTTTTTATTATGTCAGTTAATTTCAGATATTCTTTTAATTTTGTTTTATCGATGTGGACACTGACCGATTGATATAAAAGTTAGGATATATGTGTCGTATCTTTTTTTCTTCTGGATTTTGTTAGTAAATGCATGAGAAATAATGTATGTTTGAGTAGAAAATTTTAATAGGTGTTAACTTACGTTTAGGTTTTTTGGAATTGTTCTAATGGTATTCAATTGGTGACGCAAGAGTATCGAATTGGTTTATTGCTACACATTTTGGTGTACACTGGTATTTAAAAAAAAATTGATTAACTCGTTGGGCCAGTGGCTTGATGTAAGACCGCAGACCCGGAGGTCCTGGGTTAAATTCCCAGGTCGGACCAATAAAAAGTTATTGGGTTTTTCTGTCAGAAAATTCTCAGTAGCATCCTGGAGTCTGGAAGTTGGAAGTGTGTACACTCCCGTGCCTCGGAAAGCACGTAAAGCCGTTGGTCCTGCGCCTGTTTCCGGTCGTGTCGGTATCCCATCGGATTATGAGAGTGAAGGAAGAGAGAGTGCAGATTGGCCACCGTGGCCGAAATTGGTATGGAGGACATTATTAAAAAAAAAAAACTTGAATTAATCACGGTCAGTGCCAGGATACGAAAAAAAAAAATAAGGTAAACATTTTATTATGTTTTTTTCCGACAATTTTTATTTTTAACGGATATTATTAATTTTAATTAGACCTACTTTATGTACTTCATACGAAAATAAAAATAATAACTGTACGACTATATAATAAAATTGCAGATGTCTTCATCTAATTGCAATCTCTTATAATGCGATTAAACTTATAATGATTACTATCTACCCTCCCCGGCTTCGCACGGGTAAAATAATGGTCTAGGTATTTAAAACGTGTATCGTAATATATATACAAACCAATGGACAGAGTGTGTGAATAGTGGTTGGTATGTGGGGCTCACCAGTGTCCAAGGCGCCGAGTGGACCCCGAACTTCGGAATACCCACTTAAAAACCAGCAGTACCCTTACCGTCTTAACGAGGAGCACGGGAGCTACGGGATCGCTTGCGTATGCTACCGTGACATCATTATCAACCCTTCGTCGTCCACTAATGGACCAATGGCACGCTACAGAGTTTTACGAGTATGTCATCCCTTATTCTATCCGTGCGAAGCCGAAGAAGAAGGGTAGTTATTAGTTAATACAAAGAAATGTGAGCGGAGACCTTCCAGCGGCTAAACTTATTATTAAACAAATAGTTCAAAACACAACAAGTAGTAGGTAGGCGGACGAGCATAAGGGCCACCTGATAGTAAGTGGTCACCAACGCCCATAGACATTGGCACTGTAAGAAATGTTAACCATCGCTTACATCGGCAATGTGCCATCAACCTTGGGAACTAATATGTTATGTCCCTTGTGCATGTAGTTACACTGGCTCACTCACCCTTCAAACCGGAACACAACATTACCAAGTATTGCTGTTTTGCGGTAGAATATTTAATTTGATGGCAATATTTAAACATTACTCAAATTAGCAAATGTAAGTAGTATTTATTGTTACAAGCAAGTATTTTTTAGTAAACAAATAATTAGTTTGTCGTTGATTAGATTAAAATAATTAAATATTGTACCAATTAACATATATACTCGTAATTTTTGTACAAGAACCAATGACTTTGCGTTATATTTGAATATGTTATAAAGAACGAAACTGCTTCAAACTGGTTACAACCGGTCACTTTATGTTCATATCTAGTCACCACGTGCAAGCTATAGTGAAATGCATATAATGTTATTATTTACATTGTAAAAGTGACCTTGGCTTCGCACGAATAAACCCTATTCCAGTCGAAGAAGGAGTAAAGATAAACAAACTTAAATTAACATATTCCATGCGATTTGCTAATAGTTCTGTATTATACACTACAGTAACAGCCTGTGAGTCTCCCACTACTGAGCTAAGACCTCCTCTCCTTTTTTTTGAGGAGAAGGTTTGGAGTTTATTCTACCACGTGCTCCAATGCGTGTTGGTGGAATACACATGTGGCAGAATTTCAGTGAAATTTGACACAGGCAGGTTTCTTCACGATGTTTTCCTTCACCGTCAAGCACGAGATGAATAATAAACGCAAATTAAGCACATGAAAATTCAGTGGTGCTTGCCCGGGTTTGAACCCACGATCATCGGTTAAGATTCACCCGTTCTAACCACTGGGCCATCTCGGCTGTTCACAAAATAGTTTTTGATTAATTTACCTTTATTTATAATATAACACTATTTCTCTTAACTAGTTATAACCACTTTAATTTAACTATCAAAGTTCCGATTATAACTTCACGTACATTGAAAACGCCATTTTTTTGCGAGCCCATAGTAAATATCATAGATTAATCAAGATCTCGACCAAAGATATCGCGTCAATCCCATGTCAAAGTGGTTTATTTGTCTTCACTGCTCTTGTGGTTGAAATAGGATAGATATGATTGATTGGCTCATTGTGTCAAAGGACCTTCATTTAAATCTACGTGAGAACTATTATTCTCGACATTATTATATAAATGTGGACTAAAAATCAGCTATTAGTTGAGTCAACGGGCGTTCCACCGGCTGTTTTTTAAATTCATATACTTATATGATTACACGCTTCTTTTTTATATAAAAGTTCCTGACCAATTTCGACCACGGCGGCCAATCTCAAGAGTGATTAGCCAATTGCGCAGGAGATATTATAGTGCACAAGTGTGTGGCCATACACAGGTGCACATCTATTCCCTAACTCATATAACCCGATGCCATGGCAATCTGACATGACCGGAAAGAGTTCAGGCGCAGGATCAACGGCTTTACGTGCTTTCCGGCACGGGATGGAACACACTTCCAGACTCCGGGTTGCTGAGAATTTTCGACAGAAAAGCCCAATAACTTATTATTGGCTCGGCCTGGGAATTGAACCCAGGACCTCCGGGTCTTATATTTATATGAACATATACTATATATATTAATATTAATTATGTAAGAATTATTTAGCTTAAGGACAAATTTCTATGTAACACGTTGATCAATATATTGCAGATAAATTCATAATGCCATCTATTGGCGTCGCGGAGTACTATGCTGGGAAATCGATCTTCATCACTGGAGCCACTGGCTTCATGGGAAAGGTTCTGGTGGAGAAACTCCTTAGATCCTGTCAAGACCTGAAGACAATTTATATTTTGGTTAGGAAGAAGAAAGGACAAAGCGCCGAGAGTAGACTGGAGACATTTATCTCGTGTCGGGTATGACCACCATTTATTTCAATTCAATCTAATGTATTTGCTTTAAACATAATATAGATGTTTAGTCAATTAAAAAAAGTAATCACAACCATCTACTATTTGCTGGGCAAAGGTCTCCTCTTCTCAAAAGCGTGGTGAAGTAAACTTCAAAATATTCTTATTAAAAGGGAGAGGAGGCCTTAGCCCAGCAGTGGGACATTTATAGGCTGTTACTTACATACTTTTACTTCAAAATAATAAAAAATAAATAAACTGAGTCCTTACTAAATAGCAACTATTTTTAAAATGATCGTATTGATTTTTTTCAGTTATTTGAGAACCTCCAAAAACAAAATCCAAAGGTGTTTAACAAATTGAGGGTGATCCCTGGTGATATATTGGAGGAAGGTTTGGGAATATCTGCTGAGGATTTGGAGGAATTGGAACAGGAATGTCAAATTGTTTTCAATAACGCTGCTTGTGTCAGGTAACTATTTTCCATTATTTATTATCAACTAAAATTGGTGTTCTTTCTTCATTAGAAAGAAAAAGAACCGAGCGGTGCTGAGGGACAACCCATTGGAACGAAGTACCTTTCTCCATATAACACACAACTATTATTTACTTAGTGGTAGGGCTTTGTGCAAATCTGTGTGGGTAAATCCCACCCATCAGAAATTCTACCACTAAGCAGGAATACTTAGTTTGTTCCGATTTGAAGGGTGATTGCCCGGATTGAATGTGTTAATATTTGAATGTTAATATTTCTTAAAATAATGTCAATGGACCGTGGTGAACACTTTCAATCAAGTGTATTACTTGAATATGAAATTCATTTCTTTTGACGTTAATAGGCCAAATTTGATGCGGTACATTGCTTAAGGTGCAAACTGGGTTAATATTTATATATGCACATGCATACTAATAACTAAATAACAATACAAATATACCAAATACATATAATAATACTTATAATTTCTACAGTAATATATACTGCAAAGTCATAATATGTACATATTTATACATAAATACAAATAATAAATAATTTTTATATAAGAAATAATTTAAAATAAGAAACTAATATCTATATTACGAACTAAACAGTTCTGGAATGAGCTGAACATCTCTTTTTTTTTTCCTACATCCATTAATCGAGGATGTAAGGGAATCCATTAATCAGCGAAGGTATTCTCAAGGAAATATCTGTATCCAATTATGTCAGACATCGTATCTCATTAGTTTTTTTTTTTTTTTTTTTTTTTTTTTTTTTTTTTTTTTTTTTTTTTTTTTTTTTTTTTTTTATATTCGCCGGGAGGGCAAATGACTCTACTCCACCTGATGGTAAGTGGTAGTAGAGTCCAAACGCGACGACGGCCAGTACAGACGGGAAAAACGTTCTGCACTAGCCGTCTTCGCCTTGCCGGCCCGCAAGATGCCTCTTCACGCCTCGTTTGAAGGAACCCGGGTTGTAAGAGGAGGGGAACACGTGAGCTGGTAAGGAATTCCATTTTTTGGAAGTGCGACAAAGAAAGGAGTTGCCAAATTTCTTTGTACGCGATGGAATTGATGTCACAGTTAGGCGGTGACATCGAGAACCAGCTCGCGTGGACTTAAGAAGGAAGGGGGAAGCAGGGTTTAGAGAGAATAATTCCTCAGAGCACTCGCCGTGATACAGTCGATAGAAAGCGCTCAGTGCTGCTATCTCACGACGCAATTGTAAAGGTTCAAGGGTGTTTGTGACCTTTACGTCGCCAATAATGCGTACGGCACGTCGCTGCAACCGGTCCAAGGCCTCAAGTAGGTACTTAGCGGAGCCATCCCAAAGGTGCGAGCAATATTCCACGCAAGACCGTACCTGTGTTTTGTACAGCAGGCACAGTTGTTGAGGCGTGAAAAAGCGCCGCCTTGAAAAACCTTGTTCAGAACTCCGAGTTTCCGTGAAGCTGTTTTTATAACAGCCTCGATGTAATCCCTTGGACTAAGGTCGCAGCGAACGTCAATCCCCAGCATGGCGATTTTGCTTTGCATCACCAGCGGAGTACCACAGAGGGAGGGAAGAGGGGAAAATGTTGACTTTTTCGCCGTGAGAGCGCATACCTGTGTTTTCTTGGCATTAAACTCAACAAGATTATCAGAGCCCCATTTGGCGATGAGCTCTAACGTCCTATCGAGTTCAATGACAAGATTCTCCCGCTTCTCCTCAGTTTCCGCCCGCCCAGCCACTGCGCGTCCGTGGTATCCACCATGCACTGTACTATCATCTGCATAGCAATGTATGTTCCCAAGGGAGAGCATATCATTGATATGCAAAAGAAAGAGTGTGGGAGATAGCACAGATCCCTGGGGGACCCCAGCATTCACTACATAGAATTGTGAAGCGCAACCATCTACTAAAACACGAAGGCTACGCTTGTGTAGGAAGCTGGCAATCCAGGTGCATAGCTGAGCAGGCAGACCATATGCCGGTAGCTTGGAGAGAAGACTTCTGTGCCAGACCCTGTCGAAAGCCTTGGAGATATCGAGGCTGACAGCCAACGATTCTCCATGCTTGTCGATAGCTTCACCCCAGAGGTGTGTTACGTACGCTAGAAGATCACCTGTGGACCGTTTTGGTCGAAACCCGTACTGACGATCATTAATTAGACAGTGATCTTCTAGGTAATGGATCAGTTGGTTGTTTAAAATCCGTTCCATCACCTTACAAAGTACTGAGGTGATAGCTATTGGCCAATAATTTGCCGGGTCAGACCGATCCCCTTTTTTGGGAACCGCTTGCACATTAGCTCTTCTCCAAGCCTCCGGCACACTTCCCGAAGAGAGAGAAAGTTGGAACAGGCGCGTTAACACAGGAGACAGCTCCGCTGCGCACTTCTTCAGCACTATGGCTGGTATTCCATCGGGACCGCTAGCTTTCCGTACATCAAGTGATTGCAGCTCTGCACGCACATCACGTTGCCTGATTTTAATGTCAGGCATCGTATGGCCACATGCAGGTATTGTAGGTGGCAGTGTACTACAATCATCGATGACGGAATTGTCGGCAAAGAGTTTAGCCAGGAGATCAGCTTGCTCTTGCGGACTGTGAGCTAGCGATCCGTCCGGATTTCTGAGCGGTGGCAGCGAAGGTTGGCAGAAATTGTTTTGCACAGACTTGGTCAGACGCCAGAAGCTACGGGAGCCCCTAAGATGCGAAACAAGGTCATGACCAATCTGTACAATGCGCTGTGCATCCGCTCTCGTGTATGCCTTTCTACAGGACTTGGAATTTTTATTATAGTTTGCTTTCAGTGAGTCAATGTTAGATGCCCCGCTAATGCAGCCGCTGATTCACTTGCGATATGCTGCCTGCTTAAATTATACAGCATCGGCACATTCACGAGTGAACCAACGGTTACGCGTACTCCTACTGACGAGATCTGAGCTAGGAATGTAGTATTCCATTCCCAACATGATCTCGCCAGCAACAGCAGCGGCACTAGCTGTCGGTTCATTCCCACTGAAGCAACGTTCCTTCCAAGGGACCGACGCATAGTAATCGCGCATACCGTCCCAATCCGCCGACTTATAGTGCCAAACGCGACGTTTGCATACCGCTAGTGGCGGCAGCTTGGCCTGTGGCACTCTGGTAGAAATAAGGCTGTGATCCGAAGAGCCAAGAGGAGCCTGAACCACAACCTGATATTCCACCGGGTGAGAAGTCAGCAGAAGGTCCAGTAGAGAAGGTGCTTGCCCATCAATGTCTGGGATCCTGGTGGGCTGATCAACCAGTTGGGTCAAGTCATGTGTGAGAGCAAAAGCATGAGCAGTCCTTCCAGCATGGTCAGTTTTGAGGGATTTCAACCAGGGTTCGTGGTGAGCATTAAAATCCCCTAAAAACACCAATTCCGCGTTAGGAAATTGCTCTTGCGCAGCATCTGCCACCCGACTAAGATGGTCAAATAATCGGCTTGTCTCCAAGTCACCATTGTGGGATCTGTAGAGGCACACGTAGACTCGGCTCTGACGAACCAGGTCCACACGTACCACCAACATGGAGAAGGAGGGGTCCTCCAAGCAGCGCAGTCGGTGACAGCAAACATCCGTCCTGACGAACAAGCATACTCCGGCTTTCGCTTTGAAGGATTCTTCAAGCGTGTAGCCGGGATAATTAAGGTAGCTGGTATCGGCAGGACGGAGTATTTGTGTCTCCGTGAGAAACAACATTGCTGGCCGTGATGTCTCGAGATGGTGGTGGACAGCGTTGAGGTTAGTGTGGAGTCCTCGGATGTTAGAGAACTCGACCTCAAACAGCGAGGGTATGGTGGGGGTGTGCACCGCTGTACGACCGTTATTTCTTTTTTGTTGCGCCATTTGGGAAAAATGAAGTGGAAAAGAGACGTGAAGCGAGCGATGTATTGCCACGATAGGGATGGGCAAAGTGTGGAGGCGTGTTTCCCCAAGTGGTTGCCAAAAGGAAAAATACACTGACCCGCCGGACGGAAGGGCCCCCGAACCCCCCCGGAAGTGGCCGCCGGGAGCCCACCTACCGGTCACCAACCGGCACGACGGTTATATTTTGATAAACGACACGAGTTTCTGAAGTAAGTAGTAACACTGGTTTTGTGTTTATAGATACATTTCTAGGCTAATAAGCTAGTTAGAAAAAGCTTTTTAGCTTCTCAAGCAAGGATAGTGTAATGGTATCACTCCTCACTACTGATTTTACTATCCTGGCATGTGTTTTATCTCCAAGTGTCCGGCGTAGCGTGAGAGATGTTTTGTTACCGCAATGCTACTGGTTTAAAATTAATATCTGTCATAATGTAAACAGACATGTCAAAAGACAGCGAGCCAGGACAATATAGCATAAGTCTAGCTTAGTATCCTAGCTACAAAAACTATCCTCGTATATCCCGGGGATTAATGTGATACGCTATGTCGATATAAGTATCCTTTAAGTGCCATAATCACTATCTTGTCGCATATGACTTTTTGACATTTTGCTATCGTCTCTCGTGGCTTTTGAGTTTATTCCTACGAAATAGCTCTAATGGTATCATTAATATATGAATTTTATTGCAGTTTCAAAATGCCGATCAGAGAAGCGGTGAACCTTAATACAGTTGGAGTCTTGAAGACCTTGCAATTAGCAGAGAGGATGAAGAAATTGGTGGTAAAAATAATTTAAAAGATAAAAGATTATATTATATCAGATAATGTATTCCAATAGCCTCTTATATATTTTTATGTTGTTATAAATAATTAAACTGTGTAACTGTGAACACGCGAACAAGCACAGGTGCACACTATAATACGACGGCGTGGTATTTCTATAATTTTAGTATCATGTATGTATGGATTTCGTTATAATTAGTTACATATATTGTAATTAATAAAAATTGTGATGGAATAGAAATAGAACCTGTGTATTCGCACTCAACTGTGCACTCACCACAACCACTCTCTGATATTTGCCGCCGTGGTTGAAATTTTAATCAAATGAAGGTACCAAGATCTTCTGTTTATATAGAGAAATTTTATAAATATAAAGAAATTATATTTGAAACTGAAATCTATGAGCATTTTTGAAGGGAAATGGGGTAGGTATAATAAGACACGTCTGCACTGTTTGACTATGATTTTAATAATAAATATTAAATAATCAAAGTAAAGATTTCGAAGTTCGTTGATTGAATGAGTGGTGAGCGAATATGAATGAGTGAAAGATTGAATAATATAATGAAAGAGAAATCTATTATCTATGGAGGCTTGAATTTTTGTATATTCCAACAGTCCCCCTCAAAAATACAAGTTTACAATACCATAACATAATTTCTTTCATTACTCATTCTTACAAATAAAATACTAACTATTTAGTTACATAAACCATAGTTTTTTTTTAATTAAATAAACTCATTCCTTCATTTACTTGATTAACACAAAACATGAATTATTTTTCAAAACAAATTTAAATTCTTTCTTAATTCTATAAATCTCTTGGAGGGTATCGCTTTTGTGACCATGTCAGCTAGTTGATTTCCTGTGGAAATAGGTTCTAGCTTTATTATTTGATTAGCAATTTGTTCCCTAATAAAATTATATTTTATATCTATGTGCTTAGATTTTTTGTGATTTGTGGGGTTATTGGCAATACATATACAACTATTATTGTCTTCAAATATTACAATAGGCTCTGTTATTTGTATAGAAATACTATTTAACAATGACCTTATCCAGACTGCTTCTCTCACAGCCTCAAAGAGAGCCATGTATTCAGCTTCCGTTGAAGAGACGGCTACAGTATTTTGTTTTCGTGTGGTCCACGAAATTGTACAATTATTAAAGGCCTTAAACAAATAGCCAGTTGTACTTTTTCTGTCGTTCTCGTCACCTCCCCAGTCGGAATCTGCATACCCACTTATTATCTCTTTATATTCAGATTTTTTATAAACCAATTTTAAATTAATTGTACCTTTAATGTATCGTAAGAGATGTTTTAAATATTTCCACAACTCTTCGTTATTTTTAGATTGATATCTACTTAATAAATTAATACAAGCACAAATATCTGGCCTTGTGCAAAGCATTGCATACATAAGGCATCCTATAACATTTTTACAAGGTGCATCATAGTGAGTGTCTGAATTTAAAGCTACAAAATTGATTTTAGAAGGAAAAGGTGAATTCGATGGATTACAATCTTTCATAGAAAATTTATTTAGAACATTTTGCAAATATGTTGTTTGATCTAAAGAAATTGTATTAGTTGTTCTTTGAATTCTAAAACCAAGAAATAGTTTTAAGTCCTTCAAGTCAGTCATTTGAAATTTTGCATTAAACTGTTTTTAAACGCTTGCAATAAATTACTATTTTTAGTAGTAATAATTAAATCATCAACGTACAGAACTATATACACGTTTTTATCTATACAATTTTTATCTAATATGTACAGACAAGGATCTAATTCAGAGTTCTTAAAACCCATTTCCTTGAGAATGAGATTGAACCGTTCATACCAACACCTGGACGACTGCTTTAGGCCATATAATGTTTTATTCAATTTACAAACCTGGTTATTACTTGCTAAAATACCTTCCGGTACTTCCATATAAATATTTTCTTTCAATATACCATTTAGAAACGCGGTTTTAACGTCCATGTGGTGTAAATGTAAATCAAACTGATTTGCCAGTGTTAATATAAATCTAAAAGTAGTTATCCGAGCCACTGGTGCGAACGTTTCGTGATAGTCTTGTAAATACTCTTGAGTGAAACCTCGAGCAACCAACCGAGCTTTATAACGTGTAGGTTCACCAAATTCATTATTTTTAATTGTAAATACCCACTTGCAACTTATAATATTAACATTTTTCGGTCTAATGACTAATGTCCACGTTTGGTTGCTTCGAAGCGACTCAATTTCATCCTGTATAGCGTTCAACCACTTATCAGAATCGTGCCTATCGAAAATATTCTTATATGATGTAGGTAAAGATTGCGTATCATTAAAAAGAGATAAAAATAAATCAGAATCGTGCATTTGCTTATAATTCTTTGGGGGTAATTCTCGAATTCTTTCGCTACGTCTTAAATTAGTGGTATTCGATTGACCGTCCAACGAATTGTCATTCAAAGAATCTTGTTGTTGATCTATTTTTAGCTTTGCCGAATCAATTTCGGGCTTACTAAATTTTGGGTTTCAATGTTGTCACTACTGCAACGTGTAGGGCGTGATTTTTCAAAGTTTAACTCGTCAAAAATAACATCGCGAGCTATAAAAACTTGATTATTTTCGATATTGAATAATCTATAACCGTTTGCATCGTAACCGATCAATATTGACTTGAAAGAATTCTCATCAAATTTAGCTTTGTTATGAACGTATGCAGTAGATCCAAACATTTTTAAATGATTTATTTTCGGCCTTTTACCATGCCACATTTCGTATGGTGTTTTATTTATCAGAGTTTTAGTGGGTAGTATGTTAATTAAATAAGTAGCTGTTAAAACAGCTTCACCCCAAAATATTTTATTTAATTTCGCACTTGTAACCAATGTTCGAGCCATTTCGGTTAATGTACGATTCATTCTTTCTGATACACCATTTTGTTGTGGGGTGTAAGGAACCGTTAAATGATACATTATCCCTTTGTCAACACAAAATTCTTTGAATTCGTTTGAAAGATACTCTCGGCCATTATCGTAATATAAATTAACAACTTTAGAATTAAATAAATTTTCACATTTTGTTACGTAGTCTTTCATATATTTATAAGCTTCAGATTTAGAATGCATCAAATACGTTACTGTATAATGAGTAAAATCGTCAATAAAAGTAATAAAATAATTTTTATCATCAAATGTAGGTGGTGTAATAGGACCACAAATATCGGAATGAACTATAAAAAGTGGCCTATTTCTAACTGATTTATCTTTTGATTTTGCAAAGGGCAACCGCGACTGTTTACCAAGTGTGCAAGACTCACATAATGTATCATTAGGCATAATATCATTAATTAGGTAACTATCATCAATTAAGTTTTTTTAGAATGTTAAATTTATTTTTGTTTAAGTGACCTAGACGCTTATGCCATAGTTCGTAAGATGTAGAAGTTTGAGACAAATTTAAATTATATTGAGATCGCGTATGAACTTGAAAAACTAATTTAAATAAATTATTACTGATAACACTCGACACTAAACACTTGATACTATCGTTAACATAAACACTGTTATTTTTAAATATAACAACCATACCGGCTTGTTGAATACGATATACAGATATTAAATTACATGGCACGTCCGGCGCATATAATACATTATTAATCGTCCCTTGAAAACCTAAATTAGTAGTGACATTTATTGTAACTTTACCGAACGCTTGAATGCTTTCATTGTTCGTAGCTATACCAATTTTAATCGGTATTGTGAACTCTGAGTAGGAAGAAAATAATTCCTTACTATTTACAACGTGGTCAGTTGCACCCGAATCTAAAATGAAAACAATATTATTAATATGATATTTATAAGAATTTGACAACTTACACGTTGAAAACATAAATGCGAAACTGTCCTCGTTATCGTTTCTGATTTGCAAAGCGCTCGCAGCTGCTGTTTTACTGCCGCTACTACCTCCATTTTGTTGTAACTTTTTGAAAAATCGACAATCCTTCTTCATATGATTTCGTCGTCCAAAATGATCACAATATAATTTTGAAATTTTATATGATGAATTTCCGGTGTATGACTTCTTTTTATAATAATTATATGATTTCTTTTTATCGAATCCAATTTTGTTCTGCGATTTGAATTTATTCGTTGATGTATGTAAAACTTTGAGTTCTGTCGTCGTGGTATTCTTTAGTTTGACTTCGTGATCTAGAAGACGAGTTTTTACAAAAGATAGATGCAATTGTTCCTCTCCAAGTGTTTCCAGCGCCGTTATAACACCATCGTATGATGTGGGTAGGGTTAAAAGTAAATGTGATATTTTATCCATCTCATCCAATTTTGCACCAACCGATATTAATTCGGTAATGATATTAACGAAATTGTTAAATGTTTGAATAGTGTCACATCTGGCTGTAGTTTCATATTAAGTAACTGTTTACGTAAAGCCAATTGAGTCGCTAAGCTCCTCCGCTCATATACTTTGTCTAGCTCGGCCATTATGGATTTTGCAGTAGAAGAACCTCTTGCAAAGCTTAAAAATGTGTCACCCAAGTAATCTACAATCGTACCTTTTGCTAGCATATTCTTCTTAATCCACTCATTATCTGGTATTGGTGGTGGTTCTTCGTCAATAACAGGCAATAACTGCATTTCTTCTAGTAGTGACCTTATACGAAACTTCCAAGTACTATAGCGATCACCGTTAAATTGTTGTATATTTCTTTTACTTCGCGAATCCATTTTGAGAAACACTTTTACTATTAATTTTAATTATTTAAACAACTTTAAACATAACCTGGGCCCATAACCTGAAGGGAAATGGGGTAGGTATAATAAGACACGTCTGCACTGTTTGACAATGATTTTAATAATAAATATTAAATAATCAAAGTAAAGATGTTCGTTGATTGAATGAGTGGTGAGCGAATGTGAATGAGTGAAAGATTGAATAATATAATGAAAGAGAAATCTTTTATCTATGGAGGCTTGAATTTTTGTATATTCCAACAATTTTAATAGCACTAAAGCTTCCAAATGGACCAAAGTAACCAAAAATTGCTTTTTACTTTTATTTTTACATTCGTTGATTTATAAATATGAGCAGCATTTGCAGGTCTACCCAGGATGATATGAACAGAGTCTTATGTTATAAGTATATATATTAAATAACAAAAGTTAAAATAAGAGGTGCTCTCAATGTCTAGTCTTCTAAAATATTTAGTGAGGTAAAGATAGTTAAGTAAGTGTTTAAAAAAATGTCATTATTATATTTCACGCACAAATAAAAATATAATAAAGCATATATTATTTACGCTTAGATGACTTCACGTTGCATTATTAAGATGTTAGGTTTTTATTATTTATATAAAACTGTTTAACTTTTATTTTCCGCCCGCGGCTTCGATCGCGTGTAAGGTACCATATACTTTAAGAAGATTATATATAGCTTCCATAGATTATGCTAAGATCTTATGATTAAGTCTATATTTCCAATATTTTTGGAGTCAGCATTATTTAATAAATTTATCAATAAACTTCAATGTTTTCTTGTTTAGGTCTTTCTTCATGTTTCAACGGCTTTCTGTCACGATGGTGTTGAAATCCTCGAGGAAAAGATGTACCCCTCAAAGCACAACCCCTTTGACGTGATCGAATGCTTGAAATGGATGGATGATGAGTTACTGGATTCTCTTCAAGAAACGTAAGTAAGAAGATATGTAGTTGACCGTGTACCTACATATGTTCACAGATCTTGGGTATAAAACTGGGCAAGGTTTAGTAAAAAAATATTAGATTTTTCTGTAAAGTAATTATCTCCAAGTGTCCGGCGTAGCGTGAGGGATGTTTTGTTACCGCAATGCTACTGGTTTAAAATTATTATCTGTCATCATGTAGATTTTTCTGTAAAGTAATTCTCAGCCTGGAGTTTTAGAAAAGTTTTACAGTGGACATACACTTAGAACACGTTAATCTTAATCAAATTTGCTGGTTCAAACGCGGTCTTTGGGTTTTAAGTTCACCTCGTGCTCGGCGAAGAAGAAAACTTTGTGACTATCTGCATACATGTATGCCCGCACCAACCCATTTAGAAGCAACGTGGTGGATTAAGTTGAGCCTTAGACTAGCAGTGGAACATTTTTATGGACTGTTACTGTACTTTAATTCTCAAAACTTCCAGATTAATCAAGCCATACCCAAATACGTATGGATATACTAAATGCTTGTCTGAGCAGGTTCTGACATCGTTCGTCGGAAAATTTCCCATCGCAATCGGCAGACCTTCGATTGGTGAGTTTGTGCGTTATATTTTAAAATGTCTATTATAAACAATTTTATTATTTTAAACAGACAAAGTATAAAATTTTCTAGCTTAGTTTTAAATATATTTAGTCAAGTAGCAACGGTGGTGACATCTCGGTAAAAAGAGTTAGTGAGTGATAGTTTTTGAGACGAAAACGAATTCATTTATATGATGATTTTTATTTCTGTACATTAAATAATTAAAAACAACTGGTTACCAATACTTTTTATCTGGAATAAATAAAGTGTAAAACAATTTTTAAACTTCGTCCATGGACATCTTCAACAAAGATGAACTGATGCGTACATGTACATTTTGATTGAATTCTTCCATATTATATAGCGTTCCTGCAAAACTGCGTGAAAAAAATGATCTTGACGTACGTTCATTAGTGGTATGCCAGGCATACATACATAGTGTGGATGAAAATTTAAGGCTTAACGTGTGATGTAGTGGTAAGGCTTAATGGAATGCCATTATTTTAATATATATATCTATATTTTTTAATTTTTGACAGTGATACCATCGGCGAAGGAACCAATGCCAGGCTGGATAGATAATATAAATGGTCCAAGCGGTGTTGTGTACGCGGCGTCTAGAGGTAAGTTGATTTACGAATCAAAATTTATTTGTTAAATGTTGTAAAAACTTAATAACCCATATCTAACAAATGAGTATACCAATATATTATGTACTTATATAAAAATTATACATTCAGCTCGATGATGAGGGTAAAAATACAAAGCTGGCTTTCAGTGTTTTTTTGAGAAGAATCGATTTTTCATCTTACTAAGCAAGTAAGTGATCACTGGCTCAATAGTTAGACCACGGGTTAAATTTAGGGCAAGCACCACTGAATTTCAAAAGCGTAATTAGCGTTAAAAATTCGACTTGCAACATGGCCGCCATAGTAGATTTCAACCAATTATATCGCGTCAATTCTACGTCAATGTTATTTATTGGTGTTTACTCCTGTAGTTGGAATAGACTTTATGGTACTATTTTCTTTTTTTTCAGGAGTGTTGCATTCAATGTACTGCACAGAATCAACGAAGACCGACGCTGTTCCGGTTGATATTTCCATTAATGGTCTGATTCTATTAGCATATTTTACAGCATTAGAGAGGTAAGGTCAAATTATTTATAATCAGACATAAAATGGTCTGTAGCTTTGTGTTGTTGTATTTACAGGCACAAAGGACATAACATATTAGTTCAAATAATAGTATGGCGTTAACAGTTTAAGGAATACACTGAAAATATCTATGGGCGATAGTGATCACTTACTATTAGGTTGTAAATATACTGTCTTTCTAAATAAAAACAAAACACCGTCTATACTTCTCCAGTTTGTATGATAACGATGATGCTATGTGCCTGTAGTTAAACAGGCTCCGCATCAATCGAACTGGAAGACAGTAACACAAATTATAAATACCCTAGACGTACCGTTATTCTTGACATTTATAGAAATAATAAGTCTTGTTATAAGACGTGTCATGATATTGTCATTGATTCGAATATATATATTTGTAACATATATTTCTCGGTGAATCGCATTAAAAAAAATGCATTGCATTATTAAAGAGATATAAGCATTTTTCTAGAAAGATAAATTTTGTTTTTAGTAACCCTATGTTCTTTTCTATATTTCTGACAACGTATATGCAAAAAACCGTGTATCTTGATGATCGCTTGCATATTTCATACATGCTCATATTAGCATGTATAAATTACGATGACCGGTCACAATTGTTTTTTTTCCGAACTGTTGTCCGTTTATAATTATTGATATTTTCAGGCCGAAAGACATCAGAGTATGTAATATAACTCAATCTGGATTAAACGCAATTACTTGGAAGGAAACATCTGCCTATTGTGAGTATAATTTTTAATAACATTTTAGTAATCGTCTAGTAGTCGATATTGGACTATAATCAGTATTGAAAATATTAGGAAAATATATGTTTATATTAGCAACCACAGAATGCTCCGAGCATATTTCAACATACCATCCAAATCAAAATTAAGTCGGCCCATCAAAATAAAACCTCAAACTCCAAACAATGAAGCATCGATAGCCACCATTACAAAAAACTTAACTCTCTGCAGGAAACACCTATTCAATATCTAAACACTCAACAAAAATATAATGTACAACACGAAATACTAACAACAAAATCACAAAACAATAAAGGCGAACCGAACGAGAACAAAAACTTGTCTCATAAAATAAATAAACTTCTAGAAAAAAGGTTGAAATTGATTAATATTACATACAAAACAAAAAGTATCAGGAAAGAAATAAGCAAAGTGAGTAAAGAAATAAAAACACAAATTAAGAAAGACAGAGAACGCCGTAGACGTGTGGTTTTGAGAAACATGCCATCAAGACTGGAGGCATCAAGAGAGCTGTTAAGCTGTTGAAGGATAAAACAACCTGGATACCCAAAATGAAAGATCAATATTCTATGGAAAAGACTAGAAGACTAGATATATTGTCAATAGCTACTAAATTCTACGAAGACTTATATTCCAGGAAAAATGACCTAGACGAGACCGATCGAAGCAGTAACGACGGTGTGTCACCTATCTTAGAAGATATAATCAAAGCCATCGAAACACAGAAAACAGACAAAGCCCCTGGACCCGACTACATCAGTAATGAACTACTAATCGACTGTAAAAAAGTTGTACCTACTGTGTATGCTACTGGACCTGGATATAGAAAGCCGCAAAGTCGATCTAACTATGAATACCTTTAAAAGCAAAGTATTGACAAACGCGATCGAAGACCCTATTATATTAAATGGTGAATCGAATATGTACAAGAGTACACTTACTTAGGCCAGCTCATTTTACCAACTAATTCAATGTCAAAAGAAATAGACACAAGCATAGGTAACGCATGAAAAACTTATTGGAGACTAAAAGAAGTTATGAAAAATAAAGAAACTAAGATGTTTGTTAAAAAGAAGCTATTTAATACCTGTGTGCTGCCAGTATTCACTTATGGCTGTCAAACTTGAGCACTAACCAAAGCACTAAATGAAAAAATTAAGACATGCCAAACAGCGATGGAGTAAGCAAAATAGAACCATTAGAAAGCGCACGAAAGTAGATGACGTTAGATTATATAGATAGTTATTAAACTAGAATTCGGAAACTCAAGTGGAAATGGGCAGGTCATATAATAAGAGGTACTGAGAAATGGAACAAAACTTTGGTTTTCTGGTATCCCAGGAACGCTAAAAGAAACGCGGAAGACCGTTTCGAAGGTGGGAAGATGAAATCGAAGCAACAGCAGGGAATACATGGACCAGGACCACACTAAATAAAATGGAATGGAAAGGAATGGAGGAGGCCTTTGCCAAATGTGGCTAACAGACTAAGTTGTCGATGTCAATTCATCAGAGTGATAATTTCAGTAATGTAAAATGTAGCAAAAATGATGTAGTTTTATATTAGGAAAATTATGTTTGTTATGCATCTTTTGGACATTTTCCACTCTGACAATCATTAATGCTGCCAACAAATAAACTGACACTAGATTCATTAGTTTTATATTTTTTAAACAATCAAAAAAGTACACATAGAATCATCGAACATCCCGAAAGAAATATCTAGTTCTAAGATCACAAGTAGCCTGAACGGCTTTATTTTGTAGAGTAAAAGCCATTTTTTTGTCTGAAGCATTATATAATCCAAATAATTGTTGGCCATTCATATTTTTGTCTAACAGAAGACTAGTCAGCGTCAATTTCCTATCACACTATTTTTAACTTATTTTATTATTTTTCAGGGCAGAAATATTTAGCTGAATACCCATTGTCCTACAGCTTATGGTATCCGGTAGCGACAGGAAAAAATTACAAAATTCAACATCAAATAGCAGTATTTTTCACCCAAACACTCCCAGCTTACTTCGTAGACTTAATTTTGTTCATCCTAGGAAAAAAAACATTGTAAGTTATAAAAAATATTCTACAAATCAAATTAATATATTTTATAAAGCAAGTAATATCTACATGGGGAAGGAATGGTAAAAGGAAATCTTTCAAAGAGTATCCATATATACTTGTTTACAAGACAGTGTAACAAACATCTGGACTTTTTTTTAATTTTAACGATTTAATAATTGATTGTAATTAAACCCACCTATTTCTTACATAACCAAACACCAACACCAAACAGTAATACCTATTTGTGTGTTTAAATGTTTTAACGGTTACTGGCACCAGGAACATAATAACTTGGAACATAATATTATGTTCAATTGGTGCCCACTTTTCATCAAGTGGCCCATTAAGTAATACGACACATTACATGCTCGTAAATAACTTTTCGTTACTTATCGTTCACAAATAAAATATATTTAAAATATAAATAAATGTTATACTCGAGCTGGTTAAGAAAATATCGTCAGGAAACCTGCGTATGAAATTCGGTCACACGTGTATGTATACAAACAGTATCGACAAACATTGGAGTATTGTTGTGATGTATACTCCAAACCTGCGCCTCAAAAGTAGAGAGTAATGTTCTATGAGTAATTCCTTACACAGTTGGTTGGAAGAGATCGCTATGTATGCGATAAGTTCGCCAAAGTTGTATGCTACTCATAATTAGGGTGTATCCATGTTTTAATCTTTTTGGTGTACGATAAGTATAAAGTACCAGCAGGATTTCTTTTATTTCTAACATTTACAGCATGATAAATTTGTCGAAGCGCCTCGACGCTGGCATGGAAGTGTTGGAATACTATACTGTAAGGAATTGGACATTTAAGAACGATTACTTCAAATCATTCGAGACTAAATTATCAAAGGACGAACGAGAAATATTTACTACAGATTTGATGGTAAGTATTGTTTAGGATTCATTTAATAAATAATTTAAGAGGGAAGGTTACTTAGGTAATTTCGTACAGTAACAGCCTTTGAATGTCACATTGCTGAGCTAAGGCCTCCTCTCCTTTTTTAAGGAGAAGGTTTTGGCGCTTATTCCTTATTATTAGGTAATTTCATAATGATCGGTTAACATCAACCCTGATATTTCTTGGTGTAATAAGTTCTGTTTCTTCACAAATAGAGGAGATTGCACCAGCTCCGTCCAAAAGTGGGACATTTAACGGCTGGTTTAACGATTATGTTGTAATGGATTCGAGTAGCACTTTCTGTGAATAGTAATAAACCCACCCACATTTTAAAAGTCCGTCTCATGGTTTGAATCTTGTGCTTCGTGATTTACGGCCTTATAGCGCACCACTAGACCAACGACGCAATCAGTTATGTGTAGTATAAAAGTTTTTACACTATTATTCCAAGGTGCAATTATTAAACAGCAAACGGAAAAAGATATAATTTAGATAAATATGTTTTTTATTTTATTTTAAATAGATTGGCTGACTGGCCACCTGGTGGTAATATGATGACTGTGTGATATCTACCCAGAAGAAAACGTACAAAACCTTACCAGCGAGTAAATATGTAATGTAATTATTTTTTATTTATTTCAGTTGATAAATTTGGATGAGTATATGAAGAATTACATAAAAGGCATGCGTGAGTTCTATTGTAAGGAAGACGATTCAACTTTGCCTAAAGCCAGGAAATTGCACAAAAGGTACTGAATTTAACAACAAATAAAAAATATATTTTATAAGCTATCCTAAATCCTGGCTTCGCACGTGTACAATAACGGTCTATTTAAAACGTTTATGCATATACATATAACTTTTAGTTTACACGGTTAAATAGCTTACTAAAACTACTATTGGCATAATTTCTTTACATTTTCTCGTGAGTATTTTTTTCCATCTGCAACATTCGTCATATTTCAATCTATTTACACAAAACCGTAATGAGTTATACACCTAAACCTACTTCATGGATCCCTTCGTCCATTGGTGAAATCCGTATGAAAATTCGTTGGTTAGTTATTGAGTTTATCGCAGACAGACAGACATGGAGGGGAAATTTGTTTTATAATATGTAGTGATTCGACTAGACTATTAAGGACACGATTGTATCGTCATTTTACAAGATTAATTTAAATTTAAAGTCAACATTGGTTCTAAATGCAACGAGGAGATAAAGCAAGTAACTGAATAGCTACTTTTTAAAACAATTTCCCACTTAAACATAAGTTTTATCAAATATAGCTTAGCGTGCGTACCGCGTCAATTTCGCCAAGCAAATATCCCTCCCACGCGGTGAATCTTTTCAAACGGTATAGGTGATAATAGACACATGAATATTTAATTTGTATGCAGTATAGCCATATATACAACATTTTTAGATCGGTTTTATAATAAATTCATCACATTTTTTTAATTTAGACCAGCTCTTGTCACATTTAATTAAAGAAAATAGAACAGTGATTCCGTAATGTCGATATATATATGTATATTAATTTGGATTGATACATATATTTAAATATAAACATTTTTATCTTTTTTTCAGATTGTATTACCTCCATATAGCTTTGAAGACAATTGTATACGCATTATGTGCGTATGTCATATATCGCATTTATATAAAATTATTCTAAATATACAAAAAAATTTTTTTTTAACTATGTAAAATGAGGTGGTAAATAAATTTAATTTATTATATTATGTACTTTGTTTTATTATTACATTTTAATTTATTAATTTTTACAAATTTATAAACCGTATGTTCTCGCCACACATAGCAGACTACAAATTATGTCGTCAACCTAGAAGTCACGAAAGAGATTCTAAATTAACATCAGATAACCTGTCAATTATTTTACAACTCAAATTTGATAAACAACGTCAAAACAATAACACCATTTTTGTTATAATTTTTCCTTTCAATCCAAAATGTTTCGAAAAATAATATCTAGAAATTATTCGTGTTGTAATAAAAAGGATTTTCGATTAGAGAAAATGGGAAGTCTTACAAGAAATGTTACTTCAAAGTAACGCATTGCTTGTTTGATATGGATGGGACTGTTTTGAGTGAGATATGATACCTTATGAATTTTTTTATAGCAAGAAATTTTGATATTCTCATGTCTGATCCACCAAGGGTGATCAAGGGTAGCCGCCTGCGCTGAACATATAGTGAACAAGTGTGCGCAAACATAGGTGCACACTATTCCTTCACTTCCATAATCTGATAGGACGGCAAATCCAATACGACCAAAACAAGATCAGCCGTATTGCCATTGGCTTTATGTGCTTTCCGAGGCACGGAAGTGTACACTTGGTGGGGCCCCCTGTGTAAGCCTATCTGATTCTGTAATCACTATTCACATATTCATTATATATTTAACCGCCAAACCGCAATGCTTAGAATTTTTTGTTCGGATTTGAAGGGCGAATAAACCAGTGTGCAAGCACAAGGGACATTTCATGTTAGTTCCTAAGGTTGGTAAGAAAGGGTTTATACTTCTTCCAGCGCCAATGTAACCTTCCTTCTTAATAAAAAACACACTTCCAACTTCTCCAGGTTTTTTCTGAGTTTTTTTTGACAGTCATCTTTAAATATATATATATAAATATTATTGAACCCGGCACCTATAATTTCTAGATTCTGAAGTTATTTACCATAAAATGATAAAGGAAATATGCGAAAAATATAACAGAGTATATACAAAAGATTTACAAGTCAGGGTAAGTGATTTATGTACTTTAACATGAACTTATATGTATATTATTTAGTAGTACTTTTACATTTACTAGATTTAAAGCGATTGACTGTGAGGTAGTTAAACTTATGGGAGCAGAAGTTTGACCTTCGAGTACGTAGCGCCCTTTTTATCGCTTTTAAAACGCCTTTACGTGAATCCTCCGCAATGGCCTATGCCTCCGTATTTTCATGCAGAACAGCCACCGTGATCAATGATAGGAATACACAAGCCTTATGGTCGAAAAAAGCAATTATGTATAATGAATTTACTCGGTTCACTGCTATATTTTGGTATATTCTCGCCATCTTTAGGT
The DNA here is from genome assembly GCF_905147045.1 of Nymphalis io. Lineage (NCBI taxonomy): Eukaryota > Metazoa > Arthropoda > Insecta > Lepidoptera > Nymphalidae > Nymphalis > Nymphalis io. The sequence continues at coordinate 4,862,745 of NC_065914.1, forward strand.
CATCTGTCAACCTGGCTGGAGAACGCCCTTGCGTTTGCCGATCCGCAGTCTCCACCCTAAAACACGTTTGCTCCAACGGCCTCGCGTCGATCTAAATGACTTAAAATAATTAGAAAATTAGTTTAAAGGGTATTGATATCGACTACGCTAATTCAAAACTTTGCAGATGTACGGTGTAACTGATAGACAAATTTGTGAAACTATAGTCAATGAATTGAAAATGCCGATATCCATTAATGAATTTGAAAAGCAATTGGGAGATTTAGCTGAGAAATTGTTGCCGAGTGCGCCGTTACAAAAAGGTTATTTATTTATAAATGCTCTACTGCTGGACAGGCGTTCTTTTTATATTATAGGTAGGTGGACGCGACATTACACACACACAACGCCCATAGACATTGGCAATATAAGAAATGTTAACCATCTCCAACCAAAATTGGGAACTAAGATGTTATATCCCCTGTGCCTGTAATTACTCTGGCTCACTAACCCTTCAAACCAGAACATAACAATACCAAGTACTACTGTTTTGCGGTAGAATATCTGATAAGTGGGAGGTACCTACCTACCCAGACGAGCTTGCACAAAGCCCTACCACCAGTGAAAAGTATTCTTAAGGTTTGAAGCTGATTCCAATACTTTATTCTATTGTAGATTGATGGACGCAATCACACATGCTGATTTCCTAAATAAATAAATAATCCTGGTTGGAATAGTCTTTATGATGTTTTATTTAACCGTCGAGCACGAAATTAGTTCATGGATCCAAATTATATATATGAAAGTTGAGCACCTATAGTAAATGAATACAGAGGATATTTGCCAACAAAGTCTGTTTATGCTTGATTTTTATATAAATCGGTCCTTCACCTATGGGCCAGGTTATGTTTTTGAAGTATTTTCCGGCATGCAAACCAAAAAGTCTTATCCGCAAATCACATTAATTAAAGTTATAACTCAGGAGCAGAACGTCTTCTAACTCATCTCCACGACAGCAAGATTCCAACGGCGTTAGCGACGAATTCAACTGAGCAAGCGGTTAGACTTCATGCTACGGCCAGACCGAAGCTGTTTGGTTTATTTCATCACAAAGTATGTATCAAGGTTTATGATCAAAACTATTATTTGGGGGTCTTTATCAACGCATTAGAACCCAAAATAATGATTGTTACAATTTTTGTCTCTGTGTATTTGTACAAGCTAATCTTAGAAATGGCTTAACTGATATGGGTGCGGTTTTCAATAAGCTATCGTAGCAATCTTCACTTAAAATTTAATGTTTGTTTTATTTCAATCGGTTTATAAATAAAAAGTTATGTCACTTTATAGAATCATATCGAACATTTATTCGAAAAAAAAATGCTATAAAATAACTGTTCAGTTGAATTAGCTGAAACTTCAGCTACCTATAAATGATAGTCTGTAAAATGATGATGATTGAAAGCTTAAAGGAACAAATAAAAGTGAAAAAAACAGCTTCAAAGACTTAGATTCTTCCTATGTAAGTTGAGTTCAATTCTACATAACCAATCATACTCAAACGTGCCCACGCGTATATAAAAAGTGCGCCGCCTGCCGCGCTGTTGTTGTATTGGTATGTCGGAGACGCACGGCGCTCCCTGGTAACAGGGACCTCTGTCTATATTTGTTTGTAATATATTTGTGATATAAGTAGCAGTGGCTTATTAATAAAAAGTTAAAATATAAACTTATTATACAAGATTATTTTTTGTTTATATAATAACGAAGTTTGGTATTGTTGTTTCAATCAAGGTAAGCGTGACAGATCCAGAAGTGTCCCGAGGGAAGCCAAAACCTGACATATACCTGGTGGCAGCATCCAGATTTCCTGATAAGCCGAAACCGAAACAGGTTACACTGTATGCTATTTAAAAATGTAAAGAAATCAAATTTAGTCGTTTACTTACCAAGCTCGGTTCGTTCAATAGCATTGCACAACTAGCGTGCAAAGACCTCTTATTCACCCATATGTAAAAGAATATAAAAGACAGGTCAAGTACAATAAGTTCAGCTCATTACCATCTTAATTAGAAAATATTTCCAAGTGTTATGTTGATTACATATGTATTATTATTATTGAGTATAGTTTATAATAAGGACTGTTTAAATTACAGTGTCTTGTATTTGAAGATTCATCAGTTGGTGTGACGTCAGCGGTAGAAGCAGGAATGCAGGTAAAATTTATGTATTTATAACATAAAGTTACATCGAAAAGTTATTATATTTCTTTTTATAATAGGAGTTACTTCAATTATGTCTGAGTGTGTCTGTGTATGTCTTTATGCAAGTATGTCTGAGTAAGTAGCACACACCCATCAAATATTCAACCGCTAAACAGCAATACTTATTATAATTGTGTTTTGCCATAAAAGACGAGTGAGCCAGTGTTATTACAGGCACAAGAGAAATAACATTATAGTTCCCAAGGTGAATGGAAATAGGAATCTATACGCAGTGGTGATCACACCATCAGGTCCATTTGACTCTTTATAATTAGCTTAATAAAAATTGGTGATGCTTAATTGGTACCTTACCCAGGTAGTCATGATCCCTGACTCACGTCTCGATCGAGAACACACACGTCACGCGACAATCGTCATCAAATCTCTAATGGACTTCCAACCAGAGCTATTTGGTCTACCGCCATTTGATGATACTCCCAGACGATACAGCAGAATTGAAGAAAATCCACCGTAATTCAGTAGGCTATTCTGTAAGAGCAAACTCGATCACCGCGGAAAACAGTCGTAAAATGTCAGAAAGTGATACGCGACATTGAACATAACAATAATAATATTTCAAGAGTACACGCATCAAAATTGTATATCAACATAAGTCGGCTGTCGACATTTCACTTGTGAGTAATGAAGTGAGCTATTACAGAATAGCAATGCATTTCTAGAGTGTGTTTAAAACGAAAATTAAACTACTGCGTTATAGAAGTGTCAAGTAATGTTAACTCTTTCATTTCTGTGTGCCAAGTGCGTGTTTTCTTACTTATTCGATAACTTTGACGTTAACAATTTGTATAGTATTGCGGTAATTGTCACTAGATGGCGCTGTTTTCATTTTATAAAAATAGCAATTAACGTCAATCGAATAAGTAAAAATCACTAATCGCACTGTTAAAAGCGTGTTAACGTAAACAACATTTTAAGAACATTGTTACCACGCCTTAATCGATATATTGAAATTATGAAACCTACAATGATATTTATTGTTGATTTACAGTTGATTTTTATAAAGAACAAAAGACAAAATTAGTATATTAGTTTTTTTTTATATATTAAAAATTAAATTAATTTATTATACAAATTAAACGTCACTTTAATTTCCTTAACTCTAGACATTTCGTAGTGAACCACATCCTCGCTTTCATTCGATGAGAGATTCGAGAGTTCTAGTTTAATGCGGTTTTAGTCTCTACTACAAACGCAAAAACATCTCCTTACTGATTTTTCTGTACCTTTAAGTCAATCTTCAAAACAAACAAATATTTAATTTTTATACTTCCGTTTATTTATACTTTATTAGTAAACTATGAACAGACTTTTTTATAATATACAAAATTAAAAAAAAAAAACACATTACAAATTTATATTCAAATACACATTACAAATTTATAGCAAAAACACGCCGTCTAAAAGATTGTCCTGTAGCATTGTACCCAAGATGGCATAAAAAAAGATGGCAAACTGGCATTGGCGCTCTGCACCGCTAGACTCAGCCTTTAGGCTAAATAAGCTACACACTTTAGTTATGTATATTTTGTATAAGTGTACATAAACTAACAACTTTATACTATTTGCTATTAATAGCGCAATCTGTAGTTCCAATTATTTTTTCACCAAAAAGTATTTATATGTTCCAAAGAAACTCGTGAAAAAATAAAAATAGGAAATCATTCACATTGACAGCTAGTCAATCATTTACATAGCACATTGACAGATGAAGTTTTATACATATATATTTGTTATAATCGTTATATTTTTACGTGAAATTGGTACAGACGGTAATCCTGAATTATTTTTGAAAAGCGGTCTAGAAACGCCGAATCCATCATCGATTGGATTAATATTTTTTATAAAGATAAATAATACGTCCAATGATAATGATTACAATGTAGAAATAACTCCAGATGAATGCTGTCTTCAAGATGCTGGAGAGTTGAATTGTGATTATTTGAATATTATAGGAGGATGTTTGGATTTTATTTCAAAAGGTAATTTGTGAGACAAAGATAAAAGAACTTTATTTCATGTAACAAATTTTAAAGAAATGAGAGTAATTTATACTCTTTGTATAGATGTTATTAAAGTATTGAATGGTTTATTTTATTTACACTTAAGTATTGTTTTCTGTTTCTTTCATTCTTTAATTAATTGTATTAAAACAATTTCGACGCCTTTTTTCCTTATGCATTTAATAAATTTTACTGAGACTAAATTTTATTACAACAACAAACTACAAGCGATTAATAGTCGTTGTTAATATTTGAAACGCTATTACAAATAGTAGTACGTAGAATGCAACTGTTGATTACGAAATGAAATCCTTTAAATTATTATGAAAATTGTTTATTATGCTTAATGTATACATTTTAGGTGAAGTTAAAACTTCAAGTGTTGCTGCGCCTCTGTTAGATATCTACGGAAGAAATGGTTTCTGTAATGTGTTCATTGACTCAAAAACAAATAATGGTCCTAATAAAAGAGACGCTTTAAAAATTAATTTCGATACAACAATTGAAAATAATGATTTTAAATTTGTCGGGAAATACAAGCATTGTAATAATAGAGATGAAGATCCATTAAACGATTGTAGACCAGTCAATTGTGATACTTATTACAATGGCAAGAAGCCTTATTTTAGCAGGAAGCATAAAAGATGCATTGTCGTACCTCCATGCGTTTCTGACGATGAATCTGAATATCCAACTGTTATATATAATCCAATTAGTAACCAATGTGATGAACAATCAATAAACGAAAGGGATTTAGAAGATATCAAAGAATTTAGTTCAGATAGAGGGAACAGATACGCTAAAGACGTGTTGATCGTAAGTAAATTCGAGCCTAATGCAACAGAATTTATCGACACAATTGATTTGATAGATAACACGATAAGAATAACCACTTCAATACCAACGAAACACAAAGCTGAATCTGAAACGAAACAAGTCAAAAATTCTTGCATAAAATCGTTTTGGAAAAGATATTTTATGGACAATAAGTGGACTCTAATTGTCCTCAGTTCTGTCGTTACAATACAATGTTTTTTGATTTGGACAATGTTTTACTGCTTAACTAAAACGTGTAACTGTTTCGAAGAGAAGAAGGTTGTTAGGAAGTTTTTCAACTACCGTCAAGATGTATCAGTTACAACACCTTTAATTAGTACAAGTAATATTGATATTGAGACAGATTTTCAATATTTAAGCGAAACTTCTAATAACGCCGAGCAAAAAATTAAATGTTATAAGGCGTGTCAGAAGGAGAATCAGAATTTAAAAACAAGTATGTCTGATGATATATTATCTAAATGCTTAAATAGACGAGATTGGAAGAAATATAAAGCCAAAGCAGTAACTGAAATAAATAAAGACAATGAAGTTATTAAAGAATTAAATAACACAGAATATATTGATTCAACTAAGTCAGAAAAGGTTAAACGAAATTGCGATGTAAAAGTTGCATTTGAAGATGAAAAAACTGACAATAACAATAAAACTAAAACAGTAAGCGTAGTTGATAAAACAGATAGATTGGAACTAGAGGAATCTGACGTCGAACCGAATAATACGTCTTCGGAGAAAGAAATTAAGTGTCACAGTTATAATTGCTTCGATGTATCTGGATTAAGGCCGAAGAGAAATAATAGTGGAATCAAAGGTCATTTATCTAAACTTGGTGCTGAGTCTATTTCAACGGAAAAAGGCGCCCAAGTTTATTTCTCCAATGACTCTATTGACGATTTCTTATCGGAGCGAGGTGTTACTTATCTCGCAGGTGAAAATATATCAAAATACACGTTTTCAAGTGATTTTAATGATGTAAAAAAATCTGCAGAATCTACGCTCTCTAGTAAAACATCGAAGAATTTTGTTAAAAATATTTTATATTTGCTTCGTAAGAAATCTAAGCTTGGCACATCATCAGATCCTGGTCGAAATGAAGACGTGGATATGAAATTGATTCACATGTCAAAGGCATCTGTGTATACATCCAGTAATGATTCTGATTATGTTAGGACTTTAAAAAGGAACGATTCAAGGACATCCTTCTAATTTATAAGGTTTTTTTAGTTTATATTGTTTTAGGTGAAAGAAATTCATACATGTTATATTTTTATACTAAAAAAACTTATTCACTTAAAAAATACTTATTCCAAAAAACTTTCATTTTTATGTACGCCGCTATCATCTAACCCAGTGTTTTCCAACGTGGGGCCCACGCCCCACAGGGGGCAATTTGATAGTTAAGGGGCAATTTAAAAATGGATTTGACACGACTTAACCCTTTTGTAAATTATTTACAGTGATTTACTGATAAAAAAAGAAATCGACTTAATATAACACAACGTGAAGACTTGAGGTTAAAGCTAAGCAAATTGGAACCTAATATAAAACCTCTGTGCAGCAAGCATCAAGGGCAAGGATCGCACTAAATGAATATAGAAAAATCAATATTAAAATTATTTTAAATTTTAATTTTTCATTATATGTTTGGAAATTTTACTTACGATGTTTTGATAACAATTTCATAGTGATTTCTTCCTAAAACTTATTATTTATATTTCAGGGGAACAAAACAATTCTTAAAGGTTAAAATTATGTATGGAGGGCATAAAAATTTTAGAGATGTTAGGTGAGGCATGCCTTAAAAAGATTGGGAAACACACATCTAAACAATCATTGCATATTGCATAACATAGTTCCCCCCTGCTGTGTTTGCCACGTCTGTCTGTATGAACACCATAAACTTAAAATCTATATAACAAATTCTCATACGGTTTTCACCAACCAATGGAATGATTGAAACACATTTTAGAAGAACAAAGAAAAACAAAATTTCATGGTTCCAAGTATATTATAATATTACTATTTTTTATCATTTGTCTATTTCATTATCGCTAGGGCAAAGTTTACAGATACAGGGTGGACACAATGTTGAGGTCGGCTCCGTTGGTAGGGTCACGTAGCGCTCAGGGGTCACCTAATAAAAAAAAAAGTGAATTGTTCAGCTTCTAAATTGCTAATGTAGCCATTGAGGCTATACAAAGCCTGCGCGGTTCATATTATAGTGCACAAGTGTATGCACAAACATAACCTCTCTATTCTGATATTCTCATAATCTGATGGGACGGAAAATCCAGGTGGTTTGTCAGTCCTATTTCATCTTGTGGGATCTGCCCACCCAGACTGGTCGGCCCATTGTTTTTTTATCTCGCATGAAGGGGGGTTATGTGGGCGTCATCGGCGCCGGAGCCCACAACAAAACCAACGGTACCCACACCGTCTCATCGAGGGCGTCACGAGATCCCTTGTCCCTCCACTTATTAATTTATCTCATTAATTATAGATATAGAATAGACATAAAGTATGATTTTTTTATATATTTCACCTTTATTTTTGGAAACTTAATATTCCCTCTCAATTTGAATAGTGATATCGGACCCCGTGTCACGCATTCACACTGAAATTTTACATTAAAACATACATAAGCAGACCACTACTCTTTGCAGTCAATTTATTCTTTTATTTATCAATTTATTATTTTATAAACGGTACTATTTAACGAATCGTTATTGTATACCAGTCGCTCAAGACTGTCGTTGACTCAAAGTCGCTTTTGAGTTACGACGGGCTACTTCGACGTAACGTTTTTGAACGTTGTTTTAATTTCGAGCTTTAGATGACGTCAGCGTATGGTTTTGAGCGTCAGATGAGGTTTACTGGTGGTAGAGCTTTGTGCAAGCCCGTCCGGGCAGGTACCACCCACTCATCAGATATTCTACCGCAAAATAGCAGTATTTGATATTGTTGTGTTCCGGTTTGAATGGTGAGTGAGCCAGTGTAATTACAGGCACAAGGGACATAGCATCTTAGTTCCCAAGGTTGGTGGCGCATTGGTGATGTAAGCGATGGTTAACATTTCTTACAATGCCAATGTCGTATATAGTACCAGACATTATAACTAATATGATTGTATATAACAATCTATATATACTATATACTAATGGTAATAGGAGTATCCATATTTACCAATGACGTCATATTATGACGTCAAATATATCAACTCAAGGTCATAATAGTTTATTTTTAATCTTAATTGGTGTCTGCTATATGTTAAAAATATTTAATTTCGTTTATATACTTACGCCAGGCTGTTAAATAAAATAAATAAATGAAATAAGTAGGCATATTTCATTTTTAAACTTAATTATTAAATTATTTACTTAAAAATATTATACTTACAATCTGAAAAAATAATGAAATATTAAATTTTGTCATTCAAAATAGGTCATTCTAACATTTTTATTATCTGCAGTAGTTTTAATCATATTATTTTATTCTTTATATCATTTAAATAAAGTGCAATTATTTATGCAATTATATATATTTAAGCGAAATACCACTGCCTGACTAACTCATCACGAGATCTCCGAATCTATAAGTCCGTCTTGCAATTTAGCATAGTTACTCATTTCGAGACATAGACGCTCACTAAGAATTTAACGCAAATCACATCCAAAATAAAATACATTGAAATCCAATTTCGATTCCCTAGGATAAATGAATAAAAGCCCCTATTACATATATTTTTATTGCGTTGACGTGTAAAGTATTTTAAAAAAACTTACTGATCGACCCTGAAAAAAATAATATGATTATTTATTATAAGAGTTATTATTATTTCATATTTATATCTCTGACGCTATGTTACGTTTTTAAAGCTAAACCACTAAATCTTTATGGAGAAAGGTTGAACTCATAGGCTTCTTTTAAGCCTGCCCTCCCATTATCGCGTGAGCAAACCGAATGAAAGCTAGTATAATATATATGTGCAAAAAATATACTTACAATCGTCTGTAAATAGAGAGTTATAAATATTTAAATATTTCTTAATAATAAATAATTTAACATTTTGTATTTCATTTTTGAACGATATATTACAATATACATAAAATGTGTGTGGAACCTCCGATCAATTTTAGTTAGTTAGATTATTATTTGCGTGACATACTATAATGACGTAACTACATTACAATGTTTTAGGTTATAATGTATATTAAGTTGAATTTCTGACTTTACAATGTTATATAATGTTAGAAATGTCATCATCGTTAAAAAGTTCTAAATTGTCTATGGTTACATCTTAATATCTTTGATTAGTGACAAAACGCCACAAGGCTTCATTTGAGTTGGTTCTATGTCGAATGACTGTCATAATTAACACGTGTGTGGAATATTAAATAAACAATACATAACATAAAAATACATTTCAAATTAACATAAAATAATATAAGCGCATCTTTATTTATCTACAGTAAATCTTGCGTAATGTGAGATTGCACATATATAGATTCAGACAAACTTACTTGGTACTGAAAAACATATGTATATTAAATAATTAATAAAAGTTAAGTAAATATTATAATAAGTAAATATTATATGTTATAAAGCCGAGATGGCCTAGTGGTTAGAACGCGTGAATCTTAACCGATGATCGTGGGTTCAAACCCGGGTAAGCACCACTGAATTTTCATGTGCTTAATTTCTGATTAAAATTCATCTCGTGCTTGACGGTGAAGGAAAACATCGTGAGGAAACCTGCATGTGTCTAATTTCATTGAAATTATGTCACATGTGTATTCTACCAACCCGCATTGGAGCAGCGTGGTGGAATAAGCTCTAAAACCTTCTCCTCAAAAAGGGAGAGGAGGCCTTAACCCAGCAGTGGGACATTAACAGGCTGTTACTGTATACTGTAAGTAAATATTATAAAGTATATAATATACGATATTTTATCCATACTCACGGTGAGCTTCAAAGTAAAAATAAGTTACATAATACAATAATGATAATGAAATCAAATATTTTTAATTATTTACGATTCAAAACATACCCATTTCTATAAAAAATTAAAATAATAATTATAAAAAAATTTATATAAAGTTTATAAATATATCATTACGTAATTATTTTAAAAATTTTACCTCTGTCTGTAAAAGAAATTTATTTATAAATATGTATTGTTTAATAATTTTTCTTCTTAATTGAGCAAACTCGTAAACCTTTGTTTCTGCGTTTGTATACATTATAAAAAAAGAGATCATCAGCTGTCCATATTCATGTGAAGTGTTGATGCTTAATATTATATATACGTTTATATAAATTTAAGTATAAGCCTTCCCCCTTCCTTCTTTTTAAATCCACGCGAGCTGGTTCTCGATGTCACCGCCTAACTGTGACATCAATTCCATCGCGCACAAAGAAATTTGACAACTCCTTTCTTTGTCGCACTTCCAAAAAATGGAATTCCTTACCAGCTCACGTGTTCCCCTCCTCTTACAACCCGGGTTCCTTCAAACGAGGCGTGAAGAGGCATCTTGCGGGCCAGCAAGGCGGGGACGGCTAGTACAGAACATTCTTCCTGACTGTACTGGCCGTCGTCGCGTTTGGACTCTACTACCACTTACCATCAGGTGGAGTAGAGTCATTTGCCATCCCGGCACATAAAAATAAATAAAAATATAGTTATTAAATAAAAATCAAATAATTACCACTAATTGCTGAAAATACAATTTCTTTATTAATATTGTGTGTGTGAAATATCAACTTTATTTTTCTTCTATGTATATCTGACAAATATCACCTTAAAAGTAAACAATATGTATTTTTCAATTTAATGCATAGAGATGTTCAGACGATAGGCGTGTTGGCAAGTTACCTTGGTCTAATGGTCCTTATATAATATTACTGTAAAATATATTGTTAAGTATCCGCTTATGGCCTTTTCAAACCACAAGAGGATTACATACAAAATAACTTTGAAAACGAATTGACGCGATATAATTGGTCTTCAATTTATATTTTTGGTCAATCTTGAATATATATTTTTTTTATATTATAAGTAGGCGGACAAATGGGCCACCTGATGGTAAGCTGTCACCACCGCCTATAGGCATTGGTGAGGTCAGAAATAATAACCATTCCTCACATAGCCAATGCGCCACCAAACTTGGCAACTGAGATGTTATGTCCCTTGTGCCTGTAGTTTCACTGGCTCACATCAAACCGGAAAGCAACAATACTAAGTATTACTGCTTAGCGGTAGAATATCTGATGAGTGAGTGGTACCCACCCAGACGGGCCTGCACAAAGCCCTACCACCAAGAAATCAATGGTATTCAGTATTATTAAGGGGAAGGGATATGGGGAGGGGAATTTCTAAAGTCAACCTAATTTATTTATTTATCTGGCATACACATTACAATACATTATACAAAAGTAAAGCTAGAATATAGTATTTCACAATGCTTGCACAGGCAACGTAAGTAGACAGTATTCAAGGGTACAGACGGTGTTGGAAAACATTAATTAAAAAAAATAATAAAAATAACTAAAGAGTTAGTAATTCAGAAAACAAAAAGTTAAACTAGTCTTAATTTTCAAGTCCGTTCAATTAAAACGTGAAAATTCCCAAAGATGGATTATCAGCAATCGTTATAGTTTCCACACATCCTTGTGATTGTTATAATGTTTAAACAAATGCTCAATACTAACCAAAAGCTGTCAAAAGTTGTTTTTTTAATATTTGTTTGTGATAAAAAAGGTGAAATATCTTGTTCATATTGTAAATCATCTTTGCGTTTACGTAACTATTTAGTACGCTCATGATAAGGCCTCGTTGATCTATTGATTACTTTTGGCTGCAGAGATGCAGAATTTAAAATATTAGACCAGATCAATAAAATTGGTAGACTCATGAATTCAAAATAACAAACGGATAAAATTATTAAAACATTATTTCAACTACTAAAAACAATTCCTTCAAACATTTAAAAATTTCCTTCTCAGGCCCTCATATTAATCAAGAGTGGGCCGCAGTGCTTATAAAAAAATTTAAAAAAATACTCACGTATTCGTGCTAAATAAGGGAAAATAAAAAGAGTCAATTTAAATAAGCTAATTATGAGAACAAATTAATATATTGTTTGTTTTTTTTTTATATATTGCAAAATTATTGAAATATCTGCTTACCGCGATCTGCAAATGTAAGCAAAAAATTTATTTCAAACGGATTTTTTGAACACGAGAACTAGTGAGTTTTGGTGTAATTTACTTGTGTTACATCTCTTGCTGAATGGGGACGGTAATCATGAGGAGATGACGTAACCTTTAAGTGTAGGAGATAGATATATATAGATAAACAAATAGATAGGTTAGAAAGAGATTACGTCAAATATGCTTCAGAGCTTTTAGACAAAGGCTTTACTCCTGCCTTTGTCTAGGAATAAGACATTCACAGAATGTCACCCAACTTTTATTGGCTATTACGGTTTTTTTTTTTTGTATGAAGAGGCGAACTGGCGAATGGGGCACTCAATGATGAGTTGTCACCACAGCCAATATACATTTGTGATGTAAGAGTTGTTAACCATTTAAATTGCCAATGCACCACCAACCTTGACAATTATTTTAAAATATTAAAAATAAAAAAGTAATAATTACCGATATCTACAAAATTAAATATAAACATATAAATAAGATGAATGTTTTAATAATTAACAACAATTTGTTTGTGTGATTCGATATTAATTACAATATTACATTATACAGCCTGTTTAATGTATAAATATTAAACAGGCTGTATAATGTTAAATTTCTAACAGTACTAAATTATAATACAATCACAGCTATGTAATGCATATGTATGTTACACACACACAACCCACAGCAACTATAAACAAAAATAAATAAGGTCTGTGATAATACTTACATTTCTCTGTAATGAAAAATAATTTTTAAAATTTATCAAAAATGAACTATGAACGTATTAATTTTATCAAAGATCATTTTACTTACGATGTCCTAGAAATTTAAAAAAGTATTCGTTAATTTCAAATATGAGTTATCGGATAACATACTAGAGAGTGTGTATTAAAAATAACAAAATAACCACAGATAAATAATTACATTTCCCACGTAAGGTATATAGTAAGCTTTCTACCATCATTAATTTGACATTCGAAAGAAGAAAACAAAGCATTGTAACTAGACTTAACAAATTGTATAATAAAACCGTGTGATACTAATTAATTAAATACTTACACTAGCCTGCAATATATTTAAAGAGTTTAAAATATTTTTGAAACATTTAAAAATAAAAGATAAGAATTTTTACTCATTATAAAGACGAAATTGGATGAATCAGGTTTTTTTTAATTATTAGGTATTAACTTGTTTTCGCGGCTTCACCCGCGTCTGATGGGGGGAGGTGTTAGGTATTCTGTATCCTTTGGATTGGAAAGTTTCCTGATAATCGCTTGATTGGTTAAGACGTGACAGCTTAACAAACAAACAAAAAAAAACTCAGTTTCGCATTTATAATATTAGTAAGAACGTACTTTATTGTACACCGCATAGTTACGACACAGTAAACATAGGATAAAACATTGTTAGGAATTCATCTGGATGAAAATCTGCTACGTGATCCACCCGCATTGTAGCAGCGTTGTGGAGCTCCAAGCCTTTTCAAAAGGCCTTAGCACAGCTGGATATTTGCAGGCTGTTATTTACTTTCATACACAAGAAATCGCATCTGAATTAGTTAAGTCATGAATAGAGTGGAGTAGTATCTTTTTCTTACCTTTAGCTAAAAAATAATAATAATTTTAAATAACAAACTGTGATATTAAAAACTAAGAAAAATTATTTAAAAAAAAAAACCGTTAAATGTAATTTTTGGCGGCCATAAGCCAAAAGTATGAAAGGGAAGCTTAGAATAAGAGTGTAGCAAGGATAAGTTTTATCAGAAAAAATTCCAAGTTTCAGAACTTTTACAGTTCATTGTGCTTGGCATCAATGCAGTGTCCCTATATATTATGGTATCATATATATATAATATAACTAAATTTATATACTTACTGGATTCTGAAATTTAATTTTAAGATATAATTAAAGTATTTAATTTAGATATATAATTCGTATCAATATTTTGATTGACATTGCAAATACAATTTATTTTTCTTTTTTCTAATCTTACGTAAATTATATGTTTACTTGTGGTAGGGCTTTGTGTTGTCTTAGTACCCAAGGTTGATGGCGCATTGACATTTCTTACAATCCCAATGTCTATAGGCGTTGGTGACCACTTACCATCATATGCTCGTCCGTCGTACTATAATTTATTTAAAAAAAATCTTTGGTACTTCATCAGTGGCTTGGATGGTTCAGCTAGATTACGTGAAATTGAAGCGAGAAGACAAAGTACTACACTGTGTTTCAATGTACTGGTTATTTTTATGGTGCTATTCGCACTCTTTCCCCCGTAACCGTCGCCGGGGCTAAGGAGGTTTCTGTACCCGGAAACACCCCTAGAAATGAAGACTCGCATAGTTAGACTAACCACCGAGGCATTATGGTACTAAGTACGAGCGATCCCGTGACAACCCCCGAAGAAATAGAATGGGTACCGCTTTTTACATACAGTTAACGGGTTAACGCGTTTTTCCAGCGACAAAAAAAGTCTCTCACGGGTGAGCAGACCATAGCCATACCAAAATATGAAAAAACTATTTTTTGAAAAAGCGATCTTAGCCTAGCCACCGAGCAAATATGTAAAGCAGCCATCACGAAGTTGTTTACCAAAACTGACTTTTAGAGTTATTTAATAAATATAAATTACTCACTCCCTGTTTTGCTGTAACAAAATATTTCAATTAATATCGTACATATTTTTTAATCTAATTGACCACGCAACATTTTGTACCATCTAGACCATTATCAATACAATGATTTGGACGGTAATATAATAAAAAATAAGCATGTTCTTTAATTTTTTTGTGAACGAATATAATTCTCTGAAACTCGCGCCTTTTGTACGTCTATGTAAAATATTCTTTATATAAGTAGGCTCATAAAAGCTCATTTATTATTGTCGTGTAACGATAAAGCTACTAATCTGGTGGTAACTTAAAGCAAGTGTCAACAAAAACTGTAAAAAGCATCTTATTATTTATTAACCCTTAATATTAGCGAAAAGTTATTTATCTACGAGTGGTTCATACTCCGCGATGGTAAGCTAAATAACTTTTTAATAGCTCGAGTGACTTATAAGTTAGCCACTACACATATAAATCAGTCAAGTGTTACCTAAAATACCTAAAGAATGTTACCATTTATCAAATTATATTTTCAAATACACAATAAATTAATCTTACCATTTATTTCAGAACAGCAAAAACGATTATGAAAAAGAAAAAACTTCATTATTTTTAACTGAACAATAAATTAAATTATTAACGATAATGACATGTGTGTATGTCTGCACTTAATGTAAATGTCTATACTGATATTATGTATAGTTAAAAGATTCCTTTATCCATACAGCGTTGTAAAAAAAGCGCGCTAATTTTCAAACAGCCATTTTGTTAGGACAGAAAGGTAAAGTAATTATTTCATTATTGGTGCGACTTGTGATTTATTGAATGTTTTCAATTGAGTAATTGAGTCTGTAATTTACATGAATTTCTGTCATTTTTTTTTATAAATAAGAAGTTTTTTTGTTATTTTTATTGCCTCAGGTAGCTGTTATTTGTCTTTTTATATGTACCTAATTTGTTTTGTCGTGTTTAATTTCTTATTTGAAACACACAGTGTAAAATAGTTATGATTGCAAGGGAACTGCAAACATAATACAACCTGTCTTAGTAAGGCAGGCGTTGCATATAATAATTTTGTCAACCATTTTAGAGTTACCAGTGTCAATAATCTTTTTTGTTTTAGTATGCTTACGGCCTTAAGGAGCTGAGCTCAACAGTCAAATGACTTAGGTATTGTATGTACATAGTTATTATAAAATATAATTAAATTTATATCATTTTGAATATAATAAACCAAAAATTTCTAACTTACGTAGTGGTCCTGTAATCGACGTTTATATTGTTAATGTTTTTTTATATAAATATAAAAAATAGTAATACTGGTATCTCAGCCATATGTTTTTTTACTAAAAATGCTGGCTGAGATGGCCCAGTGATAAGACCGCGTGAATCTCGAAACCGATGATCGTGATCTCAAACCCGGGCAAGCACCGCTGAATTTTCATGTGCTTAATTTGTGGTTATAATTCATCTCGTGCTAGACGGCGAAGGAAAACATCGTGAGGAAACCTGCATGTGTCTAATTTCACTGAATTTCTGCCACATGTGTATTCTACCAACCCACTTGGAGCAGCGTGGTGGAATAAGCTCCAAAACCTTCTCCTCAAAAAGGGAAAGGAGGCTTTAGCCCAGGAGTGGGTCATGCACAGGCTGTTACCGTTTAAAAATACATGGACCTGTTATCAAATGAGACACTTGGTGGTCACAACCGTGTATATACATTGGCGATGTAAGAAATTTTAACCATCCCTTACATTGCATCATCAACCTTGGGTACTAAGAAGTTTTATACTTGAGCTTATTGTTACAATGGCTCACTCACCCTTTAAATCGAAACACAACAATACTAAGTAATGCTGTTTGGCAGTAGAATATGTGAGTAGGTTGTACTTACCCAGACGATAGATAACAAATATAACAAAAATATACTATATGACTAAGTATAAAGTATGTAATTTATATAATACTTACTGTAAACTGTAAATACAATTTAAATATAATTTAAGTTAAGATTACATTCTTCTTCTTCTTATAAATGCATACGCTTAATTGGAAGGCAAAATGTAAAAAGTATGATTATAAAAATTATAAAGAAATTAAATTATTCTCAATGAATTCTCAATATCAAGTTGTATGGTTAAAACATTGGTTATGTAATAATTTCATTTACTTACCACATTCTATAAAAAAGTAAATGATAAAGTGTTTTATTATTTTCTCCTTCCATCGTTAACTTATTAACTATTGAGATTTTTAAATTGATTTTGAAAACGGACTTATCTTACTCTAAATTAGAAGTCATGGTCTTTTAACAACGTAACGTTAACTCAAAGTTTATTTTATCAAAATTTAATGTAATCGTTGTAACAGAACTTATGGACAAAACAACGCCATAAATGTGTGACGAATTGATTGATTTTGAACATTGATGGCAGATATTTTTAAGCTGGTATTTATTAGAAACGAATGAGTTAGTTAAGTTTAAATCGAGGACCTTAGGATCTACGGTTTTTATCAGCTAGCCACGATACCAACGTGGTCACATTTATAACATGTTGATTTTTACTGAATCTAAATTTTTTTCTTAAGTAAACTTACCTCTGGCTGAAAGTTATAATATATCAATTAATATAACAATATAAGCGTTTCCAGAGCTTGTGATTGATACACTAGGGTTTTAAAGAAAATAAATTAAAATTTGGTTAAAAATTTGGTTAAAATAGAGATCGCTATGTAGCGATAAGGTCGCCAAAATTGTATGCTACTTTTATTTAGGCTGTATCCATGTTTTGTATTTTTTTTTCTCTTTGTGATGTACAATAAATTATAAACTTAAGTAATAAAAAGGGTACGTATAGCCTATTCCAATTACAGATGAAGTAAAGACAAGACATTCAAATAACATGATATCACTGGTTGAGATCTTGAATAATCTGTGGCATTAATTATGTATTCGTGAAAAAATGGCGTTATGAATGGTTGACGGAGCTATCGACATAGAGGAATAAATAAACAAACTAGATTGTATATATTTTAAAATAGTGTACATAATACTGCTTAGGGATTTATATAATTTATAAGACTTGTATGTTTTGAAATATAATTATGTTATACTTACTGGAGTCTGAAAAATATTATTTATATGTTATTGTATCTCGATAAGTAACATTTGATTGATAATATTAAAAAAATATATATAAATAAAAGACTTACTTCTCCGGGCTAGAAAGTTAATTTTTATTAGTTAATATATATTACATTTCGTCAACCAAAAACCTATTTATTAAAAAAAACGATACTACTTACGGGATGCTGAAAATAAGGTTATTTTAAAATTGGTTTTATGTTTATTATATAATGAAAAGGTAAGCTATTTAAAGTCATAATTTAGTTTCCTTGCTTGAATCGATGGATAGACCTAAAATCAAAGATTAGCTCTAACGATACCAGCAGGTTAAGGAGTGGCTCTTATCCAAACGGCAACTTGCCCAATTTATTTATTGATATAAGAAACGCATATTCAAAGTTAACAACAAAAACTTACGACAATAGTAAGCTAGCACAGTAATACTATATTATAGGCATTTACAACAATACAATTGAAACTTATAAAATAAACACTGTCATTATAATGGTAACATTACACTCAACTTAATAATAATAATAATGACCTTCAGACCGATTTCGGCCACGGCGGCCAATCTCAAGAGAGATTAGCCAACTACGCAGGAGATATTATAGTACACAAGTGTGTGCGCAAACACAGGTGCACTCTTTATTCCCTTACTCTCATAATCCGATGGGACGGCAATCCGACACGACCGGAAAGAGTTCAGACGCGGGACCAACGGCTTTACGTGCTTTCCGAGGCACGGGAGTGTACACACTTCCGACTTCCGGACTCCGGGATGATACTGAGAATTTTCGGACAGAAAAACCCAATCGCATTTTATTGGCCCGACCTGGGACTTAAATAATGAACGTTGAAAGAAATAATAAAAATATAATTATAAAACATTAATATAAAACAACGCTTTATCAATCAATCCAAACTTTTTAAAATTTTTGAAGCTTTGAGCGAATAGTTATGTCATGGGAGTTGATATCATTATAGGCTCATATACTATATTGTTAATATATTAATATTTCACTACATAGTAAGCACATACTTACTGTGAGCTATAAATATTAATAAATAGTTTATTATTTACACTTGTATACAATGATTACACACATATGATTCAACACTAAGGCCTCTTCTTTGAAAGAAAGGAAAGAAGTTTTGGGAGGTTTATTCCACCACTCTGCTTCCATTCGACACATGCAGGTTTGCTCACGATGTTTTCCTTTACAGGATAGCAAGAGATGAATTATAAACACAAATAATCGCATGATACTGTAGCACAACTGAACGGTGTTGCCCGTGTTTGAACTCGTAATTTGTATCGGTTTTCTGGTTCAGTAACAGCCTGTGAATGTCCCACTGCTGGGCTAAGGCCTCCTCTCCCTTTTGAGGAGAAGGCTTAGAACTTATTCCACCACGCTGCTCCAATGCGGGTTGGTAGAATACATACATGGCATAATTTTAATGAAATTAGACACATGCAGGTTTCCTGACGATATTTTCCTTCACCGTCAAGCACGAGATGAATTATAATTACAAGTTAAGCACATGAAAATTCAGTGGTGCTTGCCCGGGTTTGAACCCACGATCTCCGGTTAAGTTTCACGCGTTTTAACCACAAGGCCATCTCGGCTTTCTGGTTCTCATAATTCTATAACAAGATAATAAATGCCATAACGTACCACGACTTTGTCTGTGTTCTGAAAATATGAACGAAAAAAAAAATTAAATTGAAGGGAATATATTGACAGCGTATAGGTGAAGAAACATTGGTAGTTAATAATAATTAAGAGTGCTGACTCTTAATTACTGAATTATTTTCGAAAATTGGAATACTTTTGTCGCATTAAAAATTTAAGAGATCAATCCTCTGACAAGCAGAGGAGAGAAAGTACGGTATTGTTTTGTCTTTTCTTATTTATATTAATAGTATATACATACCTGATAGTAAGTGCCACCGCCCATAGGTGTAAGTGGTTACCATTGACCATTGACATTGTAAGAAATATTAACCATCCCTTGTTACTAGAATGTTGTGTCCTTCATGCCTGTAGTTTCACTGGCTCATTTCTCAAACCGGATTACAACAATACTAAGTACTGATGGCTGTTAAGATGTATCTACTCAGACGAGCTTGCACAAAATACTGACATAAGTAAAATCATTATTAAAACCATTTACCACAGCAGCAGTTGTCGCTTCGTCCTGAAACGAAATGAACTCGTCATTTTATTAATTAACTATTTATACAAGCATATTAATACATTAAAAAAAATTAAAAGGGGAAATGCTACTAGCCATTCTACATTCACGTTTTGTACAGTAACTATTTTAAATTGTTATTTGTATTTATAATCATGTAAATAAATGTTTATATCTTTGAAAAAATAAATGCGAAAGTAACTCTGACTGTTTGTTACGCTTTCACTGTTAAAGAGAGCTTGAGTCCTAAGAAAGAACATAGGCTAGTTTTTTATACATAACACCTGCCTCCCACCCCCAATAACACACGAGCGTGGCCGCGCATGAAAATTGGTAGCAAACAATTTAACATAACTTTTTTATACATATAGTCTTAGAGATTATTTACCGGAGAAACAGTCGTGGCGTCCTGAAATTAATAAATAATAGTTTTAGTATTTTTCGTTAATATGTCGAAATCCTCCACTTCAAAATTACTCTTGTTTTATTTATATCATACTCCATCACTCAAAAATAGTAACTTAAGAAATATTATGGGTTTGCAATATTCTGGATGGCTTCCAACGCCATAATACATAGTTACTTAGATAGGTTAGGTTAGTTTTTTTTAGTGAATACAATCGACATATACTTCGAATTAGGTTTTTTTTAATATACAATTTTTATTTATATGAAAACGAATTTAGTTTTATTTTGAGGTGGAAAGACGTGTAGTGTATGTGATAAAATGCCACTTAACTTATAAACACTTTAATTTTACTTGTAAAGTGCAAGATAACAATTCATTGACGCAAAAAACCTAATATTTTTACAAATCCATAGTGAATATCATAGATTAAATTTCGACCAATGATGTCGCGCCAATTCAACGTCAAAGTCGTTTATTTGTCTTTACTCCTCTTGCGGTTGGAATAGACTATATAAGTAGTTATGTAATTGATTTTTTTTTATATAATAAATAATGCTTACCGTAGCATCAGACGGTGGGTCCTGAAAGGTTTTTTTAAATTTCGATTTTATTGTAACACTATAGTAACAGTAACAGCCTGTTAATGTCCCACAGCTAGGCTAAGGCCTCCTCTCCCTTTTGAGGAAAAGGTTTAGAGCTCATTCCACCACGCTGCTCCAATGCGGGTTGGTGGAATACATATGTGGCAGAATTTCAATGAAATCAGACACAGGCAGGTTTCCTCACGATGTTTTCCTTCACCGTCAAGCACGAGATGAATTATAAACACAAATTAAGCACATGGAAATTCAGTGGTGCTTGCCGGGGTTTGAACCCACGATCATCGGTTAAGATTCACGCGTTCTAACAACTACATCATTTCTAAATACGTAGTAATAATAATTACTAATTACTAGTATAAAAGAGACTTTAAATACTGAGGCTAAAAATAAAAACTGAAAATGTCAGATGACACTCTGCATACACTTAGTGTTCACTCGTAGCAATAGAAGCTAGCAATCGGAGCTGGTTCACTGCACTCATACCAAACCCAAAATAGCAATACAAAATATTAATTTTTAATATAATAATAATGATTATGATATACGTCATTGATTATATTAATGATATAATTCAAAGGTTACACGCATCAAAATAGCGTATCATCGTAAGTCGGGTTTCAACATTTCTTGAGTGTTTGTCCACAGTCGACGTTATTGAGAATATCACCGACGGACCTGACACTTGTCGGTGGCATAGCACATCAAGACATACTTACTGGATTTGAAGACGCCTCCTACAAGTGCATTTTTCAATAGAATATTTATAAAATAAACTCGGCTTACATGGTCTTTTAAGTCTAAAGAGATCAGGTAGAATTTTCCGCCACTGGTTTCTTAAGAGGTTCCCCTGGGATTGTAACTTAACATGCCATTGTAACTTAAAAAAAAATCTTGAGATAGCTCAGGAAAAAATATGTAATAATAAAAAAATCAGAGGGTGCTTTGCTTTGTGTAATTGCTATTTGAAACGATGGAGAAATGCTTTAATTGATGTGAGTTAGCATATATTTTTTTACGACTTTAAGATAACTATTACCGGGATTATAATAATTTCACGTTAATCCAATACAATGAAAAGAGCTTTGTCCACAGTCGACGTTAATGAGAATATTAAGCTACTGTAAAAAACATGACCGTTTCACGAATGCTAACAGCATTCCCTCGTTAAACCACACTTCTAATTCTCTGGGCGAAGAATGAGTCACCAAGGAAGCAATAAGCGGGGTTTTATTACTAATAACATTTTGCACAATTACTCCAAAGTCTTAATTATAATATGTAAAAGCTTATAAAATATCCATCAAACTCTAGAGAGCGCTTTACGTAAGTATCTCGGTACCGGTCAAAACTACTTCGATTTTGATCTTCTATTTTTAAAATATCGCTGATCATAAACACCTTTAACCAGTTCACATAATTAGTAAGAATTTTCGCACAACTTAAAATACTGAAAATAACTTAAGCGCCGTAACTTACTGATGGACTTGAAGTGCCATCCTGAAATAAAACAAACGATTTCTTTTAAAAATTGAATTTATATTAAAAACAAAAAATTATATAATTTACTTTACCCTAGTGCGTGTAAAGTAAATGGTAAAGCCGAGATGGCCTAGTGGTTAGAACGCGTGAATCTTAACCGATGATCGTGGGTTCAAACCCGGGCAAGCACCACTGAATTTTCATGTGCTTAATTTGTGTTTATAATTCATCTCGTGCTTGACGGTGAAGGAAAACATCGTGAGGAAACCTGCATGTGTCTAATTTCATTGAAATAATGCCACATGTGTATTCTACCAACCCGCATTGGAGCAGCGTGGTGGAATAAGCTCCAAACCTTCTCCTTAAAAGGGAGAGGAGGCCTTAGCCCAGCAGTGGGACATTAACAGGCTGTTACTGTACTGTACTGTACTGTAGTGCGTGTAGTGTTTATGTAAAAGCGTATTGTGCTACTGTAGCTACTATTCCTCAAGTAACAAAAGCAACAAGCTTATACTTGCTCCTTGTATGTGTAATAATACTATTATCTATATTCACAGTAAATATGTTTTTTTTCGTTACAGCCTGTGAATATCCCACTGCTGGGCTAAGGCCTCCTCTCCCTTTTTGAGGAGAAGGTTTGGAGCTTTTTCCAACATGCTGCTCCAATGCGTGTTGGTGGAATACACATGTGGCAGAATTTCAGTAATATTAGACATGAAGATTTTCCTTACGATATTTTCATTCACCGTAAAGCACGAGATGAATTATAATAAGAAATTAAGCACATAAAAATTAATTGGTGCTTGCCCGGGTTTGAACCCATGATGATCGGTTAAGCTTCACGCGTTCTTACCACTGGTCCATCTCGGCATTTTAATTTCATATATGTTTATATTAATTAAATATGGGAACGAAATGAAATACTTTATCATTATTAATTTATATATTATATATATTTATTCATAATAACAAAAACTTCCATGATTGCATCAATGTACTGGGGTTATAAATGATAATGTTCTTTAAAATACTCACGGAAGGGGCATCCTGTAAGTAAATTACCAAAATTTAGTAACAACAGACCAAAAAAGACAACTAATGTCTGATGTAAACTGGGGACTCGAGAAAACGCTCGTGAAATGTCAAAAAGTGATATGCCGCATTGACCATAATAATTATAACAATTCAAGAATACACGCATCAAAACAGTATATCACCATAGATCGGTGGTCAACATTTCGCGGATGAGCAATAAAGTGAGTCCTTATAAATAAAAAGAATAATAAAATTTAATGCACTATTTTTCAAAACGAGATATTATTGTTAGTATTGCAAATAATATCAGAAATACTTACTTTACTACTTTCTTAAAATATACTAAGATTTTGTGAATAAAGGGAATAAAGAGAAGGGAACTAGGAATAATGATTTTTTTTTAAGGAATTAGCCATCCAATGAACCGATTAATTATTAATATTTGTTATTGGTAAATTATCTTATTAAAGTTTAAACATTAATAATTTTAATGTTAATATTGAACTTATATTTTTCTTATCATTATATTTATTGGTACAAGAAGAAAATGCCATTACTTTGACGATAAAATAATGACGTTATTATAATAATAATTAAGAAAAATACTTACTGAGGCTTCCTGTGAATAAATTATCATAGCTTAAATACACAATAATGATGGGGGTGTGGGACCTTGCTTTGTTCGTTCACTATAACTTTTATAAAAATATAAAAATAAATCCAATTGTTTTATCACATTATCTACTATGGACGTAGTTTTGGATATTTTCGATATATAGATGTGATAATTCAGGAAGACTCACTGAAGCAGCTGCCTGAAATTAAATCATCATATTTTTTTATTATATATTTATTTGTTATAATAGTTTAGCGGTGTAGAAAAGTACTGGCACTTTAAGAAATATTGGATACTGAGATAATATACACTTAATGCCTTTTATTATACTGGTTCAAACCGGAACACAACGATACTAAGCAGTGCCATTTGGCGGTAAGTGATGAGTGGGTGGTACCACTAGAAAAATTTACATGTAATCATCAAAATCATCTAGAAAAACACTCACTGTAGTTGTTTCTGTCTGTAAAAAAATTACCAAAATGTATAGTAACGCAATTACGGCAAATTTAGTTTGATAATAATTGGTCTCCTATGCTGATTGATATTGGTACACTAAGAAATATATGATAACCATGTCCTCCTGACCGATTTCTGTTACGTATGTATAAGTTATAGCCAAACATATTAAGTTGTAGTGCACAAGTGTGTGAGCAAAGTTGCACTCTCTATTAATCCGATGGGATGGCAATAAACACACATGGGTTTAAACACCGCCAGTTTCCAGACTCCCGGCTGGAATTGAGAATTCCTCGATAAACCGAATAACTTTGTAATTGCTTGACTCCGGTTTCAAGCCCAGGCATCGAGTTCTGTGGCCTTACAATTAACCGCTAGACTAAAGGCAATCAAGAATGATATACCAATATTTTACCAATAAATTAAGAAATACTCACTCCAGGTGCTGGGGTCTCCTGTAAAATAGATTACCAATGCTTAGTAAATAATAAATTGCAAACCAAATATCGCTAAATGAGATCGATGATATCGTTATTTTGACAATAATTATGAATATAAATTAAGAAATGCTCACTGCAGGTGTGTCCTGTAAAATATATTACCAAATATATTTTTTCTTTTGTTAATTTGTTAGGGACTTTTGTCCTACACAGGCACGTCAGTCCCATTGTCCCTTCTATATTTTGTAATATCACTTATTATTTATTGCTATAAGATAAAATTCCAAGAGCATCCTAGCAGATTCTGATAAAGGATCTGATAGAATGCTCTGAACTAATTCAACATCGAACAAACATACTTTTAAATTATTTAAGAGTAACTTCCTCTGATTCTGTGTCTTGACACATTCCGTCAACAAGTGATGTAGATCTTCAATGCGTCCACATCTATCACTATTAGGAGACTCATTTTTTTCATAAGGAAACCAAAGCTCTTTGATGGGATATGCCCAGATCTCAAACGATGAGATGTAATAATATATAACCTCTTTAATTTATATCTGTTAAACCAAGGTATGTGAGGAGGCTCACTTTGAATTGTTCGATACCAAATTCCCTTATTTTTAGATATTTCATCGTAATACTCTTTCCAATTACAATAAATTTCTTTTTTGTACTTAATTAAAACTTCAGAATAATCTGGTTGTATATTAATTACCATTCTTGATAAAATTGCTTCTTTTGCTAAACGGTCAGCCTCCTCATTACCACTTTACCAAAATTTAGTACACAAAAAAGTAGATCAGAATGCTGCGGTAACGGGAAATATATATGGCTACAGTTTGATTGAAGTCCTCCGACCTCTATTGCGCCTGGATGGTCAGCTGACATAATACCAACTGTTTTTGGAAATACTTTTGCTGATAGGTTTACTTCTCGTTAACATACTGGCCGTTACTGACGCGCTGTACGCAATAAGAACAATTGATGGATGTCCTTCAAAAAATCTCTTAATTGCACTCTCATAACACTCAAGCGTGAGATGTGTGGGTGATACCAAACCAGACGGGCTTGTAGAAAGCCTTACAACCAAATGTCTATCGCCGATTTGTTTTCCGTGTTTAGGTTTTTTATTCAGTTAATTTCACACATAGTAAAAACTTTTTGTTACGTTTTAATATTACGATAACCTTTGCATAACTTAATTTTTTTTATTTTGAATTTGATTTAGCTTTAAGTACCTGCCAACATAATATTTTTCTGGATAAGGGATTTACCGGAACCGTACGACGTTTACATTAAAGTATTAGCATTCTCATGTTTTAGTACCATTATTATATCGTAGAGATAACAAAAAGAACAAAATTTAAATAATAAAATATCAATAAAAATACATAAGTTCTATAAATCGTGCTCTTGTACAAGAAAACATAATGTTACGTAACTCGTGAATTAATAAAATTAATTAAATAAGCTTACGTCTGGCTGTAAACAAATACCATTTCGTTAAAATATGTTCATTGTAAAAATAAGATAACTGAACTCAATGGTTATTTTAACGTTACATATGTATTGTATTCTGCAAGTGCTATTTTTAATGACATAATTAAATTTAATTGTTAATATAGTTAATTTTTTTTTTTATAGAATAGGAAGGTGGACGAGCATATGGGCCACCTGATGGTAAGTGGTCACCAAACGCCCTTAGACATTGGCATTGTAAGAAATGTCAACCATCGCTTATAGCCAATGCGCCACCAACCTTGGGAACTAAGATTTTATGTCCCTTGTGCCTGTAATTACACTGGCTCACTCACCCTTCAAACCGGAACACAACAATATCAAGTATCGCTGTTTTGCGGTAGAATATCTGATGAGTGGGTGGTACCTACCCAGACGGGCTTGCACAAAGCCCTACCACCAGTAGATATATTATTATAGTTAATATATTAAATTGTTAATGTAGTAAATATAGTATTACTATATAATAATATTATACATCTTATCTATTATTGTCTTGGGTTCATGCCGGATGTCTTTGTCATTATTAACACGTAAATAGTGACAAAACATTTATACAAATACCATTAACTATTTATATATGGCAATACTTACAAATGGATATGTATCGCCGAATGACAAATAATTAATAAATATGGCAACAATTATAGAACAACGTAACATTTCGTTTATTATGTTACGAAAATTCAGCGCCGAATACGATAGCAAATAATGCAATAAAAAATGGTTTATTTTACGATATAATAAAATTGCAATATTTTAAATTACTTTTGGACTCAGTTTTGAGAGGCTTTTTTTTTCCTTGCTGGAAAAACACATTTATGTGTTTCACATGAGGTGGGGGGGTATGTGGGACTCGCCGGCGCTGAAGGCGCCAGAATACCCACTAAAAAACCAGCGGTACCCACTGTCTTGTCGAGGGACGTCACGGGATCGCTTGCGCATACTACCGTGCCGTCCCGACGGTTGGCCCGCTTCTGCGGGCCTCCAAATCCTAGGGGGTACTCGAGCAGTTTTGAGGGGCTGGTTGGCGTGGTTGGAAGATACTTACCTTTCACACCGAAGGTTTTGGGTTCGATTCCCACCCAGGACACATATTTGTGTGCATGATGAACATATCTGTTTGTCCTGAGTCTGGGTGTAATTGTCTGTGTAAGTACGTATATACAAAAGAAAATAATGTATATGTAGTATATCAGTTGTCTGGTTTCCATAGTATAAGCTCTGCTTAGTTTGGGATCAGATGGCCGTGTATGAATAATGTTCCAGAATATAATTAAGAGGAATTCTATGAAAATAAGTGTATTAATAATTGTCACGACGTGTTTTGTCTTGTTGGTGTGCATCCTTAGTTCGCAGGGTGCTTCAACAAAAACCCAAACATGATCACTAGCAAACTAGATTATAGTTATAAACCGCTGCTAAGGATTCCCTAGCGGAAAGAATATAGGCAGTATACTGCAGTAGTAATAGATAATGTTTCTTTTATTATTTTTGTTAACATAAACCGTTTTCTTTTTGTGATCGAGTCTATTACTTGATTAAATAAATGATTATTATTTCACTATACACTATTTACGAGTTAATTCTGACAGTCTTCCAGCATAGACCCTAGTTGCGAGTTGGTATGTACCACCCGTGCGACTTAACTGTGCGCAGCTTACGTTACTGAACGTACAAGGCGAAAAAGGGGCGCCCCGCGGAGAAGCAGTAGAGCGATCACATTGTTGTTGAGATAGTTTTAAGCAAACCAACTCCACTCTCTTCAGCTTTACAATATTAGTGTTAATATTGTTGAGTTGGTTGGCTTGTTGATTCGCTTAATAGCTGACAACTATTACATCAAAAAAGAACAACAGGGTTGCCATTAAAAAAACAACAAACATATATAAATTTATTTTATAAAACAATATATTTACAAACTCCGTACAAAATATTTTACTTCGCTTCATCTGACTTCTCTTGATATTTGACGACGCCTCTTTCAATTAATTCAGGCACTTCAACTGCTAACCATGGACCGAGCTAGAAAAAAAATATTATTGAAGCATGAACGAAAATAATTTGTCAATTATTTATTATTGGCTATCGCAAATATTTGAGGTGTCTTATAGAAGGATCGCTGCCGGATGGACGGGATTAATAAAATAGAATCTAATTAAATGGAAATCCAATGATGAACACTAACCATCAGGTGGCCGGTTCGCCAGTCCGCCTACCGATTATATTACAAAAAAAACAGTATTCCAATCCGAGTTCGCGAATAAATAAGTGGCAAAATTTAATCCGACAAATGCAGGTTACCTCACAATATTTTCCTTTACCCGCCGCACGAAACGAATTACATATTTATATAATATATATATATATATATATATGTCGCAGAATCAAAGATGGGACGCCATAATTTAAGTACAACGCCGTCTGTAAGCGGTTCTAGGAAACGTCAAGTAGTTCGTTTGAGTAAGGTTGATACAGGAATTCAGAGTGCCCACTTGACAGTTAATGAATAATGAGTTGTTAATGATTTGACATCGGACTTTAGGTTTGCTGAACGTAATCTAGGGGACTTGGGAACGGGACTCCGGGGCGAACGGTCGTCTTCTTGTATCAAACTTGCTGCGTTTCCAACCACTTTAATCGGCGTGGTTAATTGTTATTTTGTGATTATCGATTGTAAGCGAACAAATAAACAACAGTTGTACGAGACTGAACATTTACTTTGCGCCTACAACATGTCTGATAACGGTTCCGACAACGAATTGCCCCACGTGATCAATACCACCTCGTCATAAATTTCTTACCGCTGGGCCATTTCCAAACCAGACATTCGAGAACAAAGCCACAGTAACGTATACCGCCGAGTTAAAAATTATATATATATTTCATATATATATAATTTTTAACTTTCTTATATACTTACACCTAAAGCCATTGCGTGTGCTATACCAAACTTCGGTACATTTCTGGCCCATAGTGGCTTAAAATGATCCGTTAAACATATCTTGCCGCCTCTGTACATTTTAGCGGTTTTTCCATCTAAACTTGGTAAAGCAAGTTCTGGAGCTGTCGTCGGGTAAGTAACAGGTATCTGGAAAAAAACACAAATTACCGTTTTCGGCTTTTGAAGAAACAAGAGTGATCCTTATACAAGAAAATCTGCAGGCTGGCTCTTAATATATGTATTTTTTTATTTATTCGGCTTTTGGCCATCTCATGATGCATTAGTTAACTGAGCAGGACATATTATAGTGCACAAATGTGTGCGCAAGCACATGTGCACTCTCATAAACTAGGACCAACTGGTTTTTAACTGCTTTTTCAGGCACGAGAGTACACTCTTCAAACTAGAGTGATTGAGAATCTTCAAGAGAAAAACTCACAAACTCTTTTTAGTCCCGGGGTTTGAACCCAGTTCCTCGGGATCTGCAGACTTATAGTGAGCCACTAGATAAACTAGGCAGATAGTCAATAATATACGCTAAATGAGTATTAATTACTGAAATTAATTAAAGATTGAATAATTAATAAATGTATGAACACGACTGGCCAATCTGTGGATAGGCAACTAGTGCATCATATGTTTGTCATCTGTTATTTGCGTACTTTATACCACACTTTGAGTAGATTAAAATTTCTTACAGTTGGCTGTGACCACTTACCATTAGGTGGCCCATTTGCCAATCACCTATCTATTTAAAATAAAAGATAATCACATAGAACGGGCCGGTTGACGTGGTTGGTAGATACTTGCCTTTCATGTCGAAGGTTGTGGGTTTGATTCCCACCCAGGACAGATATTTGTGTGCACGAACATATCAGTTTGTCCTGAGTCTGGGTGTAATTATCTTTATACATATGTACGAAAGAAAAGTAGTATATGTAGTATATCAGTTGTCTGGTTTCCATAGTACAAGCTCTGCTTAGTTTGGGATCAGATGACCGTGTGTGAATAATGTCCCGGGATATTATTATTATTATAAGGTTTATTTTATCAAAATTTAATGTTATCATTGGAACAGAACTTTTGGACAAGACAACGCCATAAATGAGTGAGTGTGTGACGAATTGTTGGACATTGACGGCAGATATTTTTAAGCTGATATTTATTAGAAATAAATAATGCTTGAGGAGTTTGAACCTAAAACCTCAGGATGTACGGTTTTTATCAGCTATCCACGAGACCAACGAGGTTACATTTATTGCTTAGTTTGGCTCAGATGGTGTATGAATAATGCCCCAGAATATTATTTATTATTATAGAAGCTAATGTAAAGTTTGTAACACACTAATACTCACATCAAACTCCAAGTCAAATTCATACTTCAGAAGGTTGTGGACGTACCAACACTTTCCGAACCATTTTGTTCCAGTTTTATCTGATTCCAATCTGAACCAGTCATTATCTGCCTCTTTATTATTTTGCACATACTGAAAACAAAATGATTTGTTAAACAAATGTATAAGTGAACATAAAATTAAGGGCTATTCGTTTATAAATTTGACTGGTTTTTAACTGTTGAAAAATTTAGATTGGGAAAGGTTAGTGTGTTTGTAATTTATATCACCTTTATTCACTCATGTTTTCAATTATCTATCTATAATTTTATCTTTATTAATCGTACCATATTATTATTTACTTGGAAAAGAGTGACCAACTACTACGGACTTTCTTACTATATAATATCGATGGCAGCAAAGTAGATACAGACATCTACATAATAGCAATTTTTCAGGAGCACATTAAGAAAAAAATTGTTACCATTTCAACATTTATGTATCAATTAATTTGAAATTTTCCATGATGATTTAAAATAAAAAAAAGTATTTATTGTATAACGGCTTATATCGCTATTTCGTTGTTTTTCTGAAATAATGTAGATTTATTTTTTTACTTTGTAAAAGCCTCAACGTAAAAGGATACATGCCTGATATCCGTTTATTTGTTGTAATCAAAATAGAGCTCATTCTAATTAAAATATTTCATAAATTAAGGTAACAACTTCCAGAACTATTTTTTTAAAGATATTTAGAGAAATTTAAGTGACATACAAACAGTATTTAATATTTTTAGACTAAAATTCTGTAGATGACTTCATTTACTTTGCATATAACATTTCACATAGCTTCATCTACGTCTCTCAGTTAAACTCATTTAATTTCCTAAACCACACAAATGTTTTGTTTTAATAATAATGCATATGCAATAATACTGTTTTATTTATTATTTACCGTACCGTAACCATAACAGCCTGTGAATGTCCTCTTTTTGAGGAGAAGGTTATTATTTATTCATAATAATTATATATTTTTGTTTATTGACAAAAGATCAAAACTATTTTAAGTAAATTATTACTTTATATTAACTATCAAAGAAAATAATTTTTTTATTAATTAATATAAATAATGTATAATGCTAACATACAGATAAAAAATAAATATCACTGTTCCTTAAAAGTATAATCACCCTTGAAATTTACAGAATATCAGGCTATTTTTAATCACTCAGTTAAGTGTTTTATTGGTAACGAGCTGTGTCCGTGTTTCCACCCATGTATGACTTAAACAAATCACTAAAAGTGGACTTATAGTCTTTCTGTAATAACAACATTTTAGTTTCATTTTCGTGGGATATTTAGGGCAACATACAATTGGCCATGAGAAAAACTGAATTCCCTTAAATCTATTCTGACATATTTTAATGTCTGTCTCTGTGCTTTATTTATTATGACTGCAAACGATACCTTCATAAGAAATTGTATCCTTTTAAAACTGAAAGGTAAATCTGTATTTAAAAAATAAGTACTAATAATTAACTAACTATTAAAAAAACGAGTAATTATAAATTTAAAAAAACAATGAGATGAAAATTTACGCAAATAATGGATTATTTATGAACTAATTTGATTACTACAAAAAAACGTTATAGTAAGTCATTCTTAAATGATACACATATGATATAGTGGATGCTTTTTTAATCTTTTAAGAAAAACAATTCTGGCATACGTGATTGTTGCTTAACTTTAACTGTTTAGGCAGCGCATGCAACAGAAGCTCTCAAAAAGAATACATTTTCCTTGTTTCTGCAACATTTTTTATTGATGCTTAGCTACTATTGCTAGTAGCTTGATGTTAAATATAATAATAGCCTTTGATAAAGGGAAACACTAACATAATTTTCAATTTGAACCGGTATTTTTTGAGAGACCAAACAAACTCTTTAGCTTTATAATATTAGTAAAGATTAGTTACAGAGTAAAAACTTTAAAAAAATCTTGTAGCTCAACAATTCTTATCACTTTCAAACTACTTCTAATGGAAAAAAAAGATCAAAATGTTAACAAGATCTGTGTCGTCAACTGCTATTGATTCTAATACGCTACTGTGTATGATATATTAGTAAATATCATGGTAGGTATCTTGATAGAAACTAATATTTTAAGGATACATAAATGTAGAGTGCTATATACAATATAATTTTAACAAAAAGTGCTATAAATTAACAGAGTACCGAGTAACCACGTATGCGCAAGTGTGATAAGTGACTGAAGTCTTTGTTTGCGGTTCAATCATCTATGGATACTCCAAGTAAAGGCGGACAATTTTAAATGTCCATTTCTACTGCGGTGTTTTTTAAAATTCGAGTGTAGATGTATTCATTTACGAACCAGATAATTGTAATTATTTAGAAAAATTAAAAATCTTTAATACAGACTTGTAGATAAGGTTAATATAAGCTTATTTTTGTGAAAAAAGCATTTTCACAAAAATGTAGATGTCCGTAACTACTTTACTGCCATCAATATATTCTTGTAAAATAAATACAATACTAAGTATTCCTGTTTCGTGGTTCAATATGATGACTGGGTGGTACCTACCCGGACTGGTTTGCACAATACCCTAACACCAAATAAAGTGTTTGTATGCTTTACAAACTTGTAATTTTGTGATATTTTAAAGAATAATTATATCAGTTTTTTATGCCTTATAGACTAGATAAATCATATTAAAAGGCTTAGAATTGTATTCAAGTGAAAGATATAAAATGGAATCAATAATAATTAATTGCTGTAGCTTTATCATATAAAAGATTTTCTTGACAATTATTATATTTTTCTAAGTAAAATCCACTTATAATATGGATATTGGAATGACTAACATCGTTATAATTACAGTAAACATATTTAAGTAAATCTCCTTCCTGTATTTCGTTAGTTACATTAATTTAATTATTAGAAAGTATAATAGTATAAAAATCGTTAAAAACGGTAACATTTTTAAATTAATTGCCAATTTTATTATAGATATAATTTAAATCATTAACAATTTCGGTAAATTTTACCTTTATTAATGCCTGGTATTCCTCTTTTAAACGGGTTGGCCACAATTCCTTGTCTCTCGGTCCTGCTTTAGTTTTTAGTAAAGGTATGCTACTTAATGACTTTCTAGTACCCTCATCTACCATTTTTATGAGTTTGAGATATAGTCATGGAATATTTTAATTGAAAATATTGCAATTGGAATATCTGCGTAAGCAAAAGTGTTACTTTTTAAAACACGGAAATGTCAAAACTAAATGTCATAGCTCAACTCTTACTACGTGACACGTGTCACTTTTCAATATCTAATGACGGCTAATCAATACGAGTATTGTTTTATTTATCATCAGAAAAAAGAGATAAATAAATGTTATACTTAAAAGAAAATAAAAAAAGGCTGCTTATATGTAGTGATTGATAATATAGGTATAATTGATAATATAAATATTTTAAATTTAATTTTTTTATTACAAGCGTAACAAAAAACTGAATATTATGAATAAAAATATTTATCACAACTATTAACTCACATATTACTAATAAATAAATAATGTTAATTGTCAAAAAGAAAATATTAAAAAAATTATGGCAATAGGCAGTGAGAACAAACTAAGATGTCAGTTATTATGACAGTATATTAATTGTAATCAATTGTCGCTTAGAAAATGAGATAATTTAAGAAAAATTATTTAAGTGTAGTTTATTTCATTATCTATTCTCATTGAAATAGTTAGCATTCTAATAAGGAAGGTGTGTTAAAAAAAATAATGTAAACAGTAACAGAAATGTTTATTTTACTATGACATTTAAAAACACTAATTTAAAAAATAATTCTAGTTAAAGACTTAAAATGGGTTCAGAACAATCTATGCCTCCGAAGAAGCAGATGCAAAGAGCTCCTCCAGTGCGCAGGGAACATACCATAGCATCTTCAATTTTTCCAGGTTAATTTTTTTTTTCATTTCATTTTTTTTTCTAAAAGTGTATTAAGCCTTAGCTTAAAAAATATTAATGATTATGAATCACAATTATTGTCAAACAATATGAATATAAATATTTAATTTTTTGATACACGCCAGAAAAAATAATAATATAGGAATAAATAAGTAATCTGTACCAAATTTTCTAGGTAAAACTTATATATTACAATATAATAATGTTGTTATAATTTATTTAATACCTCGATATTCTTTCAATAATGAGAGAAATATATATTTTAAGTGCCATTCCCCTTTTATTCAGATTATGGAAGTTTCTAATGGCAGTCAATAAGTGTAATGATTCTATGCTGAATAAAAGGTTTTTTATTTGATTTAGGAATTTTATTAGCATTTTATAAATAATCTAAAAGTATGATTTGAAATTTGAAGAAATTTTCTGAACTAATTATATCATTTGCACAAAGCTCTACCACCAGTAAGCTGTAGGCCCGTTTGTGTAGGTACCACCGACTCATCAGATATTCTACCGCAAAACAGCAGTACTTGTTATTGTTGTGATCTGGTTTGAAGGGTGAGTGAGCCAGTGTAATTACAGACACAAGGGACATAACATCTTAGTTCCCAAGGTTGGTTGTGCATCGGTGATGTAAGCGATGGATAACATTTCTTACAATGAAAATGTCTATGGGCATTGGTGACCACTTACCATCTGGTGGCCCATATGCTCGTCTGCCAACCTATAATATATACAAAAAAAAACTACAAGAAATCCCATATATTAATTCCTTGTTATTATTCTTCTTATAGATACAAGGAGACCTGAGCCATCGCCGAGTGGTAATAATTCACCCGGAGCCAGTATGTGCTCAGATTCTGAACTGCCATATATATCATACACAGTGGACAGACCTATTGGAGGTAATATATTAACGTAAACACGCTAACAGGAAAACATACAAAATATTTTAAAACAAACTTATATTGGTTTTAGTTATAGTAGTCGATCTTACATATCAGTGTAATAATGATACATTATACATATGTATTCACAAGTATAAAATACCTCGTGTTTCTTGATTAAAAAAAAAAAAAATTATCTGTTGTATTATGATTTTTTTTTTATATATATAAGCTAGCGCTTGACTGTTATCACACCTGATGGAAAGTGATGATACAGTCTAAGATGGAGCGCACTTGCCTAGAAGATGCCTATTCACTCTAGACTTGAAGGTACCCATATTGTAGAGATAATATACATGATGAACTACATGTGTCATTAATATGTCAAGTTCATTAATTTATGGTGATAATTGGTTATAATTATGCAAATTCTCGATAAAAATTTAAAAG
This sequence comes from Nymphalis io, assembly GCF_905147045.1. Taxonomy (NCBI): domain Eukaryota; kingdom Metazoa; phylum Arthropoda; class Insecta; order Lepidoptera; family Nymphalidae; genus Nymphalis; species Nymphalis io. The sequence continues at coordinate 4,899,152 of NC_065914.1, forward strand.
ATTAAAATTTATTGATAGTTCCCGAGTAATAACGCGGAACTACTAATTAAGTTATATTCTAGTTTTATTTTTTTTTGAGACGGACAAGCCTATTCATCTGATGATAAATTACTACTTTAGAATAATAAATATAATCAAATAAACTTTGTCAATCTGCCACTAGACATCGTCAGATATAATATATACCTGTACTTATTTAGTGTATAGCTTGTATATATTGTCGGATTGTCGTCCCATCGGGTTATGAGAGTAAGGGTATGTACGCACTATGCGGATAGCCGGAGTGCGGTTAACCGGACGGTTAATCAGAAAAATGTATGAAAAATTAGTATTTATACCGTATATAGTATATATACAGGTCAACCGGACGGTTAACCGCACTCCGGCTATCCGCATAGTGCGTACATACCCTAAGGGAATAGAGAGCGCACCTGTGCTTGCATACACACTTGTGCAATATATCCTGTGCAGTTGGCTTATCTTTCTTGAAATTGGCCGCTGTGGCAGACATCCGGATTGATTCCTTCGAATAATAATTTATTAACTTGTAAGGTGGTAGATACCGAGATCAAGAACTATTTTTAGTATACAATATAGCACAGTTATTAGAGAATCGCATGAAACATGTAAATCTTAGGTTTGTTTATCTTTACTCCTTCGATTGGATTAGGCAATTAACATATTATTTTAATTTTATCCGAATCGAATGTCTTGTCAAAAATAAAATTTTGTCTCTTTCTTTCACATGCCTTTAACGCTTGGTTCATATATTAGATTCACCTAAAAATTCGGCAAAAACGCAACGATCGGATAGTAAGAAGTCTCTCCTGCAACGGAGGCAGCTGAGCTTGCAGGCGAGGAGGAATAAGCGAGCCCGCGATATTGTCGTCGTTAAGCCAGCCACTGACACGCAATTGGACGAGGATATCAGGAGATTGCAGGTGAATATACATTGTAATACATATATATAAATAGATGTTGCTTTGTCTGCTTAAGGTTAAACTTCAAAAGCCATTTGACTTTGAGTTGGTTGGTACGTATAAGTATTTTCTGTGGAGAAAGTTTTCAAACTATAAACATAAAAAAATTTTTTTTAGTATTATTGTGATGTATCTCCCGTTCTTAAACTCTGATTGGTAATTAGAGTAATTTAATTAATGGCTTTAATGTGATTGGCTGCGGATGATCTCAATGCTCATTGGTCGGTGCCAACTGATGACGCAATAAGCAACCAATGAGCATTTAATTTAGTTAATCGGGCTTTTTTAAGAGACTGGAACATAAATTCATATATCGCCTACATACATACATATGTATATCACTTTATTATCTTCAGGAAATACCAACGTTTTTACCAATCATGAGGGGGGCGCTTGGCTTACCAGGCGCAAGAGACCCTGAGGTTCTCGAAGGTCAGTTGAATCGTTGATTTACACACTTGGTATATGTTGAGGACAGCATAAAGCGCTTCACAGCTTAAGTTTCATACTGATTTGAAGATTTTATTTACCATTATTTTAACCAATTTTTTTTGACCATCTCAGTCAGGAATATATATAATTATTTTCAATACTTATAAACTAAAAGCGCGCGTGCCACAGACGTATCCGGAGTGCTTGTTATATTACAGCCCCCATTCTTGAATTTAATATTCCAGGTCTAGACCCCAGACCGTGGGTCAGGATGACTACACGTGTTCAAGCGCACTTATCAGCTTGCGCTCAGCCGCTAGCTGCTGAAGAGATCCACTTGGCAAACAAGATTAAGGAGGTGAGTTTAGCCGTCTACCGCAATCGTGGCTAGAATCTCGTTGTTAGGGTTTTGTGTTACATCGCCTTGGTAGAATCTAATCACTGATCACATATTCTGCCGTCAAAAACCAATACTCTGTAGAGTTCAAACTGTGTGTGACGAGTCACGAGGAATATAACATTTTAGCTCCCGAAATTGGTGGCGCATTGACGATACAAGGAATGGTTGCTATTTCTTCTTTTTTCCATGGATAGTGGTGATCACGTCAGGTGGATCACCATCAGGTGGTCCATTTGCTCTTCCATCTAACTATATTATAACTCTACATATTTATTACAAATCGAATCTAGATCCATTTTTAAATAAACAATCAGGAAATCGGTAACAAAAATCGTGTTCGATAATGTGTCTTAAATACCGATGGAATGAGTCGAAATGGCTGAGAGGTTTCAAAGAAGGGACGCATGTAGAACATGATGAGTGGGTGCTACCCAGGAGAGGTACCCAGGTGCTCACACAAAGCCCTTCCACCAACTAAATTCATAGCTTTACTGGTGGAAAGTACCGACAGAACAGGTTTATTGTATATTTTTCATTTTTCTTAAATCCCATAATTTATATACTAAGCTAAGTTAAATTTCATGAAGACCGGTTCAATTTTGGTTCAATCGATATTTGGTTGGATATTTGGTTTAATCGTTTTGAGATAACAAATGAACAAACATTTTTCATCCACATTAATAATAAAAATATTTAATTGACAGGCGGATTCGGAAATAACCCGACTCTATTCAATAACGGTGGAGAAACAGAGAAACAACGCGCGTCACGCTGAGAGGCTGTCACGGGTGAGGGAGGTAGCTCACCAGCTCTCGAGGTGCAATTCATTGTTGAACCAGGTAATTTACGAACTAGTATTTTCAGAATATTCCATGCTATTCGTTAATAGCTCTGCTATAATAATAATGTCCTCCGGGCCAATTTCGGCCACGGCGGCCAATCTCAAGAGAGATTAACCAACTACGCTGGAGGTATTATAGTGCACAAGTGTGTGCGCAAACACAGGTGCACTCTCTATTCCCTAACTCTCATAATCCGATGGGATGGCAATCCGACACGACCGGAAAGAGGGTTCAGGCGCAGAACCAACGGCTTTACGTGCTTTCCGAGGCACGGGAGTGAAAACACTCTAACTTCCAGACTCCGGGCTGCTACCGAGAAGTTTCTGATAGAAAAACCCAATAACTTTTTATTGGTCCGACCTTGGAATTAAACCCAGTACCTCCGGGTCTGCGGCCTTACATCAAGCCACTAGACCAACGAGGCAGTCAACTCGAGCTCTGCTATATTATGCACTACAAACAGTTCTTGATTACACACATACATACATACATACATCATCAACCCTTCGAAGTCCACTGCTGGACATAGGTCTCTCCAATGGCATGCCACTGAGCTCGATCCTCGGCTCTCAATAACCATCCGCTGCCAGCCACTTTGCGATTTGTTCTTGATTAGTATATCTTTACTTATAATACAACACAATTCCACTTAACTCCTCTATACAATCGATTTGACTTCCAAACCTCCGATAGCAACTTCGCCGACATCCAAAACGCAATTATTTCACGAATCCATAAGATTATCATTATTTCAGACCTCGACCGATGACGTCATGTCTATTCAAGATCAACGTTGTTTATCTATTATTACTCCTTCCATTGGAATTGGCTATTGTTTCTCCCAAGTCGCCGAAATCAAATCAAGTTATACTTAAATTCAAGGAGCCGCTTGCGAGCTTTGATTCGTCATTTTACAAGATTAAATTAAATTTTTAATTCGGATCGTAAGTTATACTGAGAATAACCGGCAAGAAACTCAGTATTTACTCTCTTTCGCTATTCTACTTAATAAACATAAGCATATTCGTTAAATTATTATTTATTCGGCATGGAAATCAATGAAAACTAACTCGACACTCTTTTTATCATATATATAATTTTTTATTGAGTAATAAACGCTTATTAATCAAAGTTTTCTTGAAATAAAACGAAAGAAACATCAAATAATAATAATGGTTATTTTTTTTGCAGACCCTACAAGATATAGAAGAATTAAACCAGATGTTACCAGAGAATAAAAGATTGGAGCCCTTTGTATGGAACGAACAAAAAGTTTAAAAATATATTAAATTAATTAAAAGTCAAGAATTACTGTAAATATATCCTCAGAATCAGAATCGTATTATTAAATATAAATGTATATTACTTTTATTAAGTTAGCGAGTTTGTATATCTATAAAAGGGAGAGGAGGCCTTAGCCCAGCAGTGGGATATTCACAGGCTGTTACTGTAACGCATGCTGTAGACATTTCGAGTAACATAACTTATTATTTACTTGGACCCTTTAACATATTCTATCGCCAAACAGCATTTTACTGGTGGTAGGGCTTTGTGCAAGCTCGTCTGGGTAGGTACCGCCCACTCGTCATATCGCATACAGCAGCACTTGATATTGTTGTGTTCCGGTTTGAAGGGTGAGTGAGCCAGTTTTATTACAGGCACAAGGGACATAAAATCTTAGTTCCCAAGGTTGGTGGCGCATTGGCTATGTAAGCGATAGTTGACATTTCTTACAATGCCAATTACTAAGGGCGTTGGTGACCACTTACCATCAGGTGGCCCATATGCGTCCGCCTTCCTATTATATAAAAAAAGCATGCTTACCATTTTTGTGCTCCGGTTTGAACGTTGAGTGAGAATGTAACTACAGGCGCATAAACGCAATGCTGTGTGGTGTTGACCACTTACCAACAGATGATTTTTTTTGCCAACATTTGCCAGGCAGCCTTCCTATTTTAAATTAAAAAAAAAAAGTCATAATCTCAGAAATTACTCGGTTCAATCTTTTTAGTGATCAAAATCCTTTTTGTACTGTTGTAGCTCGATTTGCGTTCAATATTGTAACAAGATTTATGTGTTATCGCGTTGGAGTCTCATTACTGCGATAGCACACACAGAGCACACTGTGCTCTGGTAAATAGCCGTATGCCACTAAAAGCCTAGTGGTCACGGTACCAAATATTAAAGCTATTGTTCTACCTCTATAACGCTTATTGGAAATGGTCGTAGATTTTGAATAGTCTATCGCAATGGAAGGAGGAGTAGAGATGAATAAACAAATTTGATCTTGAAATGGCGTGATGTCATTGGTCGAAATCTGAATAGCGTTTTGAATGGCGTTAAAGTCGCTATCGAAAGTATAATTGGAATTGTATTGTTTTATAAATAAAGGTATATTAATTAAAAACTATTTGTGTAGTTTATAGATATATTAACATATGGAATATATGATTTGGTCGAAGTCGAATTCATCTAATGACGTACCTACGTCATTATACTTATTTACGACTTACCGAAGAGACCAGGACCACCAATGAACCGAGTGAATCTTAACCGATGATCGTGGGTTCAAACCCGGGCAAGCACCACTGAATTTTCATGTGCTTAATTTGTGATTGTAATTCATCTCGTGCTTGACGGTGAAGGAAAACATCGTGAGGAAACCTTCATGTGTCTAATTTCATTGAAATTATGTCACATGTGTATTCTACCAACCCGCATTGGAACAGCGTGATGGAATAAGCTCCAAACCTTCTCCTCAAAAGGGAGAGGAGGCCTTAGCCCAGCAGTGGGACATTAACCGTTACTGATGGAATATATAAATCTAAGGTTTGTTTATCTTTTCTCTTTCTTCGATTGGAATGGACTATAATATGCAGTTGATGTAATTTAATTTAATTAATATTTAACATTATATATGGCTGTATATTTTATTTAAGAGAATTAATTAAATTAAAATAAATAAGTTGTTTCTTTTACTAATATATGTTGATTTTACTTATCAATTTATAAAATAATAACTGACTGACATATCACAGCCAAAACTACTGGGACTAGCATTCTAAAAAAATTCAAACGGGTTCCTTTTACACAGAAGGCTAGCTCTAATAAACTTTCATCAAGTTTGTATAAAAAAAAAAAAATTCAAGGAATTGAGAGTTCTGGAAATACGCAATGGATTTTTGGAAAGAGAGCTATCGAAATTGGTACTTAGCAATTCTGAATTATGATGCGAGTGAAGCCGCAGGTAATGCAATAGTAATATTATAAAAAACAAATGATATATCGAAATAATTTATAACAAAATAAAACCAATAAATATTATGTAAAATATATAAAAACATTTTTTTTTTATATGTCCGGGATGGCAAATGACTACTCCACCTGATGGTAAGTGGTAGTAGAGTCCAATCGCGACGACGGCCAGTACAGTCGGGAAGAATGTTCTGTACTAGCCGTCACCGCCTTGCCGGCCCGCGAGATGCCTCTTCACGCCTCGTTTGAAGGAACCCGGGTTGTAAGAGGAGGGGAACACGTGAGCTGGTAAGGAATTCCATTTTTTGGTAGTGCGACAAAGAAAGGAGTTGCCAAATTTCTTTGTGCGCGATGGAATTGATGTCACAGTTAGGCGGTGACATCGAGAACCAGCTCGAGTGGACTTAAGAAGGAAGGGGGAAGCAGGAATTAGAGAGAATAATTCCTCAGAGCACTCGCCGTGATACAGTCGATAGAAAGCGCTCAGTGCTGCTATCTCGCGACGCAATTGTAAAGGTTCAAGGGTGTTTGTGACCTTTACGTCGCCAATAATGCGTACTGCACGTCGCTGCAACCGGTCCAAGGCTTCCAGTAGGCACATAGCTTCGAAAACAAAATAAATAGGTACATGTTTTATTGGTATAATAACATATAGCAACGAAGTGCCCACGGGGTTAAGCGATGACAGATAAGGGACTCTAAAATAGTAAAGAAGTAAAGGGTAGCGACGAAGGGGGTGCATGACGCCATTATTAAGTAATATAGTAAAAGAGGTCGACTTATATTCAAACTTTTTACGAAGAATACCTTCACCTATCAACGTATTGTATATATCACCTAGAATTGTAGGGCACTACATCTTGATATTAAAAATTAATAATTAATTAATCTGAGCACAACAAACACAATTATTGTAAATTAAAATAAATCAATAATATTATTATTCAAGTCAGATCTCGCGAGAAATTTTGAATCGCCATTTAACGAACGGTTCGCAATGTAGATTCTACAGAACAAAAATAAAAAATATCACATGAATGAAATGTATTATTTTTATATATCCCGTATGGTCCAAGTAAATAACAAGTTGTGCTACTCGAAATGTGTACAGCATGCGTTACAGTAACAGCCTGTGAATATCCCACTGCTGGGCTAAGGCCTCCTCTCCCTTTTTGAGGACAAGGTATGGAGCTTATTCCACCACGCTGCTTCAATGCGGGTTGGTGGAATACACATGTGGCAGAATTTCAGTTAAATTAGACACATGCAGGTTTCCTCACGATGTTTTCCTTCACCGTATAGCATAAGATGAATTATAATAACAAATTAAGCACATGAAAATTCAGTGGCGCTTGCTCGGGTTTGAACTCACGATCATCGGTTAAGATTCACGCGTTCTTACCACTGGGCCATCGCATGCATGCTTTAATTAAGAATAAAATTAAATATTAGCGGGCAACCCCACGGTATCATGTAATTGACGCCATAATTTATTACAAAATAACATTATTGGATACAATCTCGTATTAATCTTAATTCATTATTACGTTACTTTACATAATTATTAATCATAAAATTCTTGTTGTGTCTAATTAATTATTTATTAAAATAAGAAACTGTAAACAATATTATTATTTTTGGCCTTATATTTAGTACTGGTATATAAACTCATCTGTCGCAACAGATAATTGATAATTATATTTTGTTGGGGATCTATCATCGAGTTTGAATCGAAAAAAACAATTGTTGTAAGCATCATTTGTTATAACATGGCAATACAACAGCAGATATTGTACAAAATCATACACACACATAGGTATAAATTTAGAAGTATGTAATTTAAGAAGCTTTTATGTTCATATTTTACGATCAATTAATAATAATTATTATTTTATGTCGGTGACTCCGGCATAAAATAATAATAATTATTAATTGATTAATAGATAATATATTTACCGACATAGCTTTTTTTTTTTATAGAATAGGAAGGCGGACGAGCATATGGGCCACCTGATGGTAAGTGGTCACCAACGCTCTTAGACATTAGCATTGTAAGAATTGTCAACCATCGCTTACATATCCAATGCGCCACCAACCTTGGGAACTAAGATTTTATGTCCCTTGTGCCTGTAATTACACTGGCTCACTCACCCTTCAAACCGGAACACAACAATATCAAGTATTGCTGTTTTGCGGTAGAATATCTGATGAGTGGGTGGTACCTACCCAGACGAGCTTGCACAAAGCCCTACCACCAGTGAAAATTCAGTGAAAATTCAGCTTGCAAAATTAGCAGGCTGAAGTGGCAGTGGGCTGGTCACGTATGTCGTAGGACCGATGGCTGTTGGAGCAGACGAGTCCTAGAGTGGAGACCGCGGATCTGTAAGCGCAGCGTAGGCCGCCCTCCAGCCAAGTGGACCGATGACCTCAAGAAGGTGGCGGGCACCAACTGGATGCGGAAGGCGGAGGACAGGGAGCTTTGGCGCACCTTGGGAGAGGCCTATGTTCAGCAGTGGACAATGATTGGCTGTTGATATATATATTATTTTATACATTAGGAAGGCGGACGAGCATATGGGCCACCTGATGTTAAGTGGTAAGTAATTACACTGGCTCACTCACCCTTCAAACCGGAACACAACAATACCAAGTACTGCTGTTTTGCGGTAGAATATCTGAAGAGTGGGTGGTACCTGCCCAGACGACCTTGCACAAAGCTCTACCACCAGTACTTTAGTTTGTCTTGGAAGAAGAGCGGGATACCCAGTAACACGGGTATAAACACAGTACAGGGGTCCTTGCAAGTATTTATATTATAGTATGCTTAATTGTTATCAATAAAACATTTTTTCTTTACTTTTTGTAAGCTAATTTTTGAAATAATATCTAGATATGTAAAATTTAATTTATTATTCCGACTTATTAAATTACACAAGCTAAATAATATATATATATATATATATATATATATATATATATATATATATATATATATATATATATAAAGGAACGGCCTATGTATGAGGGACATTCATTCTGCTCAAGGCTAATATTAAGAAATGTGAAAGCAACTGCTTGTTACCACATCCTGACTAAACATAGTCCAGTCATATATATATTAGTTCAAATAGGGCTAGTCAGCTATAAACTTGTATAAACCTTTATTTTAACACTCAATGTCTTGTCTCAAAACCTACTTATCGTAGGGTGGCCGCGACTACCGACCTACCGTCTTTTATTAATTATTACGTTGTATTTAATATTTGTTTTCATTAATTGAGTTCGTTTAATAACACTTACCCATTTGTGTAATTAAAAAGTTATTAAGGGAAATACTTTAATTACATTTTAATTCTAATCTAAAATATACTTATTACTTGTGAACTAAAAAAAAAAAGACAATAAATTTTATAATTAATGTTTTTTATTAAAAAATACCATTTCATACATTTACGAACGTTGAAATAAAAAAAAATTAAATAATAAGAGCCGATTGAGGTGGTTGTTGGATGCTTGCCTTTCACGCCGAAGGTTGTGGGTTCGATTCCCACCCAGGATAGATATTTGTGTGCATGAACATGTCTGTTTGTCCTGAGTCTGGGTGTTATTATCAATATAAGTATGTATTTACAAAAGATAAATATTATATGTAGTATATCAATTGTCTGGTTTCCATAGTACAAGCTCTGTACAAGCTTAGTTTGGGACCAGATGGCCGTGTGTGAAGAATATCCCAGGATATTATTATTATATTATTATAAGAATTACAAGTTCTAATTTCAATTTTCTTCTTCTTCATAATCGCCTTCCGGTCGCTGTAACTTTTCAATTTCCTCTTCGTTCTCATCTTCAACGACATTTGTCTCCATTTCTTCCAGAATGTGTAATGTTTCATGATGGTCAGTTGATTAGTTTTAGACTTCAAAACGTAATAAACAAATAGAAATAATAAGAAATAAACAAACTCACTTTCGCTTTTATAATATTAGATATTATATTCTAGAATATGATATATTACCCATTTTAGAATATAAATAGCATAAAACTTACGATGCACAATAAGGCATTCTCAGTCGTAGGGCTTTGTGGGTACCACGCATTCATCACAAATTCCGCCAAAGAGCAATACTTAAGATTGTTGTGTCCCGTTTTGGTAAGCGAGAAAGTCAGTGTAGCTATAGGTACAAATAACTGACACCTTAAGAAATATTAACCCTTCCCTGTTAATCCCTTATATCGCCAACGCTATAGTATAGCAGACGGGCTTGTACAAATTTCTACCACCAACAAATGGTTAATATATCTTACAGTGCTAATGTCTATGGACGGTGGTGAGCACATCATCAGGATTTAGGAGGCCCACTTATTAGCCTGCCTACATAAGTTAAAAAGTCGAGATGGCCCAGTGGTAATAACGCGTGAATCTTAACCGATGAACGTGGGTTCAAACCCGGGCAAGCACCTGAATTTTCATGTGCTGAATTTCTGTTTATAATTCATCTCGTGCTTTTCGGTGAAGGAAAACATCTTGAGGAAACCTGCATGTGTCTAATTTCATTGAAACTATGCCACATGTGTATTCCACCAACCCGCATTGGAGCAGCGTGGTGGAATAAGCTCCAAACCTTCTCCTTAAAAAGGGAGAGGAGACCTTAGCCCAGCAGTGGGACATTTACAGGCTGTTACTTACATAGAGTTAAGCCACTAGACGTTGGTGGAAGTGGACAAATGGAAATATTTTTATAGATCAAGCAATGTTAACAATTTTTGACAGTTATGTAAAAAGGTTTAAAAAGCTATATAAACTAAAGTCCTTCTGATAGATGATCCTCTCACGCTGCTCCAATGCAGGTTGGTGACAAAATTTCTTCCGACACTCGTAGGTTCCTTCACGATGCTATAAACATTGCCGAATTAATCCCAATTCTGTTTTGACTGTCACAATACTGTCTAATGAACCACTGAACAAACTCAAAAAATGGATAAGTATATATAAAGAGGGCATATTCTCGTTATCAATTTGCAAAATATAATTAAGTTAATTTTTTTAATGAAGCGACAGAATTATTAAAGTTCATTTTTGTAAAAAAATAAACTAAAAATGAATCAGAATAAAAAAATTGTTTTAATAAAAAAATTTACCTAGGTTTATTTTTACATGACGGCTAAAAAAAAGGAGTATAATGTATTCATGGTTCATGTATGTGAGTTTCTTTGTTCCAACATCACTTTTAAGCTGTCTGAATAGCTTCGGGTGTAGGGGTATCGTTAGAATCCTTACGTCATCCCGAACTCCTTCTTTCTATAAGTTCATTCATATATTCAGTCGTGTTTTTTAATTGTTAAGGTAAAAAAATATTTACAAAGCAAAGTCGATCTTATTGCTGTCTCTTATAGACAATTTCAAGTTGTGCAGTTAAAATTAATCTAAAATATTTTGAAAATTAGAACAAGTAAATACAATTATGTACTAACATATAAAAATACCATACAAAAGTTCAACACTTCTAGATCGGTTAAACCAAGTTTTGTTTCCTAATGCATTGCAAGCAGCAATTGCGTTAGACCTCTGTGTTTCGTAAACGCCTCGCCAGTTCACATTTTTCCGACGTCGAGTTAAAACGTTCTGTTAAATTTTCCTCGTTTAATAAACCGGTAAGTTGATTTTTTCTTTACTTGTTGCAGAAATAAATGCCATTTCTTAAAATTATTAATAATATATATATTTTTAAAACAATATAATAAAAGATGTAACTTTTAATATGACTTGTAATGTTAAAAAATTAAACAGTTTTTTTTTTTTTCATTAATGTTCTATAAAAATAAAATTTAGAGTAAAAAGTTTTTATATATTAAATTTAAAAATATTAGAACAGAACATTTCAGTTATATTTTTTTCGTGACTGTATAAATAATTTAATAACGTGATCAGATAACAATTATCTCCGAGTTGATATTAATTGATCATGCTCATTAAGTAAGTATATAGGTTTTTTCTTTTCAATCATATCCTAGTATCATCTTCGCTAACATAAATTCACATTTCAGCAAAATATATTACAAATAAATATTTACTAAAAAAATAATTTTTCGTTCCAATTCATCGCCTATTTCATCGTGAAAATTGCACTTAACTACATGTATGCATGTATGTATACATATAGTTATTTAGAAAAGTGAATATTTGTTAAAAAATCTGTTCAATAATTTGACTCAAGATGTTATGTCCCTTGTGCCAGTGTACAGGCATAACATCTTGGTTCCCGGGGTTGGTGGCGCATTGGCGATGTAAGCGATGGTTAACATTTGTTACAATGCCAATGTATGGGCGTTGGTGACCTCTTACCATCAAGTAGCCCATATGCTCGTCCGCCTTCCTATTCTATACGAAAAAACTCATTTTTGTAATTCGATATATGTAGAATTTAGTTATTAAATTTATACAAAATACATATATATTATAAATATATGTATGATTATAGATAAGGGTATAATTAATAATTAATTACTAATTATTGTTTTAACTGTTGGTTCAATTTTGCTGTGTCCTGTTATTTGTTTCGTAACAAAAAAATTCAAACAACTTTTGACAAATATATGAGTCACACTAAAATTTTTGTACCCATTTAATAGAATGTCATTTCAGAATCAATTGATTTGAATTTAGGTTAAAACATAAAAGTATCATAAATTGAATATTTATCCTTATTATAACGGTTGCAGATTAAGATGTCTGACAAATGAAGTGTCTGAAATGTTTCGTATTTTTTTAATAATTTTATGTATTTTTGTTGTCAAACATAGAACCTTATTTTGCAAACCTACTTAGTACTTTCCGACAGCCGAATCTAAGATGAGTTTCTTAAATTCGGATGGTAGATAATAGCAGCATCGACATTTTTAGTGCAATTAGTATTAGTGAAATATTACAATATAAAATAATAAACTATTAAAACAATGAAGAAACTATAATAGAACGGTACAAATAAAGTTATTTATAACTTGACTAACCCAGGTAGGTTTTATGTAAATCACTTCCAAACGCATCCAGAATTTCAATTACCGTGATATTTTTTTATTTTACGGTAATCAATCACCGTAATAATTCTAGTGGCTTCTAGAAAACATTTGTAATAAAATTATATTATTGCGAGTAATGTACATAATTGCATCATAATCTGCTTAGCAAATTTATGACACCAATCACTTCCGTTATTTCTTAAACGTTTAACCAAATATTTCACACAAAGCGGACTTATAGAAATACGTTGTAATCTTTGTTTAAAAAAACCTATATACCTATATATATATATATATACCTAACTGAAAAAGCAAATATACATAAAACTTATACCAGAAGATGTAGCGCGTTTCGAAGGATTTAGTAAATAATTTTATTATATAAAACTAAATGCGCAATAATTTACTTATCAAAACGTGAATTCTTGTTATATATATATATATATATATAAAGGTGTATTTGAATGTCTGTTTGAGATTAATATATTTCGACACTGAGCGAACACCATTGCAGTCAGCACATATTTTCATGGTATCCAATTTGTTGGAACTCTTCACTAGATGGCGTTTTATCTCATCAATTTTAATTGACACCAAAAAAAATAACCGTTTCAAGATAAATTATAAAAAACAATTAAAGTATATGAAAACTCTTAACGATGCGATCTTAACAATGAAATCCACGTGTACTATCCACTGAACCATTGTATACTACGCAACAAAACAAATAGTTTGCGTTAAAATTTTGCAATAGTTACGTGTAGACTTGACGGTATGTGGTCACCACTGTCATGACCATTTTTATAGTATAGATAGAGACATTGATATGCTTTATTGTTTTTTTTTTTTTTTTAACTAATAATGCATTCCATTAAGTACACATATAGAGCTTCTGTTTCATATACTTACTAACCTATATATAAATAGTAAAATACTTTAAAAAAATGCCTTAATTACCAAAATTTTGTATATATGCTGTTAACAGTGCAGCCAATCGTGGGTGTAGAATCAGATCAAGCTTATCATAAAAACGCAAGTGCAAGCCTGTCTGGGGACTTACCACTCATTAGATATTATACCGTCAAACAGCAATATTTAGCATTGTTGTGTTCCGTTTTGAAGTGAGTGAGTCAGTGTAACTACAAGCACATGGGACACAACATCTTACTTCCCAAGGTTGGTGGAGCATTGGCGATGTAATTAACGATTAATATTTCTTACATTGCCAATGTCTATTTTATATTAAAAAAAATATTCAACATGTCCGTAGGATAAGACTCGGTTCTAACACAGTTTGCAAGATTTGACATAAACAACAAACAGACATATCAAGTTAAATCAAAGCTTGTATTAGCTGAAGAATTTGTTTCTTTGAACTTTCTAATCTCGATATCTACCAGTCATATTAAAAAAAAAACATTTTGCACTTTGTACTTTTAAAACATTGTAATTTTAAATTGTTTTAATAATAGGCTGTAAAATTAAACCTGAGGCTATACGTAGTAGATTAAAAAAAAGTAATACTCATGTGATATTAATTAGTTACTCATAGGTACAACATACTGATATGTATCAAATTACGAAATTATATCCAAAATAAATGCTTTTGTTTATTTTATGGTGCAGAAAAAGAAAATAATAAAAAAATCAAGTGTCATTTGGTAGTTTAAAAGATATAAATAAAATCAAATATACAAAAATCTACTCCTATTACTATTAGGCTTTAAATATATACAAATAATAAAAAATAAAAATATTTACTGTACAAATCGTGACCGCGTGGAATGGTGGCCAGAATGCTAGCATCATTTCCTTTGAATCGCAGTTCCGACCCTCTGGGTGAAACCAGCCCTGTCACCAGTAGAGGCAATAAGGCACATACATTGAACTTAAAAAATATAGCCATGCAATGAACGACGCTCTAATTATAAACATATGTATTTAGGCATACATATTATATATGTCTGACGTTAAAAGAACGTGATATGAATAGATTTCCTGTTATAACAATAGTTAGTTGTCTAGTTTGGTTCAAAGTATCGTTCTTTGTGATTTGTCCTGAGTTTTAAGCGTTTTAGCTATTTATAATAATGTCCTCCAGACCGATTTCGGCCACGGCGGCCAATCTCAAGAGACATTAGCCAACTACGCAGGAGATATTATAGTGCACAAGTGTGAGCGCAAACACAGGTGCACTCTCTATTCCCTAACTCTCATAATCCGATGGGACGGCAATCCGACACGACCGGAAAGAGTTCAGGCGCAGGACCAACGGCTTTACGTGCTTTCCGAGGCACGGAAGTGTACACACTTCCTACTTCCAGACTCCGGGCTGCTACTGAGAATTTGTTTAGCTATTTATATATTAATCGTTACGACTGCAAAAATATACATAACATATTTGAAAACAAAAACATTATCTTCGAAATAAAATCTTTATTCAATAGAATATTACTACATATTGAACACTTTAGAATATTTTTTAGGAAAAAGCGTTTACATTGCCCCTACATAGTAGAATTGCTAACCCTGTATGTATGTATTTGTGTGAAACAAAGATCGAAGGTATGTTTACTCAAATATAGAATACTAAATTGTTTCCACGGCTTCATATGAGAGGGGTGGGGGGGGGTTTAAGTAGAATATATCTCTTCGTTCATGTTTTCCGTCAGTCGAAATTCGTTCAGAGAATTATTATTTCCAATTAAAATTTCCATATACTTATTTATTTATATTGAATGTAATATCGTTGTCAAATTAATATAATATATGCAAATTGTTTAAAAATATAAAATAATGGTACTGCCATTAAAAGTACTTTGGGATATCCTCCACATCAAGGTCAGTTGACAAAAAGTAACTTACGTCCAAGTAACTGTTATTATAAAAAAAAAATTAAGACACGAATACGAGACTTTTAAGAATATATAAATTAATTTGAATTATAATAGTGAAAAATTAAAAAACACGAAAACGTTTTCCTTTGTTAATTATTATTTTTATTATTACTTAATGATGACATGTAAGGTTTTCACACATCGAAATCTATTTAGTCACTTAAAATTTAAGCTAAAAGACACATACAGGAATCCTGACAACAAAACCCTTTATTTTGGGCAGTCGTGTCTTAAGATAGTACCTCTATTGCAAATGTTCTAATCCAGATTTATACAGCTATATTTAGCTATATTTTATATTGCTAGTTTTAAATAAAACTTCCATATACTTATTTATTTACATTGAATGTAATATTGTTTTCAAATTAATATAATTATTTAAATTATTTAAAAAAAAATAAAAAATCACAACACTCAAAGGTTAACCAAAACTTATTGTTAACAAATGAAATTAGGTTTTTGTTCGCTTCATACTTATTTCATTACATTAAAGTGGTATATAGAGGTGCAATACATATATACATTTTTTTCCTTCAACACAGAACGACGTGATTTATAGATAAGCTAAGAATTTGTTTAATTTATATCTCGTATATATTGTTAACATTTCTTGGCTGTACCTTTTAATACCTTTGCTATTTCTATAGGTTAATAAAAAAATATATTCTTTACCAAGTAGGTTCTTATGTGTACCTTAGAATACACATTACAAGATTTACTTAGACGTAAATCTACCGTTTTAAATTAGATTCTACCAAGAAGACTTGAGACTAAGTAACTAGTTAGTCATTTGCAGTAATAAAATTGTATATGTATGTCAATTAAATTTAATTGATGAAGATGATGTCCTTCTGAACGATTTCGGCCACGCGGCCAATCTTAAGAGGAATAAGCCAACTGCACAGGACATATTATTAGTGTGCAAGTGTGTGTGCAAACACAGATGCACGCTTCATTCCCTCACTCTCATAACCCGATGGGACGGCAATCCGACACGACCGGAAAGGGTTCAGGCAGGACCAACGGCTTAACGTACTTCCCGAGGCACGGGAGTGTATACTTCATACTTCTTGGTTCTGGTCTGGTGGTCTGCTATTAAAGTAAAACCCAATCACTCTTTTGGACCGACCCGGGGTGATCACCAGCAACCGCTAGACAAACGAGGCAATTAAAATACAAATAAATAGTAATTGATCAAATAAATTTACGATTTATTTTATTATATTATTAGCTATCACACTATATGCTATACTACTCCTAGAAGAAAAATATATATATGTATTGATATATGTTGTATGGTATATAAATGTATATATGTATCTTTGTGTATGTATTGTTTACATTTATATATATGTATGTATGATGCACTCGCCCGTTGGGTCCTGCAAACATCACTATTTGAGTGATAAGACCGTCCTTGCACGCATCATGTTGAGGTCCGCAATTTTATTTCCGCTTCTCTTAAACTTTTGTTTTTCTTTTTTTTTTTACTTGTGTCTGTCTTTTCTTTATTCCTTGTGAGTGCGCAATAAATTTGTTTAATAATAATAATAATATCTGTGTATAAACATTATCACGCTTGATTAAGCATCCTTTCATATACGTAGAGGGCCGCCAGTACAGCTATTATATAAGAGCAAACTCGAAACTAGGACTAGGGGTAGGGCTTTATGCAAGCTTATATGGGTAGGAACCATCCACTCATCAGATATCTACTATCTATCTACCGCAAAACAGCTTGGTGTTGTTGTGTTCCGGTTTGAAGGGTGAGTAAGCCATTGTAATTACAGGCACAAGGGACATAACATTCCAAATCTATCTACTGCAAAACAGCTTGGCGTTGTTGTGTTCCGGTTTGAAGGGTGAGTAAGCCAGTGTAATTACAGGCACAAGGGACATAACATTCCAAGATTGGTGGCGCATTAGCGATGTAAGCGATGGCTTACATTTCTTACATTGCCAATCTCTATGAGCGTTGGTGACCACTTACCATCAGTTGGCCCATATGTTCGTTCGCCTACCTTTAATATAAAAAAAAGATTGTGAAATATCACTTAGTGATATGCGACATTGACCGTAATAATCATAACATTTCAAGAATACACGCATCAAAATAGTATATTACTTTAAGTCGGTTATCAACATTTCACGGGTGAGTAATGAAGCGAGTTCTTAGAGAGTCAGATCAGATCTTAATCCTAAAATATATCAAAATTTCAAAATGATTTTGGTTTTCGTATCGGGTGAAATATACCTATTCTAAGTAGATGAAAAAAAATATTAAAATTTGAATATTATTATAAATATAAGTATAATTAATATTTATGTTGGCACATGTGTTTGGTATCGGACTTTACCGAGTACACTTATTTAAACCCCCTACTTAAAAAAAAAAGATTTAAAATTCAAACAATTTATATCAAAGTTCAGTCTCTCACAACCCGCGGGTCGCATAGTGAAAGCGCGCGGCAATTTTTAATTATCGTTTCGTCTGGAAATTTTCGAGTAGTGTAATCTATACTTATCTCGACTATACTTGTAACCCTTTGACATGTACTGAAATTTATAAAAAAAATAACCGAAGCATTAGTTGTCAAGTATTAATCCATATAAAAATAATTAATAAAAAAACGTTTTATTACGATTATAATTGTATTTTAAGTTTTTCAATTGTAACCAGTTTAAGAAATATTACTATTACAAGAAAAAAAAAATTACTTAAGTTAAACTCAACATCAAGATCAATTGACAAAAAATCGACGTCTAACTGATTTTAAAATATTAAGGACATAACGACACGAACAACAGACTTGTAATATGTTAATTGTTTATTTAAGGAAAACGTCAGCATAATACAAAATATGTTGACATTAATAATACAATATCAAGACAATAGAGCCAATTACTGTTTTCCATTGAATTATACAAATCTAACATATAACCTGATAGTTAACAGAAGTAGCAACACACAGTTTTGAATTAAAATAGTGAAACAGTTTGAGCAATATTAATAATTATTTATAACGTAAATAAATAATAACGCGTGAAATATTACGCGCGGCGCTTGAATATCTCATTACTTAAAAAATACCACGAAATAAAATCTTTATTTAAGCCGTGCGAAGCCGTGACGGGTAGCCAGAACTATAAATAAATAAGTTAAGTTTTTCTCCTTTTCTTGCGTTTGCAATAAAGATATTTATTATTTAACAAGAAAAGACAATAATCAACTACAATAAATCACTCTGAATGTAAAACTTGGCATGATGCTAAGTTTTGTTAACAATTAATTAAATAAAGGTCGTAACGATTTTTTTTTAAAGTAAAAATTGTAATTTTGAAACCGTTTTAATTTCGTTTAAGCATCTGGCTTTGTCCTAAAAACGTATTGATGCGAAACGTTGCTCCACTGTTTACGTACGAACTTACAAAACTGTTACTTATTTGCAATTTTACACTTGTTTCTGCACACGGATGTGCTTGCATTATGTAACGAATTAGCGTGTAGGTGTCATTCAATTAATGCGAAGTTGTTGTTGAAGTTGAATGTTGAAAGATCTCGTGTTTGAAACATTTCTAGCGTTCAAAATGGATTGAACAGATGTATTATTTCTAGTAGCACCTTCGCATTTTTTCACGCAGCACCTTCTGAAAGGGCCCTTTGGAGGGAACCGGGAAATCCCGCACAAGTGAGTAAAAACCTACTAAAATTACTACTAATTAATTGTTATTTTTGTTTATTCTCTTTTAAGAATAGCCAATATATAGTGCACATATGTTTAATGGTTTAATAGTTAGCTATGTACACCTATTTTTGACGAGTCTTCTTTATAATAATGTGCTTAGATGTGATTGGTATATAATGTATATTGTTTTTATTAAATTAAATAGTTTGTATGTATAAATATATATTTATATGATATAAAACTCCACCCACTAACTCATCATATATTCTACCGCCAAACAGTAATATTGTATTGAGTTATTAAGTTACACTACCTTATGTGCATAACCTTAGTATTGAGTTTACAGTTTAAAGGGTGAGTTAGCCATTGTAACAACAGGCAAGCATACTATTTCTTACAGTGCCAATGTCTGTAGGCAGAAATGACTATTTATCAGGTGACCCATTAGCTTTACCTATTTGAAATAAAAAATAAATTGCTGTAAATTGGTTATTCTCAATGTGACCCAAATTTACGTCAACTTTAGTTCGTACGTATTAAACACTTGTGCCTCTAAAAGCGATATACGTTACCGTACGATATGGTCTAACGACTAGAAAGGTATTCTCAAGATCAAAGTTACAAATCTGGGGTATTTTTTTTTTACAATTCCGCACTGGTAAATCGTATCGTGTGGAAACATGCGTGGTGTAAGAATTTTTGAAACTCGTGCATTTACCACGAGATAAGTAATAACAGGCAAGCACCACTGAATTTTCATGTGCTTAATTTGTGTTTATAATTCATTTTGTGCTCGGCTGCGCGTGAAAACATCGTGAGGAAACCTGTGTGTGTCTAATTGAAATTCTGCCGCATTTGTATCCACCAACCCACGTTGCAGGAGACAAGGCGTTAGCCCAGCAGTGGGGCTTTCACAAACTGTTACTTCTTTTACTTCATATTAACTAACAAAACTGGCCCCTTTACACTGTCAGTGTCGGCGATGTCCTTCTGATTTCGTTTTCGGTAACAGCGGCCATTATCACCGGAGAATAGCCAATTGCAAAGAATAGTGCACAAGTGTGTGAGCAGACATATATAGTATTTATGATTACTCATAATCCAATGGGAATACAATCCGGCAAGACCAGAATGAGTTCAGGGGCAACACCGACCGGCTTCACGTGCATTTGAAGCACGGAAGTGGGACTGTCAAGTTCCTATTTCCTAGATAATTTAATGTTTGGTCTAACATTCGGTTGTGAATTATAAGCTGACCAGCAGAACAACGAAACAATTCGTTTTAATATTATGATTAATTAACGTCTAGTGTGTATATTTTGATTAAAAAAAGTCCATAACAATTTGTCTCATGTTGTAGAAAAAAAAGATTATATCACGCCATTACAAAACACATTTACGAATGTTTTTATCTTGATTTGAAACAATGAAATTGCACGACCTTGAACTTAATTGTAAGAGCGTGACGTCACAGTGCCATTGACGTCACTACTTTGACGGCTTACTTCTTACTGTACGATGTATGATTATCAATATCGCAACTTCCAATACAATTACCTGGTCGGCTTATTGGTTAGTTTTTAAGCCTACTATTTCCGAGATCCTAAGTATTTTCTCGAAAATTCATTTAGAACTGTGTACTCTCCCGTGCCTTGGAAAGCACGTAAAGCCGTTAAGACTGCGTCTGAACTCTTTCCGTTCGAGTCGTATTGTTACATAAAATTCTTGTTAGATAAAAAATAATTACACTTAACAAGCTTTCGATTTTGATTTTGATTTCGAAATACTGTCTGGGCAGCCTAGAACATCCAAAATCTTTATTATTTAAAAGCAGTAGTCAATACAATAACAATCTAATTTCATGTTTATTACATTAATAAATTAAAAAAAAGATAAGATAACAATCAGCTTAGTATGCTAATTGCTAGATGTTCATTCAGTTAGCATAAGAAATAGATGATTACGTTTGTGATAATTTGCTTCGCACGGTTTCAAGATAGCATGAAGATTAGCAACCACCAAGAATTAGGGTAAAAAATTAAAAAAAGAGCTATTCGAATCCATTTGATAATTCCAGAGATTTTTGCTGCAAACAAACACTCTCTTCTTTATTATTTATTATACACAAACAATTTGAACAATCATTAAATATTTGTTCCGTTACAAACAATACAATAGTTTGTGACCTAAAAAGTATGTATTACATTATACATAAGATATGTTTGCTCGTTAAACCAACATTGGACCCAACGTTTTTACACATTCGTCCTTGGCCCTAAAGTTTGTGCAATTACTTGAACATTATCCGAAGATTATGCAATTGTGAATGTTACAATGACGAACGTATATACAAATATATACTTATATATGTACTATTGTGTTATTAAAAATATAACGCAAACATATATTATTTAAATTTACCGTTAATTACCGTTATTTACCGTTAGAATTCGTTGATTTTCGAATAACATATATATATATATATATAATTAGATATGATAATAATGTTTTTGATTGATTAAAATGGTAATTGTGTGAATTTTTTGCCGCATCTCTTCAGTGGAATTAACATTTTGAACCGGTGGACTTTATCTTATAAAGCTGGAGAGATCGCTGGAACGCGCTCTGGAACTACGAATCGGATTTGATAAAACTATTTTCTATTGGACAGTCTAGTTGTAGATTCTAGATTATTTCAGCGTCACGGTAGTATGCGCAAGTGATCCCGTGGCGTTTCTCGTTAAGACGGTAAGGGGTTTTTAGTAGGTATTCCGAGGTTCGGGGCTCAATCGGTGCCTTGGACACCTACGAGTCCCACATACCCGTGAAACGCGTAAATTATTTTTCGTCATTGATTTATAGTATAAGACACGCCATAATTTTAAGAAGCGTATCTCGTGATTTCTTTCATAATATCATTACATGATAGAAATAATTACGTAATTTAATGAGCATAACAATATAATAAGCGCTATTTTTGTGTCAAAGAAATGACTGATGACATTGTATACAGCATGTCACCTCTGTGATTGTGCAAGCGAAAACCAACTTATTCGACAATGTTTACAATATGGGTATTTCTATTGTTATCAAACAAAGGTAAAGAAGTAAATGTAATTGTCAGCTCATATTGATCAAAAGTGAGTCGTGTGACGTCGAATGACTTAAGAACACAAAAATTGAAGTTCGTGGATTCAAATTTGATTAACGTTTAGTTTATTACTCTCGTGTTTCTCCGTAAAGGAAAACATCATAGGGAAATTATTTTTTACATTAAAATAGAATGGAATAGAAGAGAAATCAGCCAGTGTACTTACAGGCTTAGGGACGTAATATTTTCATAACGAGGGTGGGTGGCGCATTGGCGATGTAAGGATATTTCTTACATTGCCAATGTTTATGGGCGATGGTGACCATTTTGCACCAGGTGGCCGATTTGCACGTCCGCCTTTGTATTTTACAAAATAACATAATTGGTTTTTCATAATTTTTAATATTTTCAAAATATTTTCAGGCAGCATTACAATCTAAATATATATATATATATATATATATATAATATATATATAATAAAACTTAGTTATATAGTACGTAGCTTATTATTGTATACACAGGTAATTTAATTGGTACTATATATTATATGTATCGCAATAGTTATTCTAACTATGACTGGCCTTACCTTTCTTTCACTCAAGGTCTATGAGAGATCGCTAAGCGATATGACCGACTTAGCACATTGTTTTTTTTATTTATACCAACAGATATTTAAATATTGTGCAATTAAGTATAAATAAATAAAAGAACAGAGTTTAATTCAGTTGTGATTAATCAATATTCTAAGATTCTAAGTTCTTATCCAGTTAATGAATTTGTCCTGCAGGCTTCACCATGTCATCCGAAGGCTTCTCGTCATCGGAACTGGACGCGATGCCGGACCGAATATCAGAAACTTTCAGGGGAATGACGCTGCTTGTAACTGGTGGCACAGGTTTCATGGGGAAGGTGCTAGTGGAGAAACTTCTAAGGTATATCATATTTCTTATTTTTATGTTAGTATTTATGTATAAATAGGCAAAAGCTAAACAGTTCAGTAATTTATTCTCGTCTGTTTTTCAATCGTTTTTTTTTGTAGCAGCGATTGACTGTTAGGAATATGATATATCATTAAAAATTAATAAATTTTCTTTGGTTTCATCCCACTATCTTTGATTGGGAAAATTTGTAATTTTAGTGATTCCTTGAAAATAGGCATTGCTAGTACTATTTTGTAATGTTTTGGAAATAAAACAAAGGATATATTTGTTTACTTTTATATTTTTATTGTCTAACAAAGAACAATACATCACAACAATAACCCAATGCAATTCTGAGTTTAGTTAAAAAGGTAGTAAATATTATTTGCTATATTCATTCGAATTACATAATTTAGTAACAAAGCAAAACCGGTTACGTCTGGTAAAAAGCGGATCATAAATTAATGGCTTATTTCTCAGTTCAGCGAAACAGTTTTAAGAAATAGTGTTACTTAGTTTTATATTCAGTAATTAATATTAGTTTATGGTAAAAATATTGGTTTTAAGCGGTTGAAACCAGTATTAAGCGGAATGATAAGAGAAAAAAATGATGTTACAGAAAATGTCCAGATGTTGGCAAAATAATGCTGCTAGTTCGTCCGAAGAAAGGGAAGACACCGAAGCAGCGCCTGGAAGAAATGCTCAATGATGCGGTAAGATTTTTTTAACAACTTTTAACAATAAGTAAAACAAACTTATTTTAATTAATTTAACAATTTTTTATCTGCGAGACGTATATTTTTGTTGACAATAATGATTTAAATATTACATAAATAACATATGTACAAAAAAATTATCTAAGCAATTATTTTTACGAATTGATTCCCATTAATGTATAACATGATTTATTCGATTCCTTTCGATAAAGCCAGTTAGAAACGAAAAGATTAGAAGTTTGACATGCGTTTACTTAGCCAACTTTAAATTGCCCTCGTGACGTCACGGTGTCTCTATATTCCCATTGGCTGTCTCGATGGTCTCGCGTCTAACTTGTAAGGTATGCCCAATGCCTATGAAAGTCAATCTCAAAGTGTACGATACTAATATTATAAATGCCGAAGTGAGTTCGTTTATTCATTTGTTTTTTACGCTTTTACCTCTTAACTACTCAATCATCATGATATTTTGCGTTTACGTCGTTAAGGGTACAGACTAAGTTCAATACCTTACACCCCCCTCCCTCACACTCGGCTACAGTACAGTAACAGACTCTGAATATCCCACTGCTGGGCTAAGGCCTCTTCTCCTTTTTTTTTTTTGAGGAGAAGGTTTGGAGCTTATTCCACCACGCTACTCCAATGCGGGTTGGTGGAATACACATGTGGCAGATTTCAGTAAAATTTTCCACTTGCAGGTTGCCTCACGATGTTTTCCTTCACCGTCAAGCACGAGATGAATTATAAACAGAAATTAAGCACATGAAAACTCCGTGGCGCTTGCCCGGGTTTGAACCCACGATCATCGGTTAAGATTCACGCCTTCTTACCACTGGGCCATCTCGGCTTTTCACTCGGCTAAGCCAGGCGAAAACTAGAGCAATATGTATTTATACTTGCAAAACACATGTTTGCCTTAAATACGCGACGGCACTTTGATCACCATCTAGGAAATGTCACCACATATGACACTAATACATCATTCGTGATGTTTTCGACATAAAATTAGGTAACATTAGTGTACAAAGCCATTTGCGCGTTGAGAACATTAATTGCAAATATACCTCTTAACCAACTTGACAGATTGTTTCAACTGAATATAGACTTTATGAACGAATATTATGCTACAAAACCTTGGAGCTCATGATGCCTCCACCACACCACCATACACCACATGTGTCGAAATTTAATTCGATACCTACTGATTTCTTCAAGATATATTTCTTTATCTCTGACCACGGACCAATTATAAATACATACTAATTCAGCACATGAAATTAATTAATAAAAATTAACAGTCTTTTAGGGGGTAATTAATTAAATAATGCTGTCTTCCTCTTTCGAATGTCAAATCAATAATGACAGACAGAGAGAAATCAGTGTTCAACAAAAGAGTCGCTAAACATTTATAAGGCCGTAATTAATTGAAATAACAAATATAAAAAATACTGCTAGCATAATTTAAATCATATAGTTTTTGATATAAGTTCATTAATAGTCAAAGCTATATAAAACTTATATATTTTGAACGCAATACACGTCTTACTAAATATGCACTTGCGCACTTGTTATGACGAAATTTACACCGCTCCTGGCTAAGTGTGTGTCGACATACATATAAAGAGCACACCAACGATTTGTAAGAGCTTATAACACATGTATATAAGTATCATTATATATTAAGTATAATATTATACCCAGGGTATGTTTTTGTTAATTTGTGTTAATAATTCATCTCGTGCTTGACGGTGAAGGAAAACATCGTGAGGAAACCTGCTTGTGTCTAGTTTCGTTGAAATTCTGCCACATGTGTATTCCACCAACCCGTATTGGAGCAGCGTGGTAGAATAAGCTCCAAACCTTCTCCTCAAAAGGGAGAGAAGGCTTTAGCCCAGCAGTGGGACATTAAGAGGCTGTTACTGTTTTTTTTATAAAGATAATAACCCTAAGCGTCCTGTCCGTCCGCCCAATTCTACTAACTAAAGAATATTAAATAAATATAGAATATTCAAAGTTGGATTTGAATTGAATCGGTAACGTATCGTAATCGTTATAAATCAGTAGAATTTCATTGCATTGCAGCCGTAGGACAAGTGTTTGGACGGCGTGTATTACTATAATTTGTTATGTTTCTTTAGTTATATTCTTTGACATCTTATCTATACAAATATTATAAATGCGAAAGTAACTCAGTCTGTCTGCCTGTTACGATTTCACGGCTAAACCACTGAGCCGATTTTGATAAAATTTTACATACCTAACACATATCTCTAACATGTATAGCGAATAAATTCTGTATATAATTAAGTCTTTTATATATAACTTTCATAGATACCAAATGACATAATCGTACCTTAATCAAATAAAAACATTTAAACATAGATAAAGTAATATTCAACATTAAAACCAATGACTATAATTATTCTATTGTTTTTTTGTCTGTTCGCGTGTCATCATTAACAGAGCAAGAACGCCGGTTATTCAACAACAAAAAACCTTATAGTGAAACGCCACTTGAATAAAAATGTTCACTATACAAAACATCTTAGAGTTCAAGTTTCATTGTCAAGCGAATATCAACATAAAGAACATAATATTAACATCCTAATATCCACTTTGAATTTGAGCGGTTTTTTGTTAAAAAATTAACGAAATTATTAACGGAATCCCTTTTATTGTCACTAGATGGCGCTGTTTTCATTTCATACAAATTACAGTTAACGTCAATGTTATCGGATAAATAAAAAAACTCGATCTAGGCACACTGTGTTATTTTGTATGAACTCACTTCGTATCTCACTCGTGATGTATTGAAAGCCGTCTTATATTTTAATGCGTTTATCTTATAAATGGTATAATTATTATATTCCTCACACCAGGGGAAGGTGCTAATATCCTTTTCTGAACCCCAACAACTTGTATGAAAAGCTTAATAAAAATCAGTTGAATAGTAAGTTAATACGTGAGTGCGTAAAAATAAACAAACTCACTTTAGATTCAGACAGACTCACTTTAATTGAGGTTTGTATAAAGTCAATTTTTTCAAGTCATTTTTTTGTAAAATATATTTAATTAATCAAAGTATGCACCGTTGTTATCTATGCACCTTTGCCATCTCATAGGTAGTTCATTGATCCCTTTACTAAAAAGCGTGGGGGGCGAGAATCAATAAACAATTTGAAGGCGGTTTGGACTGCCGCATCGGAGTTGAATTTTTTTCCTTGTAAGAATTGTCGAAATTCCGGAAAAAATGTAGTCTGTTGAAGCAAGGTCCAAAGAGTACGGTGAACGTCGCAGATATTCCAATTAGCTCATCTAACTTCCACTAAGTTAGATGAGCTACAATTGGAATGTTGTTTGTTGTGCAGTGTGTGGTCTTGCGTTGTCGTGAAGCAACAGTGGCCTAGAGCGATTGACCAATCTCGGTTGTTTAGCACCTAGTTCTTCCTTCATGGTTTGCAGTTGATGACAATAGATATCTGCCGTAATCGTTTGGCCAGATTTTAGAAAGCTGTAGTGAACGACACCGGCGCTAGTCCACCAAACACACAAGTAAATTTTTCTGAGTCAATTTTCGTTTAGGGCAGGATTTGGCTGGGTCTCCAGGGTTCAGCCATTGCGACGAGCGCTTCCGATTATCGTACAGTATCCACTTTTCATCTCAAGTAATGATTCGATTTAAAATTCCTTCATTATTGTGTCAGTTGAGCAAAGTAACACAGCAGTCGACGCGTGTTTGCAAGTTCGATTCACTCATCTCATGAGGTTTCATCATCAATTCATCGTTTAAGTTTTCTTACTTTCCCGATTTGCTTCAAGTGGAATTAATACAGTTTTATCACTTACCCCGAAGCCTGCAGCTATCTCTGTAGTGCTTTGTGATGGATCCGCTTCCACATTAGCCTTTAACTCTTCAATTTCCACTTTGGTCTCCGGCCGTCCACGGGGGTGGTTCTGAAGGTCAAAATTTCCAGAACGAAAACGTTGACAACAAAAACGTTCCATGTTTTCTTTTGCGACACCAGCGCCGTACACATCATTAATCCTTCGAGCTGTTTTTGCAGCACTGCTACGGTAGTACTCGTATTTGTAAATATACCGATATTTCATGTTTTCCATTTGCGGTAATAAGCGACGCCAAAGAAAAAAATAATGAGGAAAAAACAAATGAATGACTGTTTTCAAAACTCAAATGTACCAGCTAAATGAATTTATAAATTTGAATATGGAATTCTAAACCAAAGAGGAGATATTTTAGATCAAAGTGGTCAGTACGACAAAACGCTACTTTCATACGTTAGGACCTAATATTGGTTAAGATTACTTATCACTTTTCATAATTTCAAAACATATTCTGCCGTGAGTTTTGAGTTTGTTGAATAGCCCTTTTGATCAGCTGCTTTTTCGTAAAGTACATTTTAACATACGACCTTTTATATTAGCAAATTGCGTTTCAAGTAATCTTATTTACTTTTATACAACACGCTCTAAGTCGAACGCAATCTCTTTGCTGTTTAGGTCACGCTTTTGTTGGCTTTTCGTTAAACATTCGCTTAATATTTAATTAATTTGTACTTTCACTTTTTATAACTGCTATAGCCTAAGAATCAAGACGGCTCAGTGGTTAGAACACGTGAGTCACGAAGGTTGCGGATTCAAACCCGGGCAAGCACCACTAAATTCGTGTTTATTATTCATCTCGTGCTCGGCGGGGAAGGAAACCTGCATTTGTCGAATGAAAAACTGCCACATGTGTGCCATAAGTCGAGATGGCCCAGTGGTAAGAACGCGTGAATCTTAACCGATGAACGTGGGTTCAAACCCGGGCAAGCACCTCTGAATTTTCATGTGCTTAATTTCTGTTTATAATTCATCTCGTGCTTTTCGGTGAAGGAAAACATCGTGAAGAAACCTACATGTTGCCACATGTGTATACCACCCACCCGCATTGGAGCAGTGTAAATAAGCTCCAAAACCTTCTCCTCAAAAGGGAGAGGAGGCCTTAGCTCAGCAGTGGGACATTTACTGACTGTTACTGTTACTGTTACTGTGTGCCATAGGGTCAAAAAAAATTAAATTTATATTTTAAATTTTCAGCTCTTCGAGAAACTCAGGACCATGCGAGGTGGTATTGAACCACTGTTGGAGAAATTACAAATCATAGGTGGTGACGTCTCAGCCCCAGATTTGGCGATCAGTCAAAATGACAGGGAAATGATAATAGAGAACGTGAATATGATCATTCATGCCGCAGCTACCATCAGGTAAAGTATAAAACATGCTAATGCTATCATTCTGACTAACTTCAGCCACTGGCCAATTGCACAGGATATATAATAGTGCACAAGTGTGTGTGCAAAGACAAGTGCATACTTTTACTTTCATAATCCGATAGACATTCCGAAATTGGAAAAACTCCCTTAACGAGTAAGTATTTTTACCATGCACAAGAGTGTGAAAACCCGTGGCTGCTGAAACCCAAACTTTTTTTACAGCCCCAAATCGGGATTTAAGCCCTTGGAGTCTGCTGCCTTATATGTTAGTCACTAGACCAAAGATGCAGTCATAAAGTATATACAGCCAGAGTGAGCAAATATTCCACTGCTGACTAAATGAAAATATGGTTTGGGGCGTAAATCCACCAAGTTTGTCTTTGTAAATGTGTCCCGAGCTATACTCAAAATAAAGTATTGTACTCATCAGGAAGTTCATTATAATCAATTACAAAATTTCACCTTCATTACACAAAGCGAGTTAATAATCGTAATAATATAACAATGTGTCACCTTAGATTTGATGAAGAGTTGAAAAAGGCAGTTCTACTCAACGTCCGAGGAACAAAGCTGGTGCTTGAACTTGCTAAGCAATGCAAACATCTTCAGGTACGTATATTTTAAGTTACATTTAGGTTAAAGACCATTGTCAAAAGCGTTAGGAACGAGGAACACATCAGATCTAAGAAGAAACGGCGAAAGAATAACTTCGGAGTTTTCCTTTTGTTTCTTGTTTATTATCTACCTCCTGACATAAAAGCCCTGCATGCTGAAGCACGTTTAAAGTCAAAACAAATTGGATACCGCTATGTATGGGTGAAGAATGGACGAGTATATATGCGCAAAACTGAAAATACGGAATACGTTTATGTAAAAAATATTGATATTCTTAAGAATTTATCGTAATATTAATTTTGTATGTTTTCTTAATTAAAAGAGTTGGTTATAATTTGTAAAATACGATTCGTTATTATGTTATTATCAGAATGTTAGGGGTATAAATACTACCTTACAAGATGTAAATCGCGAAGTATTAAGTAATAATTATGATGTTATTATTTTAACCGAAACATGGCTTAACAGCAATGTCTCTGATAATGAAATATTTGATGATAGATATTTTATTTATAGGCGTGACAGAGAAACATGCAAGTACTCTCATAAGAAAACTGGTGGTGGTGTCCTTATAGCAATCTCAAAAAGCTTTCCATCGCGTCGGTGTTTTGAGCTGGAGACCGATTGTGAGGATCTCTGGGTCTCTATAGAAATCTATTCTGGGAATCACTTAACAAAAATACACTTATGTGCTGTGTATTTTCCTCCTCCCTTAAACCAAAGCTTTTTAGAAGTATTTATTGACAAGGCAAGTAATATAATAACTAATAATTATGGCGACCACTGCGCTACGGTAATTATTGGAGACTTTAATTTACCCGGATTAGCATGGAATGAACCAAATACTGTGCTAATCCCTGACACTCATTCAAATAACTCATTGCTTAAAAATATATTTAAAGAATTTCTTGACTTTAATTCGCTATATCAGTTTAACAACGTAAAAAATATTAAACACAATTTGCTGGACTATGTACTCTGTGACCGGGACATGATGAGTGTAAATGAGAGCTTATCTCCATTACGTAAAATCGATACATTCCATCCTCCTCTAGATGTAATTATAAAAATACCTTCGAAATCTCCCTCTTCAAAAAATAATTCAAAAAACAAATATCAATTCTTTAAAGCCGATTATGACATCATATTGTCATCTCTTAACAATGTTGATTGGCTTCAAGAATTCAAGGATTGTCTCGATAATGTTAATGAAATGGTAGATAGGTTTTATACCATACTATATACAACAAAACAAAAGTCTTATCCATCTTGGTTTACACCCACCTTAATAAAATGCCTAAAAAGAAAATATAAGCTCCATATTAAATTAAAACGGTATAACAACCCATTGGATAAAATAGAATTTCAATACCTAAGAAAAGACTGTAACAAATTGATCAAACATTGTTATGACAATTACATAACGATGATTGAAAATGCAATCTCGAAGAATCCTCGGTATTTTTGGACGCATTTCAAAAACAAGCGTAAAAATTCTAGCGCCTACCCTACATCGATGGTCTATGGAAATGTCGAAGCAAAAAATAAACAAGATGTTTCGAATCTTTTTGCAGCGTATTTTTCCTCCGTCTATGTAAATGACAACACATCAAACTACTGTGCACCTGATCCCAAAACTTACGTTGGTAATATATACCTATCACAAGGCGACATCGAAAAAAAATTAAAGAGGCTTGATCATAATAAAGGCGCAGGACCAGATAACATATCTCCCTACTTCCTTTCAATGTGTGCGTCTACTTTATCTTTTCCATTGTATCTCATTTTTAATACATCTTTAAATACAGGAATATTTCCACAAGTTTGGAAGGAGGCGAGAATTGTACCTGTGTTTAAAAGCAATGATCCCGCTTCCGTCGAAAATTATCGTCCGATATCAATCTTGTCAGCTGTGGCAAAGGTCTTCGAAAGTCTTGTACATTATAATTTAGCAGATTATCTTAAATCCCATATAAATAGTAATCAGCACGGATTCGTATCAGGAAGATCTACTAATACCAACCTTGTCACCTTTGTTACAGAAACAGTTAGGGCTGTAGATGAGGGTGAACAAATTGATGCAATTTATACAGATTTTTCGAAGGCTTTTGATACGGTTAATCACTCTATATTATTGGAGAGATTGAGATCGTTCGGTATAACTGACACCTTACTAAAGTGGTGCACCTCTTATATTAACGCACGCCCATCTACAGTAGTTATTGATGGATATCAGTCAGTTCCACACATTGCACATTCAGGAGTACCACAGGGATCAAATCTAGGTCCAATATTTTTTAATATATTTATAAACGAGTTACCCTTAATATTTAAACACGTTAGAGCCTACTTGTATGCTGATGATTTAAAAATAACAAAGACTATTAAAACTCACAATGACGTGACAATAGTACAGGAAGATATTGATCGCCTTGAAAACTGGTGCAAATTACATAAAATGAAATTAAACATCAAGAAGTGCTACCATATTCAGTTTACACGAAAAAGAAACACTATAGAAAGTGCGTACAATATATCTGGTATTACTATAAACAAGGTGCAAACTATTCGAGATTTAGGAGTTATTTTGGACTCGAAGCTTCAATTTAATACTCACGTCGAACACATTACAACATCCGCATTCAAGTCTTTGGGATTCATTTTGAGAAACTCTAAGGAGCTACATAAGTCATATACAATCATAACTCTTTACAACTCCTTGGTTAGAAGTAAACTGGAATACTGTTCTGTTGTCTGGAGCCCTCAATATAAAATTCATATTGATACAATCGAGAGAGTGCAAAAGAAGTTTTTAAAATTTTTACATTATAGATTTAATAACTTGAGGGGCGAACAGTACCAGGACCGACTTAATAACTACCACTTACTGTCCTTGAATTGTCGAAGAAAACTTTTAGATCTAACGTTTCTACACAAATTATTAAATAATAAAATTGATTGCCCACAAATCCTCTCTATGATTGGTTTTAACGTGCCTTTCAGAATACCTAGATACGAGTCACCGTTATTTGTAACAACTAAACAAAAAACCAACCTAGGAAAAAATTCACCAATAAACAGACTAGCTAGGACGTATAACGAGCTATCGACTGGTATCAATGAACTAGACATCTTGCATGATAGTAACTACTCCTTTAAAAATAAAATTGCCTCACATCTAAAACACTTTACATAGAATATAAATAAATAGTTATGATGTTATGTTATCTGCTTTTTTCTGTGTTTTTTTTTTATATCGTGAATTTTTTTTTTAAATACTTGTGAACAATTTTTTGACACCATTACTTTGTTACTTTGATTATTCAATGGAATTCTTATATAGTTTTATTAGCTTTTTTTCCTTTTTTACAATTTTTATTTTTTACATAAATTAAGATAAATCCTGTATTTTGTAAGCATGTTTTTTTACGCAAATGAATATCTATTATTTTTATTAATGTAACTCTGTTAGTCGATGATTGCCTATAACAAATTGCATGCTGTAATTACCTGTAAGTAAAAGAACAATTGAAATGTATTACTAAAAATTACTGCTGTACACGAATTATTGTATCTTTTGTTGGTAGTTCTAAAATAAAATAAAATAAAAAAATAAATAAATAAAAATTATCTACAAATAAAGACTAACTACTGAGTTTCTAGCCGGTTCTTCTATCGATATGATATTCATTCCGAATCAGTGGTAAAACTGCTTGTAACAGCTTACTTGAGCAAAATATATTTTTCATGTATCTGTTATAAATATAAATTTACTAATAAGCAAAATTAATAAAATAATTTTTATTGATCATATATAATAATTATTATTTTCTTGTTCCTTGCTAGCTCTTCATCCACATTTCAACAGCCTACTGCCACTTGCACGAGAAGCTTCTAGAAGAGAGACCGTACCCCCCACCAGCTGATCCACACAAGATCATCGAAGCCGTGGAGTGGATGGATGAGGAAACTATTGCTACCATTACACCGAAGTATGTGGCTCATTATTGTAATATAGTGCCTAACAATAGCCATGATATATTTCTGATAATGGTCCTGCTGCTGGTGAAAGGCTTTCTCTCTTTAAAGGAGAAGGTTTTGAAGTTATTCTACTATATTGCTTACGTACGAAAAGTACTACTGGTGTAATGACTGTGGTAAAACTTCATCCACTAATGTATTCTTCATGAATCATGATGTTTTATTTCACTTTTTTCTCTTTACTTTAACTAAACAATAAATATAAACCTATCGATAAGTCATATAAACTATTGATTATGAAGTCAGTGGCCCCTTAAATACTGTCTTCTATTTTAGGGATATAAGGCCTCTTTGTTGTATGCAACGTATTGTAAGCCAATAAAAATAATTATTATTATTATTAGGTATTACTGTCGACATTATTTATAAACATAAATAAGAAACAAAAACTCCGAAGAGTTTGTCTTCGCCTGAGCTCTATGCGGTGATGATGGATTGCCGTCCCATCATAATATGAGAAAAATAGAGTGTGCGCTTCTCTCTCTATTAAAGATGGAAGTAGGAATCATTATATTAAGGATTGGCCATCAATTATGGACGTCATTTAAAATTGTTTTGTCTATACAGATTACTAAGCAAGCTGCCTAATTCCTATGCGTTCACAAAAGCATTAGGCGAGGCTCTAGCTGTTGAAGCCATGGAACACATACCCGTTATAATTCTGAGACCCTCAATTGGTAAGTTTTGGAACTTATGTTTAACCGAATACTTAAATAGTCATATTTTATTGGTGTTACCATATATAGCAATATAGATTTATTTAATTTTTATTTTATTAGGACCTCCCACAAGGAATACACATCACCAGCTTACATTACACGAGTTAAATGTCTATGTGCTCTTTCAATTATTCATAAGAAACTACAGAATCTATCTTATATAATTAATTAACAACTAATTTTATAAATGATAAATTTTAAATTAAAAACGTTACAATTAAAAAATGATACTTAAAGAACTAAAACTAATAAAAACTTCTTATATTAAGTAATTAAATTTTTAGTAATAAAATTTGGTTAACGAAAACAAAATAATAAGAAGAAATAGTAAAAGTACAAATAGATAGAAATAAGTTTATTTTTTAAATTTATTTAGACAGGCAATATCAGGGTCTTTGCCTTTTGCGAGTCCACCGCCGCGAAGTTGGTTTTAAAAGTCGGTTTTTGGAAGTAGTAGGTACTAATTCGGAGCAAACGAGACGGAATATATGCAGTTAAAGATGAAATTAAATCTTTGCAGTCAATCTTTGTAGACATTGATTTTATTAGATTATGTCCTGGACACCTGTAATTAGATTGGTATGCTCTTAAGAAACCAGAACACTGCTGTTTATTATTGGCTATAACCCAACTCTATTTGATTTTTTTATAGAATCGATGGACGAGCGTATGGGCCACGATGGTAAGTGGTCACCAACGCCCATAGACATTGGCATTGTAAGAAATGGTTAACCATCGCTTACATCGCCAATGTGGCACCAATCTTGGGAACTAAGATGTTATGTCCTTTGTGCCTGTAGTTACACTGGCTCATTCACCCTTCAAACCGAAGACAACAATATCAAGAATTACTGTTTTTATCTAGAATATCTGATCAGTGGGTGGACATACCCAGACGAGCTTGCACAAAGCTCTACCACCAGCAAAATGTTGTATGTGTGTGTTTGAAAACTAGGAAGCAAAAAATATATATAAAATAAACTTTGGCTTTCAAATATTTTATGTAATATATCAAATATGGTTTTAGTGATACCGATATGGCAAGAACCAGTGCCTGGTTGGACGGACAACATCAACGGACCGACGGGTCTGCTGATTGGTATGTAATATATATAAATAAAAACGCGACAACAGACAATCATTAGGTAAATTAATGTTTATAATTTAAATTAAATCAAATCAAAATATACTTTGTTCAAGTAACATTTGAATTGTGATTTTAAAAGATCGAACACCGGTTCGGATTATAGATTCTACCGAGAAGAACCGACAAGAAACTTATTACTCTTTTTTGACAATCAAGTTACATAGATAATAAAAAATAGTTGAATAATTATTATTTAAGTATATCTATTCGTGCTTATAAAATCGTTTATCCTGAATGACTACCAACGCGCAGACAAACATCTATTTTATGACATAATAAGCCGCTTAGAATATTTAGAAATTTCAACTTTAAAAGAAGATAATGGGATTAGTAAGCTTATATGATTTTTTTTCCGTACGAAGTCGGGACGGCAGAAAGTTATAAGACTGAAAAACCTTATTGTAACACATTTTAATATTATTATTATGCTATCATGATATAATTATTTTTCATGATAGTATAATAAAAAATATTAGTAAAATCTATTACTCGTCACGTACGTTTTATGTTAGATTTGGAATCAAGGCTCAATCTTCAATGGTTTTACGTTGTCTATATATTTATGTGAATAATTGTATAACATTGTTTTAGGTGCCGGCAAGGGAGTTATCCGATCTATGTATTGTAAAGGAAACAGTTACGCGGATTATTTACCGGTTGACGTTTTCATAAACGGTATCATGATCTGCGCCTGGAATTATATAAAAAACGGGTATATATTTAAATTAAGATAGAAATATATATATCATAAATTAGCTATTGAGCTTCCTGATTTTAGGTGGACACCACAGCTCATAGGCATGTGTTTAAATATTAACCATTCCTTGGATCGCCAATGCGCCACCAACTTTGGGCAAAACGGTGAAGCTTTGAACCTGTGATCTATGTATAAGATTTATTAATCTTAATTTATATCAAAATTACTTACACTTTAATTTCATATAAATATTAAATACAAAGACGGATAAAACTCTCTCCTTGGTGAAAATGCTTGGAGCTTATTACGCCACGCTGCTCAAATGCATACGCATTCATATATGTAACCCTTTAAGTTAGGGTCAGAGGTGCTTGCCCGTGTTTAAGCCCGCAATGTTCGATAAGATTCTGGTCAAACCATTGAGCCACCTCGGCTCTTAGTCCTTAATTTTTAAGTAACTGTAGGGCTATTCTGTAAGAAAACATTCGAAACTTATCGCAGGAAACGATCGTGAAATGTCAGAAAGTGACATGTGACATTGACCCTAATAATCATAACATTTCAAGAATACGCGCATCAAAATAGTATATCACCATAAGTCGGTCGTCAACATTTCACGGATGAGTAATGAAGTGAGTTATAACAGAATAGCAATGCTGTTTTTTTAACATATTACGTTTATCCATTTAAAGTGATAAGAAATCGAACGTCGTCAACTTCACCTCATCAGCCGAGATAAAAATAACTTGGATAGAGATGATAGATGCTGGCCGTGACATCATCATGAATAGAGTGCCCCTCAATGGTGTTGTATGGTAAGTCATAATAAAGATTATCAGTCTTAAGAAGAATTCATTCGAGCACTTTACAATCATTATTTTAGAATTTTAATTTAGTGTCAAGCCAACCGGTTTGGAATGTAGAATCTACCGAAAATAATCTTTTACATTATATACAATTAAATTGAAAAAAATTAAATTTAATTTTAAAAAATCATAAAAGATATTTCTAAGGAACTGGTCCACACATCTCGTGACCCAAGAGCTGGCGCTTATTTAGCTCAAAGGCTGAGTCTAGCGGTGCAGAGAGACAATAGTGCCAGCGTCTTGGGTAATATTCCACAGGACAACCTTTTAGACGGCGTGTTTTTGCTTTAAATTTGTAATGTGAATTTTGTTCTTTTTATTTTAATTTTGTATTTTATAAAAATGTCTGTACAAATTTTATATATATTAAAATTATGTTAAATATATAATATAATAAAAAGTAAAAAAAAAAATGATATATCCTATATAACAATCAACGAATACTAAATCCAAGTTCTTTTAACTATATAAAATTCTACAATATAAAACATTTTGTAAAGACGAAGTTACTCTAAACGAGGTCACTGGTTAACGAACGTCGACGGACGTGACCGCTTGGGCATTCATAGCGCTTGATGTATTTCGAAAACGTTTTTAAATGGTGCAGCGCCTTACGATATTCATTCGATCAACAACAATATTCCAAAAACACAACTGACACAACCAACTGAAAAATAACCACAGAAGACGATTGAAATTGTAGTTCTGAAAGAATTGAGATGATGCAGACAAATCAAAAATATACTCAATCAAAATAGCAAAAACACGTCTTTATTGATTTAC
The DNA here is from genome assembly GCF_905147045.1 of Nymphalis io. Classification (NCBI taxonomy): domain Eukaryota; kingdom Metazoa; phylum Arthropoda; class Insecta; order Lepidoptera; family Nymphalidae; genus Nymphalis; species Nymphalis io. The sequence goes on from NC_065914.1 coordinate 4,937,534, forward strand.
TTTTTTTTCTAGTATAGGAAGGGGGACGTGCATATGGGCCACCTGATGGTAAGTGGTCACCAACGCCCATAGACATTGGCATTGTAAGAAATGTTAACCATCGCTTACATCACCAATGCGCCACCAACCTTGGGAACTAAGATGTTATGTCCCTTGTGCCTGTAATTACACTGGCTCACTCACTCTTCTAACCGGAACACAACAATACCAAATACTGCTGTTTCGCGGTAGAATATCTGATGAGTGGGTGGTACCTACCCAGACGAGCTTGCACAAAGCTGTACCACCAGTAATATATATCAAGATATGTATATAACAGAAAGAAAAAAGAAATTCGTTTCTCTAAGTTGGAACCACTTCGGTGACATTGTCAAACTATGACCAATATCAATTTCAAAAAAGGTAGTCAAGACCGATTCCCTTTTAAGAATTCGCGTCACGTCGTTCCATTAATCATTGCTTCACCTTTAATACTCACACATATACAACACACATACTACGTTCTTATGTCTTTATTATATATTATATATTTTTAGAACTTTTACTTAAGTGGTTTTTGATTAAATATTTTTTAAATATTGGTGCTTAGTTCAATGGCAGTTATTTTTTATAAAAATATTCTATTCATAGCTTCAGTATGTACATCGTAAGTACCTTACTCATCTTTCAAATGTCAAATCAATAATGACATAAAGGTATTAATGTTTTTTTCAGTTACTAAGCAACTTCTGGTAGACTTGTGATTCTTTGCTAAGCATTATAATAAGTGTGGACGATAGTTTTTCGTTAAATAAATTATTATTCTTACAAAATACTATTACAGGTATCCTGGAGGTTCAATGAAACATTCCAGGCTTTACCATAACATATGTGCCCTGTTCTTCCATTGGATTCCAGCTCTCCTCATAGACACCCTGCTTTTCTGCTTAGGTTATAAGCCTGTGTAAGTATCAATATATTTCGTGGCTATCTTTGTTCGTAGTTCTTAATGAAGTGGGCTAGTCGGTAAAACACGTGTAAATTTGAAAATGATCATGGTTCAAATCCAGGTAGGGGATAAAATGAAAAAAGTCATCAAAATTTGCTTCAACTAATAACTTGTAAATTTACAATACCTGAGCAAAGAAAAGGTCTTTGAGAGGATCCTCTTGAGAGGATTTAGAACTTAATCCACCACACTGATCCAATGCGGATTTGTGGATACATATATCGCGAAATTTCATCTTACACGTGCAGGTTACCTCACGATGTTTTCCTTCACCAATGAACAAATGATGAATTATACACAAATTAAACACATAAATATTCCGACGGGTGACGAGCCAGTTGGCGTGGTTGGTGAATACTTGCCTTTCACGCCGAAGGTTGTGGGTTCGATTCCCACCCAGGACAGATACTTGTGTGCATGAACATGTCTGTTTGACCTGAGTCTGGGTGTAATTACACCCAGTTAGTATCTATATAAGAATGTATTTACAAAAGAAAAATAGTATATGTAGTATGTCAGTTGTCTGGTTTCCATAGTACAAGCTCTGTACAAGCTTAATTTGGGATCAGATGGCCGCGTGTGAAAAATGTCCCAGGATATTATTTTCAGCTTTTTCGGGTTTGAACCCATAATCAGCTAAGATCTCTATCTAACCACTGAGTATAACTTTTTGTAATATTTATCATAATATTTAAGTTAATTATAATTTACTTTACAAGTAATATTTCTCCATGGATCATGCTATATTCGAATTAAAATTTTAAGATTAATGCGCGTCCATCGTCGCATCAGCAAAGGCTTTGACGTATTCGAATATTACACGAACAACCAATGGGACTTCAAATCTGACATCGCACAGACGGTCAGAAAAAGTCTCAATCCAAGGGAAAGGAGAGATTATAAAGTTGATGCTATCGGTAAGTAAAAAATGAGTTACCAAAATTATCTCCCAAAACTGTTGATGTTACTTAAGTAAGTATTGTTATAATTACTATTAGAAAATTCTAGTGATTAAGAAGTTACAGTAAATGCATGTATGTATTCATCAAATTTCATTAATGATTATTGTTTCCACTGAAGTAATATCAGGAGATCGAATGGAAAATAAACTAAGGAAGCACTTTCCACTGTTCGCACAACAACAATTTATTTGATCAATTTTTATTTATTGTTCCATAATTTACTGGTGGTAGGGCTTTCTGCAAGCTCGTCTGGGTAGGTACCACCTACTCATCAGACATTCTACCGCTAAAACAGCAATACTTAATTTTCAGTGATTAATTAGTTACACATTGCTGTCTCCTTCTTTCGAATGTCAAATCAATAATGACAGAAAGAGCGAAATCGATGTTTAACAAAGTCGCTAAGCAAACGCGTTTATAAATTAAGCTAGAAATGCGTATATTAATTTTTTTCATACGCCAACTTGTCATGAAATATATAATAATATTAAATTGAAATTGGTGTGTCTATCTATTTTATAATCGTGATTTTGTTATGGTTTCGGATAATTATTATGATATTACTCTACAAATAATAATCATTTGGATTTGTAAAAATAATATAAAGCTACTGAAGAGTTTTAAATGTATATAACTATACTATATACTATACAGACATAATATATATATATATAGTAAAGTTTTTTAATAATACTTGTCATATATATTTTTAATCTGTGGTGCTATTCTGTAAGAACTAACTTCCTATCTCACTCGTGAAATGTCGTAAGCCGACTTACGTTGATACGCTATTTTGACGCTTGTGTCATTTCAATTTAGCAATTATCTTATTCAATGTCGCGTATCTATGGTGAGTTTCGAGACTGTTCTTACAGAATAGATTTCCTTTCCACTGTTCGCACAACAACAATTTATTTGATCAATTTTTATTTATTGTTCCATAATTTACTGGTGGTAGGGCTTTCTGCAAGCTCGTCTGGGTAGGTACCACCTACTCATCAGACATTCTACCGCTAAAACAGCAATACTTGATATTGTTGTGTTCCGGTTTGAAGGGTGAGTGAGCCAGTGTAATTACAGGCACAAGGGACATAAAATCTTAGTTCCTAAGGTTGGTGGCGCATTGGCTATGTAAGCGATGGTTGACATTTCTTACAATGCCAATGTCTAAGGGCGTTTGGTGACCACTTACCATCAGGTGGCCCATATGCTCGTCCGCCTTCCTATTCTATAAAAAAAATACCCTATATAATATATAGCCAACAGCTATCGAGACAGCGCGATTCAGAAATGTGACATATTGATATTATTCACCAGACTGTAAGCTGTAACATAAGCCATTAACCAATTATAGTCAAATTTCAACCACTAAACGGAGTAAGAGCAAAATGATAATTTAAATACGATTGTAGTTTTAATTCAACTAATGTTTCAGGTTTAGATATTTCCAAGTATTTCGAAGATTGCATCAGGGCTGCGAGGATATTTATTCTAAAGGAATATGACGACACTCTACCAGCTGCGAGACGCCACATGAATGTGTAAGTATTTCGATGCATGTAAATATAAACAGCTGCTCGTCTGACTTCGTACGGGTAAAACTAGAAAGTTACCCCCCATTCACTTCTTAAAATTTCCAAAAAACCGTTCATAGACAGCGGATGTCGTAAAATAAATCTATCCAAATTGAATAACAAAATCGTGTACAGTGCCTTGATAGTAAATAGTATATGAGTAAAGTAAAAAAGTAACAGGGCTGTCTTTTTTTTTGAGGAGATTTGGTTTATTACATCACATTACTGTGGGTTATACAAGAGTGGCACATTTTCATTCGATTCATTCAAGTCTCCTCACGATGTTTCATTCACCTTCGAGTATGTGATGAATTATAAACACTATCATCAAATAAAAATTAAATGTTTATCAGTTGAGACTTGTCATATAAAACTGAATGAGAAAAATATTGAATGAAAGAACGAATGGTACTTATGATAATGGAATTAATAAATAGAAGAATAAGGCTTCGTGTCGGCGACTTGTCCGTATACGCATTAAAAACGCGTTTAAACTACAAATTCACATTAACTTAAGTAAACCAAAGATCCCATATTAATTTAATTATTTCTCTTGAACAGGATGTGGTTCGTTGACCTGGTGACAAGGTTCCTATTTTGGGGTTTAATTCTTTACTGGTTCAGCGGTTGGATGTCAACAGTCTACACATTTCTGGTCGGCACCAGTGACATTACGCCTAAAATTATTGAGTGATACAGTTATATAAATGTATATTTATAGATAGCTTTATTAGTTATTTTAATCTACTCTGTAGGGCTATTCTGTGACAAGCACTCACCGCAGAAAACGGTCCTAAATGTCAGTATGTTATATGCGAAATTGACCGTAATAATTGTAACATTTCAAGAAAACGCGCATCAAAATAGTATATCACGATACGTCGTTTGTCAACATTTCGCGTGTGAATAATGAAGTGCTTTTTCACAGAATAGCACTGCTATTGTTTATTAATTGTAATGTATAATTTTATAGGAATATACAGTATTATTTTAGTCGTTTCATAATCACATCGATCAGTTAAAATTATTTAGACAATTGTTATATTAATAAGAATGTGTTACATAGACAAATATAGTTGATTGGTGCAGAACCGAATGCGGTTCGATTTTTGAAAAAATGTAAATAAATAAATGTTGAACTTATTGTAAAATTAAAACTAACGATTCGACTCCACCTGTTTCCACAGGAAACACTTCAAAAGGTCACCAACAATAACATAACATTTTGATATTTTTTATTGGCAACTTAAGTATCACAGAAAGTTTGTCATCACTTTTCGTCGGTGTTGACGCAGCTTTACATTTAAATATAAAATAAACGACCTTACTTATAAACATTGTTTAACAGGTGATTAATTAGTTACACATTGCTGTCTCCTTCTTTCGAATGTCAAATCAATAATGACAGAAAGAGCGAAATCGATGTTTAACAAAGTCGCTAAGCAAACGCGTTTATAAATTAAGCTAGAAATGCGTATATTAATTTTTTTCATACGCCAACTTGTCATGAAATATATAATAATATTAAATTGAAATTGGTGTGTCTATCTATTTTATAATCGTGATTTTGTTATGGTTTCGGATAATTATTATGATATTACTCTACAAATAATAATCATTTGGATTTGTAAAAATAATATAAAGCTACTGAAGAGTTTTAAATGTATATAACTATACTATATACTATACAGACATAATATATATATATATATAGTAAAGTTTTTTAATAATACTTGTCATATATATTTTTAATCTGTGGTGCTATTCTGTAAGAACTAACTTCCTATCTCACTCGTGAAATGTCGTAAGCCGACTTACGTTGATACGCTATTTTGACGCTTGTGTCATTTCAATTTAGCAATTATCTTATTCAATGTCGCGTATCTATGGTGAGTTTCGAGACTGTTCTTACAGAATAGATTCGGACACGGATCTTGACAGATTGCTTTGCCTTGTTACGTGTAGCCGGGGCTCAGTGATAATACCATAGAGTTGTAATTCTATAGAGTTGTTCGAAGACTGTCTTTATGGAAATAGTTATTGCTTTTGTAAGAATAGGTTACAAATTTTGAATGAATGTTTTTTCTTCAGAGCTTTAAATTTTTTTTTATATAATAAACGTAATAAATATGTTCTTTTTGTGTTTTTTTTATTTTCCTTATTTTATATTGATGAATGCCAAGATGGCCTCGTGGTTAGAACGCGTGAATCTTAACCGATGATCGTGGGTTCGAACCAGGGCAAGCACCACTGAATGTTCATGGGCTTAATTTGTGTTTATAATTCATCTCGTGCTTGACGGTGAAAGAAAACATCGTGGGGAAACCTGCATGTGTCTAATTCCATTGAAACCCGCATGGGAGCAGCGTGGTGGAATAAGCTCCAAGCCTTCTCCTCAAAAGGGAGAGGACGCCTTAGCCCAGCAGTGGGACATTAACAGGTTTTTACTGTTCACTGTTAATATATATTTTTTAGTGTTTTATTAAAATCGTATAAAATTTACAAACGTGCAATATATTCGTTGCTGTTAATATACAGACAGGCGTTACCTTTTTATCATATAGTGTAAATAGCCCTGACGATACTGGAACGGTAAGAGAGTCCTGGTACGGCACTAATTATGTATTGATATAAATAAAATACCAAATGACATGACAACTGATATGACAATTGTATTAATATTATTTTAATGAGCATGCAGTACACGTATTAAGGAATGCAATCTAGTTTAAAATTGTATAAATTCGTATTATTAATTTACGTCGTGATTGTATTCTGTTGTACCTACTATGTAAATAAATAAAACACAGAAACGAAAAACAAAGTCTACTACAGTTCGTGTCTCTTGTCCAAATTAATATATTTTCCATAGTATATTACCATATTATATTTACTTTTGACGAATATACTACTAAGGAATGTTCAACTAATGTATAAAGCCTGTATTTGCCCGTCTGCTGGCCTACGGCCTCCTTTGTTTAAGTGGCTTGGAGTTGATTGCTTTCCAATGCTGGTCAATATGGTTATTACATAAGGAAAATATATATTAGAACGTTATTATATACAATAAATGTGCATAATTATGTATAATCAAAACACATAACAAAACACACACACAGGCAAAAGTAAATGATGTATATAAAATGTTGATCATAATATTTATTTACTTTTATTAATATAAACTTACATACTTGATTAATTGGTTAAAATAATCTTTGTTACAGTCGTAACCTCCTTCAAATCTAATTAAATTTTCGGTCTAAAGATACAAGGTCGAAATATTAATGTTTACTATTGACACTAGTCCTTGAAACTATGTACAGTCATTTTTATAATATATAAATGTAAAAAAAACAATACGTTTTATAAATTTATAGCAAAAACACGCCGTCTAAAAGATTGTCCTGTGGCATTGTACTTAAGACGCCTGGCGCTATTGCCTCTGCACCAAAAAAATTAATTAATTATATAAATAAGGTTTTGAGTAAAACTGTTATATTGTGTTTTATAAACATTTATTCCAAATATACCTAAACCTATGTCTAGCACAGACCCGCGGCTTGACCGCTTGGAAGTATCGTTAACGCGTCACGAGCCGTGGTTCTAAATATTTCTTTAAGGAACATTAACCCCTATCCCCGTTTTTAAAGAATTACTATATATTCTTTTACCCCTCCAATTAATCCTACAGCTTGTGTTAGAAGTCGGAACGACAATAGTCAAAGGAATCAGCATCGAATTTGTGACATATGTTTTTTGTGACTGTAATTATAATTACACTGACTCACCCCGCTGAAATACAAGATATTGATGCTTACACTGACTCACTCACCCTTCACAATATAATACAGCAGTATTGATGTTTCATAGTCGATAACTAATCACTTTAACTTTAAATTTTTTTAAGAGAGTGATTGTGAAGCGATTTGATGAAAGGATTCTCGAATGTCATATGAGTGATGGCAGAATGAGAAAGATCTGTGCTTAGCCTAAAAACGTTGATAAGTATGGCTGTGACTTCGAAAATAATTACAATAATTCCCTATGCTCTAACACGTTTCTATTATAAATTAATTTTTATTTTTTTTATCCTTTATATTTTTATTTTTTGCTGTTGTTATCATGAGCTATTAAACGAAAGTCAATTAAAAGACAATTACAAAATTCCTCTTACACAGACACTACAAAACGAATTAATAAAAACGCAGTACAATAACTTCTAATTCAAACTTTAATAACAATTAACTTTAAAGATTGTATTAAAATTTGTTATAAAATGTAAAGTATATAAAAAATAATGCATATATAAATTAAAAGATTACTTTGGTCCAAGATCGTTTAAAAAAAAATCTTATAACTAGATTTCACTAACCACTACCTTATTTGGATTAATAATATTATAAAAATAATTATAACCGGAATCCATAACATTAATAATACCGCATTTCGAATATAAAAACCATAATAATAGAGAAAAAAATAAAATCTTCGTGACGACGTCGACCCAGTAACGGCTGAAAAAAAAAGAAAAATAAAAAAAAATATAAATACATTTTTAAACAGATAAAAAAATGATCAATGACAATTTTCAATTATATTATTAATTTTAATATGAAAGTATTTTTTTGTTAGGTAGTCAATCACACTGGACTGAATAAAATTATTTACTTGCTTTAATTTATTTGCGTCAATTAAGCAATAAGAACAAGCGAATTGTAATTATGACAAATATCTTAATCAGATAAAATAGATGTCCCAGCCGTGTAGAGCGATCACTATCACTAAGTATTATAAAACAGTCCCCTGCCGCGTCTGTCTGTGTGATCGCGATAAACTCAAAAACTAGCGAATGGTTTTTCATACGGTTTTCACCAATGGATGGACTGATTCATAAGAAAGGTTTAAGTGTATAATTTATTAATTTGTGAAAATTGGCTGAAATATGATGAAAAATGTTCAATATGTCGGAAACTATCATGCCGACTGGGAGCTTTTCGAGTGCCGTAGAAACCATTAGAGTTATATGTATTACGAAATAAACGTTCTACGATGCTTATTCTGCTCGAGCGAAGCCGGGTCGGGTGGCTTGTAATTTAATGAAATCAAAAACAGCCAATATTTCGTAACTTTTATTGTAATTGATAAAATAAATTTATCAAATTTGTCGTGTTGATAAATAAACGCAATTCTATCAAGTTTTTATCTCATCCTGTCAGGTCAGTGAGCTTTGCCATTGACTCGATTATTCAGAACCCTTGAAATTTTATAGCGACTACATGACTTCAGGTGAATCTTTGTTTATGTAATATCCACCCATATAATACGGGTATATATATTATGTATATGTATAATTAGATGTAAAGCCGAGATGGCCCAGTGGTAAGGAGTGAATCTTAACCGATGGTCGTGGGTTCAAACCCGGGCAAGCACCACTGAATTTTCATGTGTTTAATTTGTGATTATAATTCATCTCGTGCTTTACGGTGAAGGAAAACATTGTGAGGAAACCTGCATGTGTCTAATTTCACTGAAATTCTGCCACATGTGTATTCCACCAAATCGCATTGGAGCAGCATGGTGGAATAAGCTCCAAACCTTCTCCTCAAAAAGGTAGAAGAGGCCTTTAGCCCAGCAGTGGGATGTGGACAGGCTGTTACGGTATATGTATAATTATGTTTCCACAGAAATCACTGGGATTATATTTTATTTGTATAATAATAGTAATAAAACAAAATTGAGGCAATATTTGTGGCAATTTAGGTAACTACAGAATTTTTTTTATTGTTAAAAAGTAAGTAACCTGATAGTAAGTGGACATCACCAATTGTCAATGGGCCATGAACCTTGGAAACTAAGATGTTACCTCTTTTGTACGTATAGCTACTATGGCTCACTTACTCTTCTAACGGAAACACAACAATACTATGTATTGATGTTTGAAGGTGACGATTGAGGCGCACCTAACTCGACGAGCTTTAATAAACATTCATGTTAACTTATGTTAACACCTAAAGAAAAATGTCATAAGACCAATTTGACTGACCTAATATGATGAGATAAAAAATTAACTCGATTGCTAGGTACCATCTAAGGTTTTAATATATAATGTATACTTACATTCTATGTAGTTTTCTAGCTCTAGGCAGAGTCGCAGGATCTTCCTTACACACAAAATGCCTGGTGCCAATAACATAGTCACGTAAATATTCGTCTCGGCTCAACGTCGATACGTCTGTGAAGAAAATATTGTTTTCCGCCTCGCTGACTCTCTTCTGTAGAGACAGGAAGTTCGTATTCTTGAAATTCCACTCCTTTGTTGTATAGTATTGGAGGATGTTCAAACCATGACTGATTCGCTTTTGAAGATTAACCATGCTGAAAAACAGAGAAAACAGAGTGTCTTGAGTAATTTTCTGTGATATTGTAAGACAGGTAGAATGTTTATTTATTTATTTAATAGAATGCCAACATGATGCATATAGCAAATACGATATAACTGATTGTGTACAATATGTGCAATAATACATATATATAAACGTATGTATATTTATATGATGTCCTCCTGACCGATTTCGGCCACGGCGGCGATTAGCTAACGGTGCACATGTGTGTGCACAAACACAGATACACTCCTTATTCTATCACTCTGATAATCCAATGGAGCAAAAATCTGATATGACCAGAAAGAGTTCAGGCGCAGTACCAATAGATCATTTATTAGTAGTGTTAAAATCGAATATACATGTCATATACGAAATTATGAATGTTTTGTTTTTGTTAAATGTAATGTATTATTATATATAATTTAGTAAATGTGTCATCAAATATTGTTTTACCTAAAAAAAATATGAATAAATTTTGGCTTTTCCTAAAAACGTAATCGAATAAGTGCTAGGAAACTTTACCTAGACCAGCTGGATAGCTGTTTGTAGAGCTAACAGCTGTAAAATGTTTACAGATGTGACAATGAATTATATAAAAAAAATGTCGGTACTTACAAGGTCTTCCTTCCCAATAAAAACAGAAGCATATCAACTAAATATGCAGGTAATATATGTACGAAGATTACGGTGAGTTGGTGAGTAAACCAGTAGGACTTGATGGTACCACCAGGGTACCACAACGCGATTGTATAAGGGTAAGTGTTGACCCACTTCTCACCTTGAAATATAAACATTAAATTAGAAATTTTCACCACTCCCGTATATCTGGATCCACCTGGCTTTTCTTCTATTCAAAGAGCCTTAGCTGATGCTTATGACGAGTATGCGGGGCATCCTTAAAGCATCATTTTATAGCTTCTAATTACATGACACCATATAAATGATTCACATTCTCTTTATTTATGTACTTGCGAAATGGATTTGATTAATTGTTCAACTATACATGTTTTCACTTAAATATAATTTATTTTGCTTATTGTCGAAAAGGCGACGATCAATGCCTTGGTCATTATGATAAATTATCTCTTTATTCTTTGATGCTGTGAGCGTTCTCAGTAGTAGATGGTGCGACACTTGAACCTGACTACTATTATGAAAAATACACAAGACCAATAGAGTCTTTCTAGGTGGTAGGGCTTTGTGCAAATCCGTCTGGGTACATACCACCAACTCATCAGATATTCTACCGCTAAACAGTACTTAGTATTGTTACTTTTCGGTTTAAAAAATGAGTAAGCCAGTGTAACTACAGGCATAAAGGACATAACATCTTCGCTCCCAAGGTTGGTGGCGCATTGGATCTAAGGACCACTTAATGTTTCTTACAGTGCCAATGTCTATACCATATGGTGACCACTTAACATCAAGTGGCCCACTTGCCCATCCACCTACCTATAACGTAAAAGAGAGTCATAATGATTTTCAATGAAAAATATATCAAAAGTAAAACTGCATCTCACCTAATTCGATCACTTCTCGCCATGTAATTTTTTGGACTCCAGATAAAGTTATATTAAAGATACGAAGGTCCTTAGGCCTGCGGCAAAACAATTATCATGAAGTTAATAATGTATTCATTTAAAACTAATTAATTCCAACATAATGAAATATCTTTTTAAAACGTGAACGTTAATCGTGAAAAGCAATTATCACTGTCATGAGATAATTTTTTTTTTTTAATCATTAATTTAAAAATACTATATTGCTATGTAAATAATAAAACAAAGATCTATGAGTTCACATTATTGTATATGTATTAATATAGTGATAGATTTAATTACGTTAGAAAGAAAAGGAAGACAGTTAAATCGAGACGATTCAAAGAATCAACAAAAATAGTCCAGAGTCTCCATCTTTTAGTTATTACTTACTTTTCTAAGGCAGTGACGTAGGCTATCAAGATACATCCATTGACAACAACATCGACAGGTATTGCGTCCGCCATGTACGAAGGCTCACAATGCATAGACCGTATAACACCTTCAATTTAAAAAAAAAACATAAAGCTATGTTTGTCTGTCACACTCGTCACGTTTTTAGAGGTAAATAGGAGGAATTACAGTTAAAAACTCACAACATTTGCATGATATTTGATAATCATTGTGATAACTAAGGAAATTAAAAATAGACGTCGCAAATTATGGTAGGATTTTCAAAGTCATTTTTCACTATATAATAGTATGAATTATTAAATTTATTAATTTCTCCATAGATTAGAAATGCAAGTCTTATTAGCTATGTTCATTATTATATGTTTGCGGAGACTGGTTGTTAAATTAAACGGGTGCAAAAGTTTGATTTGGTTTAGATTTTTTTTGTTAGCGTCTTTACCTTTTCCACTACCAATTACAAGTCCTGTTGGCCCATTTAGGTTGTCAACCCAACCGGGCATCGGTTCCTTCCAAGCAGCAGTTACTAGAAAAAACTTATCAAGTTTAATTTAAGGGCAATATATTTGTTTTGTTTTTGGAACTCGATGTCGCACTCTGTTAGCACTAGAAGACTTGACACGAGTCTATTTTTGTTTTTAAGAAAAAGTTGTGATGATTCGGTCGGGTTCCATACCTTAAAAGGAAAAACTAAACCCTTATGGGGTTTATCACTCCGTGGTCCGACTGTCCCTCTGTCAAGACCCTTTTTTTCAGGACCGCGGAAGTATCATATTGAAATTAATATCAAATACTCGAGTCTGCAATCCCATTTAGCAGTGAAATAAATACACTTTTAAGTCAAGGTAATATAAATATAAAGCCGTTTACTGCGGTCACATATTTTGACGCTGGCAACTCTATATATAGGCCTATAGGTTACTGCCTTTTAAATTAGTATCATGATTTTCTCAATGAGTAATGTCACGTAACACAAGTAATGGAAAAAGAGGATAAAAAACTTATTTGCGAGTGGTAAACTAACCGCAGTGTAATGGGAAAATAGTTTTCGAACGGTAAATTTAAGTTTCCTAAAGTAATGGACGTAGTTCCATTACATACCGACAAGCTTGAACACTTGGTACGCGAGTCTGACTCGCAGAATATATTATTTTGCCATTCCATAAAAAAAACCTTGTATTTTTTTAATACTTACCAATCGATGGTCTCCCAATTGCAATAGGAAATTTAGAACTGTATTCAGCTACAAGATCCTCTGTTATGGCTTTTGTATATGAGTAGGTATTGGGTTCAGATGATATCAATCTGAAAATAGAGTTGTCTATTATAATAGCAAATGGTAAGAATAAGATTAGTACTATCTCCTATTTTTTTAAATAGGTAGGCAGACCATTTTTTGGATACAGTGTTTGCATTAGAAAGGAATTAATTATTTTATTCTTATTTATTGTGCTCATGAATGTACCACATAATTTTTGCGAACGAAATAAATAGTTAGCAATCAGCTCAGTCATGCTATTCTGCAACAACTCACTTCATTACTCACCCGTGAAATGATGACCGACTTATAGCAATACATGTACTATTTTTGAAATGTTATAATTATTACAGTCAATGTCGCATATCACTGTCTTACATTTCATGTGATCTGCACATTTTATCTGAGCTTCGCGGTTGTTCTTACAGAATAGCCCTACAGATTGTATTCAGTTTCATGAAATAATAAAATAGAAGAAACAAATGAATTTGGAAAAGACTAAATTAAATTAAATCTTTACTTCGGCTCTAAGTAATTCAGCGTTGAGTCATCGAGCCATTCCACGAGTTCAATTATCTTCTCAGGATTATGAACTGCAGGGTACAGTTTTTCATCTAACATGTCAAGTTCACATCGACAATATGCTGTGGATAGATGGACGAATGCCTGAAAATTTTATACTTATTTAGTAGCCCATAATATAACGGCTTTTTTCTATATATTATATAACTTTCCATTTTCACGGCTATGAGCTAACGTATTAGATAATTTTCTTTTAAGTGCGCTTTATTATAATAACTTGAGAAGAAAAAATGAGTGCACATCTGTTTGTGCACACACTTTTGCACTATAATATCTCCTGTGCAGGTGGCTAATCTCTCTTGAGACTTGCCACCGTGGCTGAAGTCGGTCTGGAGGACATATTCATAATAATAACGATATCTAAAAATCTCTCAATGATCTTTTGACGAGATTATAATGGAAATCACAACATTTAGTTTTAGCTCCAATTTGGAGTTAGTGTTTGTACGCACACCTGTACAAAATAACCTGTCTAACCTATATCCGAAGTTAGTTTAGGTTAGGTTAGTTAGCCTGTTAATGTCCCACTGCTGGGCTAAGGCCTCCTCTCCATTTTGAGGAGAAGGTTTGCAGCTTATTCCACCACGCTGCTCCAATGCGGATTGGTAGAATACACATGTGGCAGAATTTCAATGAAATTAGACACATGCAGGTTTCCTCACGATGTTTTCTCTCACCGTCAAGCACGAGATGAATTATAAACACAAATAGTACATGACAATTATATTTGGATACATGACAATTATATTTAGGATTGGAACATTAAGTTTTTAATAATTTTAAAGTTTATGAGTTATAAACATTTTTTTATTGATACTTAAGTTTCGATTAATTTGAATTTCGAATAATTATCCCAAGATTAAAATTTTAATTTTCGTTCTCTGTTCTTTTACGCTTCAATTAGTTAAATCTTACCTCGAGTTTTTCCATTGTTTCAGCCAATTTTAAAACTCGTAGAGTACCTGTCGTGTTCATATTAACAGCGTCTTTTAACTTCTGATCGAATCTGTATAAAATATAAAAAAATTAAATTTAACGGAATAGGGAGAAATTGTTATTTCAATCAACTATTTTTGAAGAATTCTGTAATTTATCCATACGAGTAGTGTACTCTTTAGTGTAGTAGCTGTTTTATTCTCGTATGGATAATAAGTAACAGCCTGTGAATGTCCCACTACTGGGCAAAGGCCTCCTCCCTCTCTTCCTTTTTGAGGAGAAGGTACAGAGCTCCATACTTTCTTCTCGTATGGATATAGAAATGGAATTCCTGGTACATTCGATCCAATTAAAATAATTGTCATTTTCTCTCATAAAATTCTTAGTTGTTACTCAGTATTTGAAATCATATTATTAGAATTGACTCATGAACAGGTTGAAAAATGACAACTGCTTATGTTATGTCAAATATGTATATAATAAACTCGTTGCTCTGCAACAGGTACCCGCTTTGGACGTTGTTACTCGCGGGTTATTATATTATATCGCGTGATGTTTCTCTAAAACTCTTCTCAATGAATGGTCTATCTAATAAAACAGTATTGAAACCTAAGTTCTAAATGAGGTTAGAGCGTTCAAGCAATTCAAGATAGAGCTCACCTGACACATGCAGCGCTGTGGAACACAATATTGCAATGTCGCTGCAACTCTTGACGGTCATCATTGGATATGCCCAGCTCATCTTCCAAGATGTCTCCCGCGATCAGTTTCAGCTTGTTGAAAACATCCGGCTGCTTCTCACGGAGATGCTCGAATATCTACAGAGAAAGATTTAATTAGCGATTCTCCAACTTTGTGTATGATCCACCCGAAACTAATAATAAGATGTTTCTTTTAGTATATACAAACTGTTAATTTGTTTAGAAATTTAATTAGTTACTACATTTTATTTCTGTTTTTGTTTTTGTTCTTTATTTAAATATTTTTATTTTCTGTTTTTTTTTTTTTTTATATTTGTATATTTTGTAATTGTGTTTGTGAATGGTGTGTTCTCCTGTAATCGGTTGTACATAGTTAGTTTTAGGTTAATGTAAAAAGTGATTTGAATGTGTGTTATGTACAACTGTTGGAGATCCAAATAAATAAATAAATATTGTTATAATTTTTATAATTAATTAATTGATATAAGACGGCCACAGCATGCATTTTCGAAGTACAATATATTTCATCGTTCATATATATATTCAATCCGGGCTCCGGACCGAATATACTATCAACATTGCACTGGTCTGGTTTCTTTAATCTCGTCAAATAATAAGCAGCAACTCCTAACAAGTCCAAGCCAATGTGTGTTATGATTTTCGAAAATAAAAAAACATTTGCATTTCGAAGGCGGGGCGGCTTATTGACATTGACAGTTATTAATAGCGCGTTTAGAAACATCCCACTCTTTTAATTATAAAAACGATTCAAAATCAACCTTAAAAATGCTTTTATTGTATTATTGTTATATATATTGTACCTTGAAAATGCATGTTGTGACCAAGACTTCGTTTTATTATTACACGTGTAAGTAGTGATTGCTGATCCTTAATAAATATGGATTTCAATCGTCTTATCTCATTCACACATTTCAGTTCTGTCCATACTCGAAGTCTATGCATTCATAATTCACTCACCTTGTTATTGCAAAGTGCTTTAAGTCTGTCCTCCCCACTCACACCTTTCTTTTCCCTCAGCAAGAGGTAGATGGTATGAATACCTGGACAGGCCCTCAGTAACTTCTCGACTAATGCCTGTAATTGAAAGACAAATTACAATAATATTAGAAACGAAACAGTTTTTATGGATGTATCATTGTAACTCTTTCAAGAGAAAACTAAACAGATTTGGATGAAATTTTAGAATAGACATAGCTTATGGCTTACATTGGCTACCTAACACCTGCCCAGAGTTTTTTATGGGAACGAAACGTCCCATCAGAATTTAAAAATTGAATAGATTTATTTATACATTTTACTAATTTGTTATTATTATTGCCCGATTATTTGTTATTTTAACTTATTTTTTTGTCTTTAATTCTTATGTTTACTTGAAATTTTTGATAAAACTGGATTGTTGAGGTTTTGTGGTTTTTGTTTGAGTTTTTTTTTTCTGCACATTTAAGTAAAAACTTTGTTGATTTATGTCTTTAAAGTAATTGATTTATTTAATATGTACTGTTTATTTTCCTAATAAAAATAAAAGATAATAAACGAATAAAATAAAAAATGTAATATATTAACTTTTTAAAGTTAGAAACTTAGTGTTATAAGTTTATCTTCATTTATTATATATACATTTTGGAGGTGCTACCATTTACTTAGTGTTGTGTTCCGTTGATTAGTGAACAAATGTCATGACTTACCACCATATAGACTGTTAGCTAACTGTATCTTACCTTACCAAGGAAACCAGTCGCTCCCGTTATGAAAACGCACTTCCCTTCGTAGAACTCGGTTACGGATGGCGCCATCTTTGTCACTGCAAAATCAACTAGTGTTAAAAGTACCAACATTGATAATAACATGAAGAATGACCTTCTTATACTTTCTTTCTCGTCTGTGTAGGTACCACCCACTCATCAGATATTCTACCGCAAAACAGCAGTACTTGGTATTGTTGTGTTCTGGTTTGAAGGGTGAGTGAGCCAGTGTAGTTACAGGTAAGGTGCATAACATCTTAGTTCCTAAGGTTGGTGACGCATTAGCGATGTAAGCGATGTTAACATTTCTTACAATGCCAATGTTTATGGGCGTTGGTGACCACTCACCATCTGGTGGCCCACATGCTCCTTCGCCTACCTAGTCTATAAAAAATAATAATAACGCGGCAATTTAGATTGCTGAGGAGGAAATGTCCGGATAATGTGAAAACCAAGAGTAAATGCCCGGATTGGTTTTTCGACAATCATTAAGAACCCACATACAAAAGCCACAATATATTAAAAGTATAGTATATAATCTTTATTAATATTTTACGAAAAACTACTGAATGGATTTGGCTGTAATTTGGAGCAGAAACAAAAACTCGGCTTAACACATAGCCTACCTAACATCTAGCCCACCCCCCTCTCCTCACATGATGAAGCACATGATAACGGAGTTTTTGGACGGATATCATCCACGGTTCCCGTATGAAACAATGCCTAATATGTTCCATGTATATTAAAGACAGCGTTCAGGCAATTAATTAAATTGCAAATTAATTAATAAATAGACTAAATTCTGGATTATTACCACATAAGCATTTAAATCGTTACGGTGTGTACACATTACCTAACTGTTCATATTCCTTTCGACGTATTTTGTTCAACATTGTCGGTATTACGATCGATCTATTGAAATATACGGTTGTATGTATTTAATGCAATATTCGCTTTTCAATTAACATGAAATTTATCGAACTATAGCTTACCAATCGAAGGAATAAAATACACAAAACTTAGATTTACATATCCCATGCGATTCGCTAATATCTCTGGTATATAACACTACAAACAGTTCTTGATTAATATATATTTATAAATAGTAACAGCCTGTTAATGTCCCACTGCTGGGATAAGGCCTCCTCTCCCTTTTTGAGGAGAAGGTGTGGTAGCTTATTCCACTACGCTGCTCCAATGCGGGTTGGTAAAATACACATGTGGCAGAATTTCAATGAAATTAGACACATGCAGGTTTCCTCACGATATTTTCCTTCACCGTCAAGCACAAGATGAATTATAAACACAGATTAAGCACATGAAAATTCAGCGGTGCTTGCCCGGGTTTGAACCCACGATCACGATCGGTTAAGATTCACGCGTTCTAACCACTAGGCCATCTCGGCTTTTATTATATTTATTTATAATACAATACAATTCCACTTAACTAATTAAATTCACTTTAATTTTACTTACAAAGTTTTGATAACAACTACGAAAACATTCAAGATTATATCGCTTCAATACAATGTTAACGCTGTTTATATTTCTTTATTCCTCTTGTGATTGGAATTGGCTTAATATGTATGTAAATTTTTTTTATTATTATAATTGGGAAACATATCGTAAAAACCACATACATTATACAACAATTAACTCGTTCACATGCCAATAAAGTTTCCACTTAAATCGAATTCATGAATGACAGTAAACGCCATTCATTAAATTATAAAAAATAATTATCAAGATTAAAAAAAGTTAACAGCAAAATAATAAAATATGTATGTAATAATAATTATAATAATAATAATTATTATTATTCACATAAAAAGTAACAAATTATAATGAAGTCCCTGATTTCTGAGCTAGGCTCAAAGACTGAATTGCTGACTGAAAGAAGAATCAGTGTTCTTTCTCATATTTTAGTGACATATCGTTCTATGTATGTATGTATGTATGTATGTATGTATGCATGTATATATAAAAAGTTTAAGTTTTTTATATAAAAAGTTTATTTCCTAAAAAAGAACAAATTCCACTTAAACTTAGGAAATAAATACATTAAATTACCATTAAATATGAAGTACTATACCATAACTTATGTCTACATTTTGTGCCAGTAAAAAACTTTTTAATCTTTTTTGAATATATTAATTTAATTTGAATTTATAACGTCGTTTTGTAACGAATTGTAAAGCTGTGCTCCTTCAAATAATATAGTTTTTGTGCCATACTTAGTTCGGAATTTGGGTAATTCGATTTTGTGTCGGTTTCAAGTAAGATGAGAATGGAGTTTTAAGTTGAAAGGTAATTTGTGAATTTGTGGTGTTTGTAATTATTTTACGAATTAATAAGCACATTTTGTATTTATTAATTTGTTTTATTGATGAGATATTTTTCGTAGGAGTGCGACAGATCATATTATATAGGACTTTTAGCAGTTTGTTTTGAGATATTTGGAGATTTTTGATGAGGATTTCAGCGGCACTGTCCCAGATTTCAATAAGTTATTCTAAAATCGGTTTTACTATGACAGACATGAGTATTGTAGACAATAGGTCGTACTTTAGATGGAATACAGCGCACTAATCTCCTAAGAGCATCCGTAAGTAAAGCAATTTTTAGTTTTATATTATTGTTTCTTTGCAATTTGAATATGAGGTTTCCCTTTTTTTATTTTTTTGTTTTCTTATATTAATTATTTAACGTTTATTTATTTTTTATTTTATATATTTTTCCGTACAATTATGTTAGCTTTATTTCAGCAATGTTTGTCTTGAATAAATGTTTTCTTATTCTTATAAAATAAAAATCACGACACAGAGCTCAGTTTAACTTTTACTAAATGAACAATAATTACAGCTAAAACAACTAATGTTAAAACAAGTTAAATCAAATTAAAGAATCAAATAAACTGTACAATTAGGTATTTATGAATCATCAATTATTTGAACTCGCTTATTTATTTCATTTTTCTAATTTTGTGTTACATATAATTACTATTTAAATATTTGAAGTTAAATTATAATAATCATTAGTTTTTATTTACTTCAAAGCAAGCAGGCAAATCACACGGTACATTATATATATTTTGATATATAATATATATATATATATATATATATATATTATATATATATATATATATATTATATATATATTATAATATATATATATATATATATATATATATTATTACTGCCTGTTTGCTGTGGTGGCTAAAATAAGGCCGCAACCTGATGTTATAAGTCATGCCTCGGGTCGGGCCATTATAAAGTTAAGTAAGTTCCATACATTTGTCTAGTATTTCATGTGATCGTGTATTTTTTAAAATATTATTTGTTATTTAATTTAAAAAAAAAACTATACATTTTCTATTTTATTATGTCTCTTCACACGTGTAATCGAATGGTGACGTGAATAGAATCGATCTTCTGCCCAACGAGCAGACCCGACCCGGGTTCATTTTAAACGAGGCGCGAGATGGTAAGTGGTAGAGTCCAAACGCGACGATGGCCAGTACAGACGGGAAGAGTGTTCTGCACTAGCCACCTTCGCCTTGCCGGCCCGCAAGATGCCTCTTCACGCCTCGTTTGAAGGAACCCGGGTTGTAAGAGGAGCTGAACACGTGAGCTGGTAAGGAATTCCATTTTTTGGAAGTGCGACAAAGAAAGGAGTTGCCGAATTTCTTTGTTCGCGATGGAATTGATGTCACAGTTAAGCGGTGACATCGAGAGCCAGCTCGCGTAGATTTATGAGGGAAGGGTAAAGCAGGAATTTTATATGGAATTTTAGCAAGCTCGTCTGGGTTACAGCCCACTCATGAAATATTCTAACGCAGAACAGCATTGTGTACTTTTTCTGTTCCGGTTTGTAGGGTGAGTAAACAATTTGATTACCTACCGATTATGTTAAAAAAGTCTTTGTTTTTAATTTATGTTGTAATGTAAGAATTAAAAAAAATCGTATAAAAGTTTATTTTAAAGAACGTTCAGTGTATTAAATAAAAAATAATATTACATTTAGATAAAAAACAATTAGCACTCACCAGCTATCACTGTAATTAAAAATATACTGTACGTGCGTGCAGAACTCGATTATATTAACTACTGGGTATTTCGTGGGTACTTCGTAATGATAATGCATTCAGTGTTACACGAATTCGTGGCAAAATATCAATCGATACATACATACATACATATGTACTTACACATACATAACAATATTCCTTATATTGGGTGCGGTTCAGTATTTTTTAAATATTTCTGATACTATTTAGGTGCTGATATCTTTTTGGAGAAGTATACCGAAACGAGAACGTTATCACTTTCCTGTGGAACGATTTTATAAAAAGCTTTGGCCAATGAGCTGTTGCTTGAATTGCCATTTAATTCGACTTTCTCCAGAGTGACTTTTCTTCCCCCTTGCCACAAGAGTTCAATCTTTGTTCCTCAGCTAGAAGCAGATCCGTCAGGTCCATGTAATCATGTTCAGAGTTTTGAGAGTTTATATTTAGACAAGATGATTAAGAAATGATTCAAATATCCAATGATGGTTCAGGGGCTCAAAAAGAATCTAGCTCTCTGATAAAGGTGCTACTTAGTTTCTTATAAATACTTCGGTTAGGATATAAATCATATAAGTGAAATGGCGAAACTAATGATTACATAAGGTCTTATGATAATCGTAATAATAAATAAATGATAGTAAAATTAATGTAGAAGTTGTATACTTCTAAATAAACTAACTTTCAATTGAAAACGAATTTAAACTTTCGTTTGTATTTAAAGTTAATTTATTTAACTAACAATATTATTCGATTTATAATATCATTTTAAATGTAGACATTTAGTTAATTTTTTAAATTATATGAATATTACTGTAACATTAAAAAACCTTATTTGTAATTACAAAAAAATATTTATTAATATCTTTTTTTATTGATTCTTATTGAATTATTTAACAATTTATTACACCATTACATACCACACATTACCAGAAAATAATAATAATAACGACACAAAACATCCAAAGACAATTTTTATTTTTTTATTTTTGCATACCCAAAAAGGTAAATGATATCGCCGCTACGCTGTGTACTCACGATGTTTTTCTTTACTATCAAGCACGAGATGAATTATAAATACAAATAAAACGCATAGAAAACCAGTGGTGCGTGAGTTTCAACCCGCGATCGTTTAAGATTCACGCGTTCTAACTCTAACCACTGGGCCAGTACCTTACCATAAATTTAATTTATTACAATTGAAAACGTATTTTATTTACTTCTATGATATCAAATCTCGCAAGCACTAGCTATTATATAATATAACTAAATGACATGTGTTTCTTTTCTAAAATACAAGTTATATAACCCCAAGTTAACCCAACCAACCTCAAATTTTTGGCCGTGGCCGTCGAACGAAAGAAGCACCAAAATGCGAAATAGTAGAGCAAAAAGAATAGACGAACAAATCCAACAAAATTACATGGTCGAGCATGTCACAATTACGTGCATCTCAAACAAGAGGTACGAGCTGAACGAAATCAACAACTATTGAAACGGAGACAAGCGCGCCGCTTCGTAGCTAACACACGCAGAGCATTCTGCTTCGTTCCTTCTCGCATCCGAGTACGAGCCAGCTATTGAATATTCCGCTCATCCGAAAGAGCTTATTGGTGCTATGGACAAAGAATGCCCCCAATGTCATGCGCACAGCTGAGATGTTTTGCGCATCAAGAAAAGCGCAACTAGCAGAAATTGAGACACCACCTGAACCATTGAACGGCTTGCTCATCGGCATGGATTCAGATTCAAACCTATTCCTGTATATAACTCGTGGCTTCGCGTCACCGACATGCTAATGTTAGTATAATGAAAGATTGAGTTCATAAATTTCGTGTTCCGTGTAACGATTAGGTAGCCTAAAGGATTTCGATTTCGACCTGAAAACATGGCTTAAAGTTTCATAATTATTAATTGATATTTTAAAAATTTCATTTTATTTTTAACTCGTATTATTATTTTTGAACTTGAACTTCTTTTGGCGTATGCTTGTTTATCGTAGGGGATAACCTCGTGGCTTTGCGTCACCGACATGCTAATGTTAATATAATGAAATCGTTGAAACCATTACAAATCATTTAAGACAAAAATACATTAATGTACTTAAGTAATCAATAAAAATATACAGTTTTTTCAAATAAATAATATCGCAAAGAACTTCGTTTCTGACGGGGGTCCCCCGATTGCACAATATTTTTTTTATTCTTTAAAACTTTAAGCCGCTATATAAAAATTGAGCGGCCGCGGTGCCCTTTCGAACTTTGAACATTAAACTATATGCTTTATGTAAATTAATATCTTAGGTGTTACTTTAAAATGAAAATTCTCGCGCAAGAGAAAATATTATGGTGGCATAGAAGTAAGCGGAAATACAGACAGAGGCAGTTAGCAATTTTGTTTTATACTATTTAGAGATTTATCTCATGCCCATCGGTGAAGAACAATTGAATAAAAAAACATTTTAAAAAAAAACGTGCACAATGAAACGTGTCGGACAAAATGTATATTTAAATAATTGGAGTAACGATATTAATTCATAGATTTTTTCACGTAATCCCAGAATTAGGTACGTAAATATTTATTCCATGTCATTGACTTATACATGACAGTAACAATTGTAAAACAATTAAAAACATAAAAAATATCGACGACATTATTTTATTCAGCTTGAGTTTTTTTACATTAGTCAAAAAAAAAACAATTCATTTAATATATAATTCAACAGCGCTTTAAATATTCATAGCCTTTTTGTTGTTTGCCCTTTAAACTTGGAAGGGATATTGTCATAAACGACGGTACTTATATAAAAAATAAACATATCTGTTTTATTTTTTATTTTATAAAAATAATCTTTAAGAATTACGTGTCCACTATTTGATGTTAGGTTTGGAAAAAAAATGATTTCTACGATATTTGTATATTCAAGATGACAAATTGAGGTTATGTATGTAAGGTATTATAGCAGAAAATTTCATCTATCAATGTACATTGAGTGGCGAAAGAATATCAGATAATAATTTACCAAGAGCCGAGATGTTAGCCACGTGTTCTAACGAGTGGTTAGAACGCGTGAATCTTAACCGATGATCATGGGTTCAAAGCCGGGCAAGCTCCACTGAATTTTCATGTGCTTAATTTGTGCTTATAATTCATCTCGTGCTTGAAGGTGAAGGAAAACATCGTGAGGAAACCTGCATGTGTCTAATTTCATTGAAATTATGCCACATGTGTTTTCTACCAAATCGCATTGGAGCAGCATGGTGGAATAAGCTCCAAACCTTCTCCTCAAAAAGGGAGAGGAGGCCTTAGCCCGGCAATAGGACATTAACAGGCTGTTATTTAGTCACACCATTTAATTACGGAAGGATGTTTAAAATTGTGCATCTTGTGTAGGATACAGGACAATGTTTTACTTAACATCGAGTACGAGTTTAATTATATAATATAGACTGTGTTTTTATCATCAAACCAAGCAGTCCATGTAAGATAGATCCAATAAAATATTAATATGTCTTGGATACCCTTCATCCGCAAAACATTGTGAGGAAAACTTGCATGTGTCTAATTTCACTGAAATTCTTACACATGTGTATTCCACTAACCCGCACTGGAGCAGCGTGGTGGAATAAGCTCCAAACCTTCCCCTCAAAAAGGGATAGGAGGCCTTCAGCGCAACAGTGGGACATTGACAGGCTGTTGCGGTACGGTAAGGTACCCTTCATCTATTAATTAAGTTTAATGATAAAAATGAAGGTCGACTTTCTCCAGTGATATATAAATCTATGTTCGACTAAATAATGCTGATGTTTCTAAAGGTGAACTTTCCACAACGATTTATAATTTAATTTGTATTTTTTTTTTTTGTAATTATTTAAACCGAAGCTCTGAAGCTGTGAATTGGCCACCGATGCGTTATATCGACACGATCCCGTTGTCTCTCCGATCCGCGATGAATACGACAATCGCAATGATTTTAGTTGGTTGGTTTGTTGGTAAATGTTGTTTTAAAGTACTACACACATACAAATAAATCCAAACATTTAAACGACCGATCGTAATGCTTTACCAAGAAAAGCCAACAAGAAACACAGTAATCACTCTTTTGAATTAATTTGAGTACATGATAAATAAAATTAATTAAAAGAATATTTACGTACGATTGTTTTAAAAATATACAAATACAATATATTATGTTTGTTCAGGTATAAGTTTTTTTATTCTTATAAACCGATATTGTTGATTGCGCTGGATGAATACAGCTCCTAGGCGGTAACTTATTTTCGTTCATGCAAATTTTTCGAAGTTGATTTACGATTTTTTTTATCAAATCGTTTATCAAATTGGTATAAATTATTCACCTGTTAATTATTTTTGTTACCTTATTTGTCTATTGGTTATATCGATTGCCGCCGATCCCGAGGTCCTGGGTTCAAACCTCATCTCGGGTCAATAATAAGTTATTGGGTTTTTCTGTCTAAGATTCTCAGTATCAGCTCGAAGTGTGCAAGTTAGAAGTATAGTTATCGGAAAGCACGGAAAGCCGTTGGTCCTGAGCCTGGACTCTCAGCCATTTCGGAATTCTGCCTGGAATAGAAAGTGCATCCGTGTTTGCGCACACACTTGTGCTCTATAAAATATCCTTTGTAATTTGCTAATCTCTCTTGAGATTGGACGTCGCTGCCGAAATTTTAACACATATTCGGCAGGAACTCCTGATTATAAAATAATAGAAAATTATAAATAATTAATAGTTTAACAACTAATAGTGTAACAATTTGTAAATCCTGAAAATAGCATAAGTGCGATTATTTATTTACAATTAAAAAAATATGTAAAACAGCTATCCAATAATAATATACGCGTAATTATGATATAGCATTTATTCTACCTTAGGTAAATACATATATATATAATGAATTAGCTTTTTAAACCGCGTAGTATTGATTCTGTTATCATTACAAATAGTTTTATAAAGGTTGTTCAACAGTATTGTATTTATTTTTAACAATTTGAACAGGTAAGCGTGTTTTTTTTATGTGTTTTTTATTTATTTATTGTTGATGCGATGTTTCATTCTTATTATTATTTTCTACTATCTTCTAATTTGAAATTCTCTTTGTCAAAATTATTCTATTCATACGTCAATCATTGATCACCTGATAGTTCTATAATGTTTCCATATAGTTTGGCTTTTTTTACAAACGAAATTGACAATCGAAACGAGTGTGTGACTTTTTATGCAAACGAGTTTATTGTATCCAATTTATGGTGAGTTAGGCAGTGGGTTTAAAGACACAAGGACATAACATCTGCAATTCAATAACCAGCAGAATATTGACAATGTT
The DNA here is from genome assembly GCF_905147045.1 of Nymphalis io. Lineage (NCBI taxonomy): Eukaryota > Metazoa > Arthropoda > Insecta > Lepidoptera > Nymphalidae > Nymphalis > Nymphalis io. Next base: position 4,964,041 of record NC_065914.1, read on the forward strand.
TTTGATTGATGATGAATACTTATTTTTAAAATTACATTTAGCAACAAAAAAATATGAGGCATATTAATATTAACAAGACAATTAGAGTTAGTAATTTTTATTTAATAGGTAGGCTAGGTTCTGATAGAAATAACCAAACCCTAAGATATAATGTCCCTTGTGTCTGTAGTCACACTGGCTCACTCACCCGCAATCACAACAATACTAAGCATGACTTGGCGAAAGAATATATTAAGAATGGGTGGTATCTACCCGGACGGGCTTAAAAAAAGTCCTACCACCGCTTCAATATATACAAGATGTGTATATAAAGTTCTACGCAAACGTGTTTGTATGTGCTTAATTGAATAAAGTGGACTTTGGAACTGCGACTTAATGGCACAGATTAAATTTTCCTATTAGCAATCAATCAAAGACATATACATTAATATAAGATTATATATATGTGAATGTGATTTTTAATATATATATTTTTTTTATTTTTTACAATTGCTATGAACCAGCCAATACAGGCGTAATAAATAAATAAGTGCAGGAGACAAGGACTTCAATGATTTTAAATTAAAAGTTATTATATATATACATATATATATATATATATATATATATATATATATATATATATATATATAATATTATATTATATCAATATTTTTTCTAAGGAAACGTAATGTATTTTTTATTATACGTGGATTTAATATTCTATGTGACCGTTGGGTTTTCAGGATAATATGAATGAAATATACACATTTGTGATATATTATCGGAGTTTATATTTCAGAAACTTAGTATGGCGCCGTCTGTCGCTGAATTCTTTCAAGACAAAAGCGTCTTAGTCACTGGTGCGACCGGTTTCCTTGGTAAGGTAAGGACAGTCGTCTGACAACATAACTGCTGTCGCAGCTCTATCAGTGATTTAGTAAACGGAAGTCTATATTTTTACTCCCAAGACTTTGAGTCCAAGCTGCCAAATTGCTACCCGTCTCATCAATCTAGGTAAGACGTTTATTTTGAAGGACAAACATAAAAATATTTTTTTTTATAAATGGGCTATCTAACACAAAAGGATTATTTCGAAACAGGCTGATAGTAGATCCTGTGATAAGTAACGTTCTTGAGGAATAACATGGTATTTTTTTTATTTTAATCCCCATAGTTTCCGCTTGCAGGCGTTAATCGAGAAATTGCTGAGATCATGCCCTGGGATCACCACCATCTATCTCTTAACAAGGCCGAAGAAGAATCTAAGTGCTCAGCAAAGAATACGAGAACTCTGGAATAATAAGGTATTCGAATTTGATTTACTAAACTAAAGAGAAATACATTGGTGTATTGGTGGACGATAATAACAATTATACACAATTGTAACGTGTGTTTTACAATTTATTAAAATAAGGCGGCGGAAGCTAGTCGGCTAAAACTCACCCCCGCCCTCGTCACGCGTCTCCCGTTAATTCGGATTTTTTTCATTTTCGGTTACGGAGTCACTGAGTTAAACATTTTTGCACACGTACGCTCGGCACGCGCCTCAGTATATGTTATTGTTAAACCGTAAATTGTGATTAATATAAATAATTGTTACTGATCATGTGATGATTGAATCGCCATTAAAACCCTGAAATAAAATATAACGAGTCTCAAGTAGTATTACACAGATTAATTTATACTCTCTAATTTATACTAAGAAATTGATACTCTCGGCACCCATTAAGGGTCCGGTCCAGTATCATAAGCCAGCCATTAAACCAATGATACAGGCAATAAATATGTACTTACATATCATATAGTGAAATAAATACATTTTCCTTGCAAATTTATCCACTTAACATAATATATGTTAACATAAATAACATGAATATTTAAATGTCATTTAAGCTGAGCTATTGTTATATTAGTAAACATACGTTATAACGTATAAAATGACAGCGCTAATTAATTTGAAATCAAGTACTCTAAAATAACTTTATTAAAGTTTTTTGTTTCATTTAGAATGGCAAACGACGAAATGTTCTACCAATCTCCAATGGTAAGTGGTCACCTTTGGTATTGGCTTTGTAAAAGGTATAAATCACTTCTGTTGTTAATGCCTAAGATGTTGACACTTGCTCACTCCACCTCTCAAATCGGAACATACCAAACACAATATGGTGGGAGGTTAGAGAAAACTCAAAATAATTATAAGGATTATTATATTACTGTCACGTTACATTTAAGACATTAATATAAAAACGAAAAAGTTGATATTTTAACATTCGGTAAAAAGAGTAAATATGCATGGTAGACTATAATAAATGGTAGAAATTCAATAGTTGCCTGAAGCTGTAAAAACATCACGAGACATTATATAACTAAAGAAACTTACAGCTACGCAGCGTAATTGGATAAACTTCAAATCATCCTCCTTGACAGAAAATTTTTTACGCAACTGTGGGACATTTGTGGGCCGTTTCACCATTTTTACTCACAACATTCAACCGAACCAATATTTATTCTTAGATATTTGAACGATTGCGAGAAAAAGAACCGGATTCATTCAAGAAGCTGAAGCTGATAGCTGGAGATATTTTGGAAAAAGATTTAGGAATTTCGAATGATGATCGCCAAGAGTTGCAGCGATGTTGTAACATCGTGTTCCACGGCGCAGCATGTGTTAGGTCAGATTTTTTTTTTAAATATTTGCTGGGAAGCCAAATGACTACTCCACCTGATGGTAAGTGGTAGTAGTCCAAACGCAACGACCGCCAGTACAGTCGGGAAAAATGTTCTGCACTAGCCACCCCCGCCTTGCTTGCCCGCAAGATGCCTCTTCATACCTCGTTTGAAGGAACCCGGGTTGTAAGATGAGGGGAACACGAGAGCTGGTAAAGAATTCCATTTATTGGTTGCCAAATTTCTTTGTGCGCGATGGGATTGATATCACAGTTAGATTTAAAATTTTGATTCTTGTATTAATCATTTTTGCTTAACACTTAAATGGTACAAACTTTTTTGGCACCGTTTTCTAGTTTTCAGTTCTAAAAGTAATAGCATTTCACTCGAACTGATTATTTATAATCAAGTTTTAACCACGCCTAGGTCAAACAATAGTTAGTTAAGTTTATGACTAACCAAGACCACAGTCAATAAAAAAATCTGAGAATGCTATACTTAAAATTGTTTATAAAAGCTGCAAACGGTTCTTACAAATTTAGGTAATGTTTTTAATTTATATAAGTAAGGTTTTGCTTTTTAAGTTTAAATTTCCTAAATAAAAATTTTATAGAAAAATACATTTTTTTTATAACTAAGTAGAATTAAGTACATTTTTTTAAACTAAATATAAATTGTTGTTCAGGTACTAAGATATTGCTAAATTTGATTCATGAAAAATAATACCAAACAACAATATTTCTATTTTTAGATTTGATCAAAAGCTAAAAGATGCAATTGAAATGAATACAAAAGGCACGCTTCGACTTCTGGAATTAGCTGAAAAGATGAACAATCTCTTGGTAAATATATTATATTATAGTGCTTTTGACTTTACATGATATTAAGCTGCAAGATGCTTGTAGATGTAGTATGATGCTTGTAGATGATTACATTAAGGCAATAACTTAAATTACAGGCATTCGTGCATTTATCAACGGCTTATTGTCGTTGCAAGGTAGACGTTTTGGAAGAGAAGATGTATCCACCAGTTCACGACCCCGAAAAAGTGATGGACTTAGTTGATTGGCTGGACGACGAAACGCTTGCGTATTTGGAGCCAAAGTTAGTGAACCACAAAATAAAGTTAATAGAGATAATCGAAGATATTTATTGGGTTCCCTAAAATTTAATTTATGATAACTTTAACATAAAAAAACGTTTCATAAACTAAACAAGTGACGACATCTCTTTCCTCATTCCAATAATACATATAATTTTATAATAGGTTTCAAATTTAATGGATTGCTGTCCCATCGAATTACGAAAATGAAGGAAAAGAGAGTGTATTTGTTAGCGCACACACTTGTGCGCAATAATATGTTCTAATCAGTTGGCTACTCTCTTTGATATTGATTGGCCGAAATCTGTCAGGAGGATCTTTATAGTTTGTCCAATGAATTAATTATAGAACTAGTAGTTTGCATAACGTTGAAAATATTGTAACTGTGTCATTTGATTGATTATGATTGATGATGATTTTTTTTTTCGGAAAAACGCTTTAGGCATTTCCCCCACGGAAACAGTGTGTATGTGGGGCTCGCTGGTGTCCAAAGCGCCTAATGTGCCCCGAACATTGGAATACCCACTAAAAAACCAGCGATACCCTTTCCGTCTTCACGAGGAGCGCCACGGGATCGCTTTCTCATGCTACCGTGATTTGATTGATAACCAATTCTACTAACAAATTGTCACTTTATCGCAATCGAATCAAAGCGTTGTTTTTTTTTTGTTTTTCTATTTCTCGTTAGAAATTAGTTGAATTTTCCCTATAACCTAAAAACCGAGCTATTTCTGTTTCCAGATTAATATCATCTGAACCTAATACATATTCATATACAAAAGCTATAACTGAAAATCTCGTAGCAAAATACACGTCAAAATTTCCAGTTGGTATTGGACGTTTGTCCATTGGTAAGTTAAAACATATTATACATATTATATTGTTTGTTTGTTTGTTCAACCTTACTTGGTGGTAGGGGTTTTGCAAATTTGGGAAGGTACCACCTCATCACTTTTTCTACCGCCAAACAATACTTAATATTGTTTTGTTACAATTTGAAGGGTGAACGAGTAATATAAAGGCAAAATGGACATAACATCTCAGTTACCAAAGTTGGTGATGCATTGGCAATGTATGGAACGGTTAATATTTTTTACAGTGCCAATGTCTATCGTCGGTGGTGACTATTTACCATCGAGTTGACCTTTTGCCAACCTATTTTAATTTAAAATGAAATTAAAATATGTCAATATATCTGATGTGCTTAAAAACTTATAATATTTATTTATATTTCTGAAAAAACATTAACGTTTTGTTTTACAGTAACTGCTGCTTACAAGGAGCCAATACCTGGTTGGGTTGATAATTTAAACGGACCGACAGGCATTTTAATTGGAGGGGGTAAAGGTAATAGTTAAATTTACTTGGCGGTAGGGCTTTGTGCAAGCCCGCCTGGGTAGTCACCACCCATCATCTCAGTACCGCCTAACAGTATTGTTGTATTGCGGTTAGAATGGTGAGTGAACACTGTCAGTATAGACAAAAGGGACCTAGTTCCCATGGTTGATAGCGCATTGGTGATGTAAGAAATGGTAAATATGGCTCCGAAGTGTTAGGGTGGTGGTAGCCATTTAACATTAGTGACCTCTCTGCCTTTAACATAAAAATCGTCTACCTATATCATAAAAAGACAGGTTGTATTTCAATGCACGTAGCGTCCATAATACAGCCGTAAGATGATATATACCTTATTATTTATAAGGTTCCTATCATCCCACGGCAAATTCTAAAAGGCCTAATGAGAGTAGGAACTTCGTTGGTGGCAAGAGTTCTTCTTCATATGTCAGTGTTATTGTTCGAAGGTGTTCTTCGCACTATGCTCTGCAATGAAAATTATCAAGCCGATTTGTATCCTGTGGACATGGCTGTAAATGGATGTATATTACTTTCGTACGTTTGCGGTTTGGAAAAGTAAGTATCTAATATATTATACTGGTGGTAGGGCTTTGTGCAAGCTCGTCTGGGTAGGTACCACCCACTCATCAGATATTCTACCGCAAAACAGCAATACTTGATATTGTTGTGTTCCGGTTTGAAGGGTGAGTGAGCCAGTGTAATTACAGGCACAAGGGACATAAAGTCTTAGTTCCCAAGGTTGGTGGCGCATTGGCTATAAGCGATGGTTGACATTTCTTACAATGCCAATGTCTAAGGGCGTTTGGTGACCACTTACCATCAGATGGCCCATATGCTCGTCCACCTTCCTATTCTATAAAAAAAAAAATCTCGTGCCTGTAATAACACTGGCTCCCTCCCTCACCCGTGTCATCGCTGTGGATGTTTTGCTGTAGAATAATTTATAAATGTTCGGTACCAATGTCGGGGGCGTCGTGTCAGTATACCCAAGCGATCCCGTGACACCCCTATGAAACGGAGTGGGTACTGCTGAATTTTTAATTGGTGTTCTGGTGCATACTCCCCATTCTAGATGATGAAATCGCGTAAATACGTTTTTACAGCGAGCAAGAAAATGGTCTGTAACAAATCTCCACACGATATGTATCCTTTTATACGTGTTATAAAACGTGTTATAAAATATATAAATGATAAATTAATTAAAATACTTCTTGAACAATCAATTATTTCCATTATATATATTTTATCAAAAATTCTCATTTCGTTTCAGATCCAAGGAAGTTAAGGTCTGCAACATGACTCAGTCTAGACGAAATCCCTTAACTTGGAAAGAATCCTTGGATGCTGGTAATTATTTTATATAATTATAACTAATTAAGGCTTTCAGTGTCGATACATTTACGAGTCCTGAGAAAAAAAAAGACTCGACCCGGAAAAACGAGACTCGAGAATTTTTCGATAGTTGTATAGTATGAGTTTGAATACTCATAGTTTATTCATTTAGGCAGTTAATACAATATTTTTCAATTAAGTCGAGACTGCTATCTCCAGTTTTCGAGACCATAAAGGTCTCGAAAACTGGAGATAGCAGTCTCGAGTCTTTAAAATACGACAAAATCGTCGAGACTCGATATTTTCGAGACCGAGACTCCCGGGATGAAAGCCTTAATACTACAATTGCATGTCCTTAACAACACACGGTGTGTGTTACGTATGGATTATGGTCAAATCATCAATATGACGACTTCGATAAATAATGAAACATTTTTCAAGTTGATAAGAGAAACATTATCACTTATTTTAAAACAAAGTGCTCCGCCGCGGCTTTCTGTCCATCTGAATGCGATAAACTCAAAAACTACCGAATTAATTTTCATACGGTTTTTATCAATGGAGTATAAATTATTCAAGTTTTGTGAAAGTTGGCTAAAATATATATTAATAATAATAATATTCTGGGACATTTTTCACACACGGCCATCTGATCCCAAATTAAGCTTGTACAGATCTTGTACTATGGAAACCAGGCAACTGATATATTACATATACTATTTTTCTTTTGTAAATACATACTTATATAGATAATTACACCCAGACTCAGGACAAACAGACATGTTCAAGCACACAAATATTTGTCCTGGATGGGAATCAAACCTACAACCTTCGGCGTGAATGGCAAGCATCCACCAGCCACACCGACCGGCTCAAATATGACGATATATGTTGATAATTTCGGGAGCCGCCGACTCGGAGCATTTCTGACGTGTGCCGCGTAAACCATTAGTTTAATATGTATACGTTCTATGTACGAGTAGACCAATATCTGCCCATGTGAAGCTTGGACCTACGTGGCCTTAGGTAGCTGGTAAGACAGTAGAAAGTTTTTCTATATTTTACAGGTCGCAAGATCATCAATGAATATCCATTCTCCGTTTGCCTCTGGTACCCAGGAGGTTCTATAAAAAAGTGTAAATTGTACCACAAGATCCACGCTTTCTTTGCTCATCTCATACCAGCTTACTTGGTCGACTTCCTGATGATTTTGTTGGGGAAGAAGACTTTGTAAGTATTTCGAATTCTGCATCTTCATCTTTAAAAATTCTTTCTTCGTAATCATTTATTTATTATCTTTATTGCACACTATTTACAAACAGCATATAAAAGACCCGATAGTGCATAAATACGCAAAGGCGGCTTTATCCCTTACAGTGATCTCTTCACTCAATATCGGCTGGAACAATAATCTCAATTAAAATTAGAATTTATTCAAATAGCTAGAATCTTAATATAATAGGAAATATACTCTTATTTATATACATACATTTACACTTATACATACTTATATAAGAAATAAATGACCTTACACGTATAATAATGTAACATGCAATAATCAGCTGACATTACAGAAATGTTTTAGGGTTTCTGAGCAGCCTTGCTATATAAAAAAAATACAAACCCTTGGCGCCATTGAAATTACTTGTAACGCTTTAAAGTTGGGGCAAATTCGAATATTCGTAATATCTCTTAATCTAATTACTTTTACAGCATGGTGAAATTACAGAAACGAATTAACGATGGTCTCGAAGTCTTTCACCATTACACCATAAAAGAATGGTGTTTTAAAAATGATTATTTCAGATCATTCTCGAAGCGAATTTCTGAAGAAGACAATGAAATATTTTACACAGATACTTTGGTAAGATATTCAATATTTTTAGGAATTTAATTGGTGGTAGCGTTTTGTGCAAGTCTGTCTGGGTAGGTACCACCCACTCATCACATATTCTACCGTTAAACAGTAATGTTTAGTATTGTTGCGTACCGGTTTGAGGGGTGAGTGAGTCAGTGTACAGGCATAAATGACATAATATCTTGGTTGCCCAGATTGGTGGCGCATTGGCGATGCAATGAACGGTTAATATTTCTTACATATTTGATGTTTATGGACGATAGTAACCACTTACTATCCGATTGTTGTTATTTTAGCTTTACAAATGGGATGACTACATAAGAAACTATATACTTGGTGCGCGAGAATTCTGCTGTAACGAGGATATTTCTACATTGCCATACGCCAGGAAACTAAACCGAAGGTAGGTATTATCATGATGATAAAAAATTTCGAAATCCTGAACCGAAACCACGAGTCCGGCCAATAAAGTTATCATAGCATATATATACATATACTCGTATAAAGATCGCGTCGGATTTGTCACCCCATCGGATTATGGGACTGAAAGAGTAAAAATTCCACTTGCGTATTATCTTGACAATAGCTTTTTGAGAATTGGTGAGGGGTACATTATTGTATTATATATAAAGTGCTATTTTCATTTGTATTCATTTTGTAATAAAAAAGTAAGTAAAATACTTTGATAAGGGCTTCTCTTCCTATCAGAAGTTCCTGATCTTGCAGCATATTAATTTATAATTATTTATTTAAAAAATACACTAAATAATATTTAGTATTTTTTTTATTTACTATAGATTTAATTAATTACTAGAGTTGGTTGTTGATTGATCAGGCTTGCCATCTCTATATACCAACCACGAGACGAGTAAACCCAAATGAACAACTTTGACACCGATATCATTGGTTCAGATCTTTTCCATAGTGAATATGGATTCGGAAAAAAATGGCGTTTTCAATGTCTACGAAGTTGTAATCCGAACTTCGAAAGATAATGTGGTTCTATCTAGTTAAGTGGAGTAGTGTTGTATTATAAATAAAGATAAATGAATCAAGAACTGTTTGTAGTGCGTAATACAGCAGAACAATTAGAAAATCGCATGCAATTTGTAACTATACGGTTTGTTTACCTTTACTTCTACTCCGATTGGGTATAATTGTTTTGATGTTCGCCATAATAATAAGGAATTGGCTTTTGTTTCAGATTATTCTACTTGGATATAGCTGTAAAAACAATTGTCATATTGTTCCTCATATATCTATTTTATGTTTGTTGTGGATTATTTAGTTAATATGTATATAAGTTTTTATATTACTAAATTATTTTATGGATAATGCGTTAACCTATTTATTTAAAATTAGATTTTCCGGATGTTACGTTTGTTGAACATTGTAGTTATTTAATAAAGTAATTTAAATAAGAACATTTTTTTCATAATATACTAGCAAAACCTTTGTTATAATATAGCCTGTGCCCGAAATAACAACGTTATTTTGGTGTTGTCACACCAAACTGTCTTTAAATGGGGGTTTTTTCTTAATGCTGAAAATTCAAATAAAAATGCATCAATTAATCAAATAATACATTTATTTTAAGATATAGTCATACTGTTTTATCTTATATTGTTTTTTTTAATTTCTCCAATTCCATCCTAGCTTTTTCCAATAAAATTTGGTTTCTTTCTTCTACTAATATTGCAGCATTCTTTTTTATTTCTTCAACTTCCAGCTTTAAAATAATATATTATGTAAGCCAAACGTGCAGTTATTATATACATAGCAACAATCAAATTAATAAGCTATAGAAAATCATATATACCCTTGTTTTCAATATTTGCTTTTCCATTTTCCTCTTGTAATCAAAATGTCTAATTCTCAGTACAGCCTTTCGACGAATGTCTGTGCTTCTTCGAGCTTGACCTGTAGTCTTAAGAACTGCTGGACATATTTTGCCAGTTCGATCTAAAATATAAATGAAAATTAAAATAGGTTTGACTATTAAAATAATTTTTAATTCAAGACTAATTCATTTACCTTCACTTTTTGAATCATCAATTTGTGGGCTCGTAGAACCAGAAGTTTCTGAAGATGAAGTTTCCTCAATATTTTCTTTGTTCAAAATATCGGCAAATGTAAAATAAATATTTATAAACTTATTATCAAACATAAATCATATGACATCAACACTTTTATAATAAGAACCATACCGTACTCGTCGATTGAATGATCGTCGATAGAAGTATCAGTTTTATTTTCTATGAATGAGTCTAATTCTTTACGCGTATCTAAGATTGAACTGTCATGATCAAAAGATTTTCTATTTTCGCACACAAACTCTGGTGCAGCCTGATAAGTAAAAAAATATATTAGAAAATATCTGGTCTCTAATTAGGAAACCCAGAGACTGTTACGATATTTACGTCTTCAATCATGCTCATTGTGGCATCACGTTGTGGTGGGGAGGATGCATGTGGTACAGCACCAGTCCTCATCAAGTTACCTGTTTTAGTGGCATGGGCCTTGCGTGCAAATGCCTTCATATTATCCCATGCCCACTTTAAAGTGATTGTCTCGCGCTAGAACAAGCATGTAAAATAATATTAAGAGTAAAACCAATAGACAACTCCGACATTGAATTGGCGCGATATTATTAGACAAAATCTTAAATCTATGGTGTCGTCAAAAAAATACGTTTTGAATGTCTGCGATGTTTTTATAGCTAAATAATAAATTAGGTGATTTCTTATAAATAAAGATATATTAGATTATATATATAGAACTGTTTGTAGTGCATTATATAGCAGAGCTTTTATAAATCTTTTATAAATGATATGGAATGGGATATACGTCATCGGTGATTTGTCTTACCTTTTGTACATTTGCATTACTATTAAATTCGCTGGTTATTAAATCCCACGCTGTTTGTTTCTTAGCGACCGTCTTGGCATCTATTAATTTCGCTTCGATGATTGGTTTTTTCTTTATTAGTTTTGCCAATAAATTCTTTTCGTAGGCTGTGAAATTCGCCTCTCTTTTGCGTGATGTCTTAAGTCGTGGATCCTAAATTGAAACAACGATATATAAATATAAAGACTCTATTTATATACTACTGGTGGTAGGGCTTTCACTGGTGGTAGGGCTTTGTGCAAGCTCGTCTGGGTAGGTACCACCCATTCATCAGATATTCTACCGCAAAACAGCAATACTTGATATTGTTATGTTCCGGTTAGAAGGGTGAGTGAGCCAGTGTAATTACAGGCACAAGGGACATAAAATCTTAGTTCCCAAGGTTGGTGGCGCATTGGCTATAAGCGATGGTTGACATTTCTTACAATGCCAATGTCTAAGGGCGTTTGGTGACCACTTACCATCAGGTGGCCCATATACTCGTCCACCTTCCTATTCTATAAAAAAAAAACATACATACTTATTTATTTATTCTTACCATTATATATTTATCAAAGTCATAATATAATTTATTCATGTACGGTCTCAAAGCCTCTTTTAAATCGTCATTTTACAATCTATATATATGCGAAATACCACACATAAACTATTCAGAAGTTAATCTTTTCAACAGTCAAAAAATTACAAATAATCATATATTTACATATAATTATATTTATATATAATTTCGTGTATGATTGTTAACGAATACTAACTACAAACTCATCTATCACTTATATAAATCAGTTTAAATTTAATCTATTGATGTTTGAAGTGGTAACGTCGTATGAATGTTCTTGTTTTTTTTTATATATTAGCAAATGTGTATAATATAATAGATATAAATGTGTATGTATGTATCATTACGTACCGAGTTTTTTGACGCATGCGCAGCGCTGCATATGCAATTTTTGTTTTTTTGGTGGTGAAATGAAGATGTACCCAGAGTTTCATTGTTAGCATTTCCGTTTGCTTCATCACACGATAAGCCCTGGACATCGATTATATTACTAAAGACCAGACGTAGAAAATCGTAAGTGCCTTAATTGTTTTCAACGTAAAACTAACCTTATTCTTATTCGGCTCACGATCAGATAGATCGTTACTTTCCTCGCTTTCTTCTTTAAACGAAATATACCGTTTCTAAAACATAGCAACAGTAGACATTAAACTGCATGTGACCATGAAATAGATGATATAAATACTAGATCGTCAAGTGAGTAACTTGACTGGTGGTTGGGCTTTGTGCAAGAAAGTCTTGGTAGGTACTACCCACTCATCGCATATTCCACCACCAATAACAATACTTAGTATTCTTGTGTTACGGTTTGAAGGATGAGTGAGCCAGTGTAACTAAAGGCGCAAGGGACATAACACCTTTTTTTTATATGTTGGCAGAGCATTGACGATGTAGGGGTAATGGTTCATATTTTTTTACTAATAATGTCTAAGGGCGGTGGTAAATACATACCATTAGGTGTTCCATTTACCAGTCTACCTACCTAAATAGGTAAAATAAAAAACTTCTCTTAACCTGAAGGGACCCACTAGCTACTTTGGCACATCTTGGAAAGTAATTGTGAGTAAATCGTACATAAATGAAATGGTAATTTGATTATTCCGTACCGATTTGATTGTCTTTTGAGATTGGGATGAAGATGTCCGATTTTTAATATTTGCTTTTTCATCATCATTGCACCATGGACGCTGTAAAACGATTATGTTATTTATTTATATAACACTTTATTTTACCTTTTCGGTTAGAAGGCTTTGTGCAAGCCAGTCATACTCGTGTCCGGTCCTAACATAAGCTTAACACTTAATTGGGGGGGGGGGGGTTAGTAAATAGGAAATGTTTGAAAATGGATATTAAAGACTAGACGAGTAAATTTTGCAGATGCTTCTTCAGTGGTGGATTTGCAGATGTTTCGAGCATACGCTATAAATATTTTGGCCGCCTTTAATTTTCAAAGCCAGAGTGCCACATTTATTTTTGACATTCAACAATTTAGTTGAAATTGCACAAGAAAAGATTGACTCGAAGACTGTATGACATCACAATGCCGTTAAATTTTTTTCATGATTGTCTACAAAATTAGTCCCTAAGTTTACCACCCTAGGTTTATATCTGCTTAGCTGGCTGGTAAATCCATCACTGTGCTCATGAGGTTTGTATGAAATAGTAACTAACCAGCTGTAGCTTATCCGGCTCGCGAGGATCATATTGGTCTTCATCTATACTTTCTTTTTTGCAAACAATATTTAGACCCTGAAACAGTAAAAGCAGACATTATAAAAAGTTTTCAAGTAACAATGATTATTTAATAATGATAGGTATATTGAATACCTAGTTTAACTTATAAGGTTGCAGATAAGACCTATGGTAGAGCAACCTCTACACCGACGTGTAAGACCGTCTGAGTAGGCTCATTGCTTAATGCTAATTACTGTGTAACGACAGGAACAAGAGATAACATCTTAGTTCCCAGGGTTGGTGATACACTGTCGATATAAGGAAAAATTAATATTTATTTCATCGCCACCCCTATGGCAGATTGTGACTACTTGTCATTAATTATATAAATAAAAGAAACCATTACTGATTTGTACCGTATCCGGCTCAAGAGGATCATGATAATGTATATATTTTTTTCAAATAATGTACAGATTCTAGAACATAGCAACACTACATATGATACGCACTAAGCAAGAAAATATGAATATAATGAAAAGTATGATTAAGGTCTCAGATACCGTACTCCTGGATTCGGTTACCGGGTCACCACCGTAAAATGAGTTTTTCTTTATGGAATTCACAGTAGCGGTATCAAATTGCCATTACATCGGATTATGAGAGAGAACCAATAATTGGCGAGGATAACATTGACGGCGATAGGACGTTGTATACCACACATTCATCCCTTATTCTACCATTAAACAACACTGTATATTATTGTTGTGTTCTTGAAGAGTGAGTGAGCCAGCGTTATTACAGACACAGAGGACAAACGTCTTGGTTCCCAAGTTTGGTGGCGCATTGGCGATGTTATAAATGATTAATATATTTTATAGCACCAAGTCTATGGAAGATGATTACTTACCATCGTGTGGCCCATTTGCCAGTCCATCTACCTATTCTAAGTTAAAAAAAAAAGAAGATCAAGTGGGCATGCATTGTTGTAATGAATATTAAACCAAAAGTATTTATCAAATACCTTCGTTGGTATAGCAGTTTGACGCAATTTGCATATGCCTCCTTTAGTAAAATACTTTTCGCTTTCATCGAAATGTAATGAACATATCTTGGTGTATTTTATAGGTTGCCAGTATTCTTCTTTGCGGTTAAGCCTTATTTGTTCTACCCATCGACCAGCAATAATCGGGTCAGTAGGAAATCTAAAATAAAATACAATTATTTATAATCATTTTAAATGTTTTAATATCTTTAACTTCGAATCATCGAAAATAATTGTTTCTAAACGAAATTACGAGATGGCCCTGTGGTAAGAACGCGTGAATCTTAACCGATGATCGTGGGTTCAAGCCCGGGCAAACACCACTGAATTTTCATGTGCTTAATTTGTGATTATAATTCATCTCGTGCTTTACGGTGAAGGAAAACATCGTGAGAAAACCTGCATGTGTCTAATTTCACTGAAATTCTGCCACATGTGAATTCTACCAACCCGCATTGGAGCAGCGTGGTGGAATAAGCTCCAAACCTTCTCCTCAAAAAGAGGAGAGGAGGCCTTTAGCCCAGCAGTGGGACATTCACAGGCTGTTACGGTAAACGAAATTAACAAGACTAATGTATATCGTATAATCTATCATCTAAAGAAAAAAAAAGTAGGAAGTTCCTTGTCTCTGATTAATACGTTAGGACAACATAGGTTTTCATTTATATAAAGCAATAGTACTGACTATCGATAGATTATAAAAAAAGACAAATGGAGCGCTCGGGACAAACATTGTGCGGCCTGTAATTCACGTGTAAAAGCGCTGTAGAAACTGATGCCCAGTGTGTGAGTAGGGCTGCCATAGTAGTGAAAAAATTCCCCATTTTTTTATTAAATCATATTGTGTTGTAGAAAAATAGTAATTAAATACAATAATGGCTTTATTATTAAATACTAGTTTCTGCCCACGTCTGCGCCCATTCGTGGGGCGGAATGTTGTTTGGCACTCCATATCGTTTTTTATACCCCTCACAAGGTGTACGAAAAATATCATGACAATCGGTTGAGAAATGAAGAGATGAAAGCGTAACGAATACAAACTAAACTCACTTTCGCATTTATAATATCAGTAGGATATATATATTATAATAACCTATTTTTTATTACTGTATATTAAACTACTATTACTAATATTTCTGAAATTAATGAATAACGTCGAATTGAACTTATAAATTTATGATTATGTTACGAATTAAAGGCCTTACTTATAAATGTTGCTTAGTGGCTGTTTCTACCATTATTTAATTGACATTCATAAAAATAATACAGAGCTTTCTTTAACTAATCACTCGCTAAGCAACCTTTATGAGAAGCGCTGTAATATTTTTGTTTTTAAATCATATTTCTATACATTTGATTGCTTTGACATTTACGTTTGATCTCTATATGAGATCAAACGTGGGAAAGGGGACGCAATTAAATAAACAAAACACAGCTTATTTAAATGAAACTACATACTTAGGATTGTCTTTTAATTAACTGTAAATAATGTTTCAATGTCG
This sequence comes from Nymphalis io, assembly GCF_905147045.1. Classification (NCBI taxonomy): domain Eukaryota; kingdom Metazoa; phylum Arthropoda; class Insecta; order Lepidoptera; family Nymphalidae; genus Nymphalis; species Nymphalis io. Next base: position 4,980,022 of record NC_065914.1, read on the forward strand.
GTATTTAAATAAACTTTTCCATTAAATATCAACGATTTTACGTATATTTATGCTTTATAGTAATTTTACGATACTTATTGGCATTTAAAATTGTCATTAGATAATAAATATTTAAATTGTCTCCGAGATGTAATATTAGTTAAAAGATTTAATAATAATAAAATTTAGTAGTGTTTTAATCTGGCAACACTGACTTTCAATGTTAAGTAAATTGCTATTGACTTAATATTAAACGACAACGTCTGTCAAATGCACAATTTTATTTTTGTTTTGATGATTGGGTAAAACATTACTCTGAAATATACGTTTCTATGTAGTACTTACACATGAAATGTTATGTCCTGATGCTCCTGGGTATTCTGTGATGAGTTAGGACACCCTTTTACTGCACAGTAAGTCATTATTCAATAAAAATGCGCGAGGTCTTTACTTTAAGAGTTTATTTTGACTACTGCTACTGACGCCGTGAGTCGTGACGCGCCGGCCACTGAGCAAGCGCTCTGAACGCGAGCTGTATAAGGCGTAGTGTAGACACTAGAAAACATAGTCGCCATAAAAGCTGTCTTAATACGTCTTCACTCTAATCTAGAGACTAGACCAGAGTGAAGACGTATTACTATTTAGAGTCTACTGCGGTTAATCGATTATAACGTCTAATGTCCTATATATTAAGACACTTATTTAAGCTTAACATATATGTCACTAAAGTCATTTTGAATCATTGCGATGCGCCAAATAAATCGAAATAATTTCAGCAATGACAAATAATATATTAACAAACACATTGGTCAAATATATTCGTTCTACTGTTGTGTTAGTTTGTTTCTAGCTTAAGAAATGGAACAGTAATAATTGAAAACATCAATCAATTATGCAATTTGTATGTATCAACATATAACCACAATTTATAGGGTAAAGCTCAGCTTTGTAATGATATCTTATATGTATGGCATTTGAATGAAACAATTTACATAGTTAGTTTATTTTGTAGCTCGCATACTTAACAAAATAATATATGTTGACTGCAAATCAATTGAAATAACTGTAAAAAAAATAATAAATTATATTTAATTTTATAAATTATATTTGCTTCCTCGTTTCTGATATACACCTGTAAGGTCTGGAATACCCTCCTGACCTCCGTTTTTCCCACCACCTACATAAGGGTACCTTCAAGTCAATAGTGCTTAGGCATCTTTTAGGCAAGCCCCATCTTAGACTGTATTTTCACTTTCCATCAGGTTTGATAACAGTCAAGCGTGAATATATAAATTAAAAAAAAAAAAACTATTTCTAATTATTAAAAAAATAATGATTATACTAAATGGTACAATTCAACTCATCTTCTTATAGTCGTCAAAGACTGATCGCAAGCGAAAATCCAATAAAAAAAAATATAAAGACTAAAAATATAGAAAGAAAAAATAAGAAGGAATATTGTATCAACTGTCGTCAAACGGTGTCAGACCTAACTTATACTGTCTTTTATTTTGTAGTTGGTAATACTTAATAAGTAAAATATGTAAAATTTAATAATGAAAACCTGCCTTTGCATGACGAGGTGCCTTTTTCACTGAGATATTTGGCGATTTCCGTGTTTGTCGCTGAATGCAATCCTTAAGAGTACCCAAATCTAAATAACATGGTATTAATTTTTATTGAAAACACAAAAGCTATTCATTTAGTCATCCATTTTGGATATTTGCATAGCTTTATATGTATTATAAAAAAAATCCAAAAGCAATCCTATATTTGTAACAAAATTACATATCATAGATTGAGATATTAATTTTTATTTATTTACTCATAGCCAAATTATTTACACAGTAAATTATTATCACATAAATGTACATGTTTTAATTAAAAACTAATGAAATACAGGTATCAAATAAATCTGTCTCTAAAATATGATTTAGCTCATCTTCTATATTCTAGTAAATGCAATGAAAAAAAAAAACAAATAGTTTGTTACACATATCCTTTATTTAATGATTATAGCACAGATAAAAAATTATAACAATCAAAAATAATATGCATTACATTTGGTTTTTTTGGTAAAACATATTATAAATAAAAATGCAAAATTATGCAAATTTTATTATGGAATATCACAATGTACTATTACAGCTACAAATATTAAAAATCTTTATTGGTAGTAGGGCCTTATGCAAGCTCATCTGGGTAGGTACCACCCACTCATCATATATTCTACCGCACAACAGCAGTACTTGATATTGTTGTGTTCCGGTTTGAAGGGTGAGTGAGCCAGTGTAATTACAGGCACAAGGGACATAAAATCTTAGTTTCCAAGGTTGGTGGCGCATTGGCTATGTAAGTGATGGTTGACATTTCTTACAATGCCAATGTCTAAGGGCATTGGTGACCACTTACCATCAGGTGGCCCATATGCTTGTCCGACTTCCTATTATTATATAAAAAAACACAAATTATTGATGTTTTCAACAATGAAATAATCATAATATACAAACATGGTACCTACAAAAATAAAACGGTATTGGATCTGTGTAATAAAAATTAAAACATCAAATTGCTAATTTGGATTATTCCACAATACAATTACTTAGCACTGCAAATTTGGAATTTGCTATTTAATGTCATGCATAATTTGCAATTTATAAAAATATTGTCATACACAAATTATATTTACAAATCTTAGACTACAAAATCGAAAAAGACAACATAGTTTATTTATAATTACACTTATTATATAAAAAAAAAAAACTATTCTTCATATATTTCCAGTACCGAGTCTTATCTAGAAACAAAACGATTCAATAATCATAACGGTGGTGTAATACAGAGAGTTTAAGTACAAATGGCATAACCTAAATTAAAATTTTTACATTATGGACAGTTCTTGTATTATAGTAGAAGATATGGAGGGGGCTTCATTGATAATATCACTAAATTATGTTGTATATTGATAAGAGCTGTTGATTACATACATATTATGTAGTATGTGTTATTTTTATATATTAATTTGTATTATATAGCCAAATAAAATGGTGGGGGTGGTGATAAACAACTTTGAATTGACAAGACATGTAAAGGGGGTAAAAATGATGATAAGGAAGTGAAGTTTGGAAGTGAAATAAAAGTGAAATAGAGTTATATCATAAATAAAGATATATTAATTAAGAACTGTTCATATTGCTTAATATTGCAGACCTCTTAGCGAATTGCTTGGAATATGTAAATGTAAGATTTGTTTATCTGTCCTCCAATGTATAGTTCATTTTCATGTCTGCTTATCCAATACAATTTAAATGCAAATAAAGTATATAAATGATTAATAAATAAATATTTATTGTTATATATAATATTGTTTGAGCATAGTCTTATATATAATATTGTTTTAAAGGAACATAAAATCATGACTCCGGGTGGAACTCGATCAAGAAATGGTCACATAATCTATTGACAAGGAGACTTTGATGACTCCTTAGTTATTAACTTTGATTTTATAACCATTATCAGCATTAATTTGAGTTAAATCGTCCAACTTATCAACTAAAAGTAGTTGCCTTTGTTTAAAACATTTATATAACGTTATTTACAAAGATACATAACATTTAAGAATATATATTAACAAAAGAAACGTATTATATAATAATATATAAAATATGCGATTAGGAAATAGACGACAATGTGAACTGCTTTGTCCAAGTAGTACAATCTGAAACAAAAGTGACGTTTAAAATAATGATGTACACATACATAGTAATGACTATTTATGTTTTTTTTTATAGAATAGGAAGGCGGACGAGCATATGGGCTACCTGATGGTAAGGTCACCAACGCCCATAGACATTGGCATTATAAGAAATGTTAACCATTGCTTACATCACCAATGCGCCATCAACCTTGGGAACTAAGATGTTATGTCCCTTATGCCTGTAATTACACTGGCTCACTCACCCTTCAAACCGGAACACAATAATACCAAGTACTGCTGTTTTTGTATTTAAATTGATGTTAATATCTATTTATGATTAATGGTCACAATGAAATTTGGCACATATTACATTTTCCAGTTTTTTTTTTTATATCATACATATTGCTGTAAATAATCGCTACAGAGCGCTAGCGGTTTAAAGTGTGAGACAGTGTGTGTCATAAAAGGCAAGAGACATAAGATCTTAGAAGTTATAATTAGTTTATTGATAGAGGAGAGCTTTTCTTAACAGGTGGCTCTTCTGCTCGTTTGTCTGCATAAAATAAGTAAAAAAAATCAGAAGGTCTTACTGTCTTTGCAGCTTCCTGGCTTGTGGCAATGTCGCAGGGTCCTCTTTGCAGCAGTACTCCCGAGCACCCTTTATATAGTTCCTTATGTAAGCACTCCAATCCAAAGCCTAAGGATATAAATAAAAAAATTAAAAAAAAACTCATTGTTATGCCATTCTGCTGGGGATGAAATTATGATGAGCCGTTCGGTTGATCGATACCGGTCACGAAGACCATTCATAAAGGTGGCTAGCCGATTATGGAAACGATTTATAGTGCTCAAGTGTGTGTGCAATACGATAATCATATACAAAGAAAATTTAGGCCCAGAACCAACCGCCACTGTAAATGCTAACAGGTAACTTCCAATCTGGCTTTTATTGAGAAAACCTTCACATAAATACCCCTATAACTTTTAATAGAACTCATAATCCACAGTAATAAGGGTTTTATTTACGTTTCGTATCTCCAAGATTTGCCAGATTTAAGTCTCGTGAATCGGTATTCTTAGGTTTAGACTCGAGACCTGTTCCCCGCTTGCATGTTTACTCAGGATAGAGCATTGTGCAAGCTCGTTTGGGTAGACAGATGTTCTACCGCAAAACAGCAACTTAGTATTGTTGTGGGACATAATATCTTTGTTCCCAAAACTGGTGGCGCATTGAATTTGTAAGTTTGATGTAAGGGATAGTAAGATTCGCGGTTCATCCAGCACCTATTTGCCAGTCCGCCTACCTATTATAAATAAAAACTTTAATTCTCACCTCCATATTTGTGTAAAATATTTCATTATCGACTTTAGAAACTTGTTTACACAATGCTCTGTAGTTATCATTGTTAAAGAACCATTCCTTCGTCGTGTAGTATTGCAGGACTTCTAGACCGTAACTGACGCGTTTCTGAATTTTAATCATACTGGAAAAGGAAGAATTACATATTGTAACAGCCTGATAATGTCCCACTGCTGGGCTAAGGCCTCTCCCTTTTGAGGAGAAGGTTTGGAGCTTATTCCACCACGCTGCTCCAATGCGGGTTGGTAGAATACACATGTGGCAGGATTTTAATGAAGTTAAACATGCAGGTTTCCTCACGATGTGTTCCTTCACCGCCAAGCACGAGATGAATTATAAACACAAATTAAGCACATGAAAATTCAGTGGTGCTTGCCCGGGTTTAAACACACTATCATCGGTTAAGATTAACGCGTTTGAACCACTGAGCCATCTCGGCTTTTTTCTTGAAGAATTAATAGAGTCCGAGATCGCTCGATGGTTAGAACTCGTGAATATTAACCGACGATCTCGGTTTCATGTGTGTTATTTTTATTTATTTATTGGAAAACTGTAGCTATTACAGTACATATATTATTATTAATACTTTATATATATACATGGAATTTTACAATTTTTGTGTGTTTTTATAATTCATTTCTTGCGGTAAAGGAAAAGGCAACCATTTCAAAACACTGTAGTTAGTGATTTAAGAAAAAGTACGAGTCTCTGAATGTCCCACTGCTGAGCTAAGGCTGCCTCTCCTTTTGAGGTTTGGAGCGTATTCCACTCTACTCAAATGGATACAAATTTTCATCCTGCACAGGTACGAAACCACTATTATTAATTTTTTACATAATCATTTATTTAGCGGTATACTTACAAAGTCTTCTTTCCCATTAAAAACATGATTAAATCCACAAAATAAGCTGGTAATAGGTGGGTGAAGAAGGCAGCGATCTGGTGTTGGACCTTCGAGCTCTTTGGTGAACCCCCCGGGTACCAGAGGCACACGGAGAAAGGGAACTCTTGGACGTGAATGCGACCTTGAACAGAATATCAGCATTCATTAATAACAAATGATTCACAATGAATTTTTTTTTTTGCAAATTTTTATTTTACTATTTATTGTCTGCGTCGCTGGTCTAATGGCTAGATATAAAAGATAATCTTCAACAGAAAATCCTTATAAGATATCTACTAGACAAACGAGACCATCAATGACCATCATGATTTTTAAAACAACAATTTGAAAGAGAAATATATAAATATTATGAACAAACACACAATAAACACTATACATTAATATACGAGTAGGTACATACTAATAATAATAATATAATATCCTGGTACATTATTCACACACGGCCATCTGATCCCAAACTAAGCAGAGCTCGTACTATGGAAACCAGACCACTGATATACTACATATACTACTTTTCTTTTGCAAATACATACTTATACAGATAATTACACCCAGACTCAGGACAAACAGACATGTTTATGCACACAAATGTCTGTCGTGGTTGGGAATATAGCCCACAACCTTCGGCGTGAAAGGCAAGTATCTACTAGCCACGCCAACCGGCCCGTCTAATACATACTTTAATATTTATCTATAAGAACTTAACATTAATAATCAGCTATTGCAAAATTTTCTTCATCGCTAAACTTTGCAAATTGTTTTGGTGAAAAATTTTCAATATTACAGCTGCAATAATATGAATTGTTATATTTACCCATATCGAGTGCTTCGCCCCAAGTAATGGGGTTGTTACCGGATTGTGTTACGTTACAAATTCGAATCTCTTTCGGCCTGAAAATTAAATATATTTTATTATATTCAGTAGGGCTTTGGTCAAGCTCATTCGGGTAGCCACCCAGTCACCACATATTTCTACCACCAACCAATATTTAGTACAGTTGTTCTGGTTTGAAGTGTGAGTGTGGTGTAACTACAGGCAGTTGATGGCACAAATGTTAGGGATGGTGGTCCGATTGTCCGTGCGAATCTGTTTTAAATACAGACAGTACAGTAACAGCCTGTTAATGTCCCACTGCTGGGCTAAGGCCTCCTCTCCCTTTTTGAGGAGAAGGTTTGGAGCTTATTCCACCACGCCGCTCCAATGCGGGTTGGTAGAATACACATGTGGCATTATTTCAATGAAATTAGACACATGCAGGTTTCCTCGCGATGTTTTCCTTCACCGTCAAGCACGAGATGAATTATAAACAATAAATTAAAAAAAAATACTACCTTAATTATCAATTATATACTTACTTTTCCACAGCAGTTAAGTATGAGAGCAATATACAGGCATTCACCGCCATGTCGACCGGGATCACGTCCGCTGAGTAGGAGTCGTTACAATGCATCGTGCGGATCACTCCTGACGGAAAACACATCGTAATTTCAAAACCAATCATTTCAAACACACACACACACACACACACACACGGATATGTTTAACAGCGCAGGATATATTATAGTGCACAAGTGTGTGCGTAAACACAAGTGTACTCTCTATTCCCTAACTCTCATAACCCGATGGGACGGCAATCCGACACGGCCGGAAAGAGTTTAAGCGCAGGATCAACGGCTTTACGTGCTTTTCGAGGCACGGAAGAGTTTACACTTCCAATTTCAAGACTCCGAGCTGCTACTGAGAATTTTCGACAGAAAAACCCAATAACTTTTATTGGCCTCACCGACCTGGAATTTGAACCCAGAACCTCGAGGTCTGAGGCCTTATATCTAGCCACTGGACCAACGAGGCAGTCAATAGTCAAAATCTAATAAGACGGACACTACGACACGACCGGAAAAGTTTACAAGGGCTTTACGTGCTTTCCGAGGCATGGGGGCTGCAACCATTGTTAACATATCGACATCGGGCTGTTACTGACATTGATTACAAAACATAAGAAGTTATGTTATATGAATGGTATGATACCATTCAGCTATAGATAAACAAAATAAAATTGCTCGAATGACATTAAACCTACGGCCGAAATACTACCGACCACAGGCACCGTAGATTAAGTTCTCACCTTTTCCAGCGCCAACTAAGAGTCCTGTGGGCCCGTTCATATTGTCCACCCAACCTGGCAACGGTTCCTTGTAAGCTGCGGTTACTAAAAACATAAATCAAAACAAACTATAAAATATCCTCAAACGACAATTGTTAATAATAACCGAAGACTATTAACTCATACAAGTAACAGCCTGTAAATGTCCCATTGCTGAGCTAAGGCCCCTCTCCTTTTTTGAGGAGGTTTGGTGGAATACACATATGGCAGAAGATCAGAAATTAGACATATGCAGGTTTCCTCTCTATGTTTTCCTTTACCGTTAATGCAACGATCAGTTCGAATATCATGTGTCAATTTTATTTTTTATAGTTTCTAAGATGACAGGTGACTGAACCAGCATTAAAACAAATAACAACTAATTACATATTCTACCGCCAAAAAGCTAAGCTTGGTATCGTTGCTTTCCGGTTTGGAGAGTGAGCGAGTTGAACTACTCATGTAGAAATAAGAGATATCTTAGTTTTAAAGCATTGGCGATGTAACCAATGGTTAATATTCTTACAATGACCGTTAATGGTGGTAAGCATTACCCAACAGGTGGCCATATACCGTTCACTTACCTATATTATAAAACTTCATTTATATGTGGAAAAATATTCTTCTAAATTCTTACCAATAGAAGGTCTTGCGATAACGATCGGATATTTCCCAACATGCTGCGAGACCAGATCTTCAGTCAACGACTTGGTGTAGGCGTACGTGTTCGGTTGAGGGTCTATGAGCCTGAAATGAAGGTCATTTTAAATCACACAGCCCAGGGGCTAGATCACTTGCATCTTAACTGAAGTTGCGGTATCACACCGTCTTAATCACTGAATTTTCATTTTCTTAATTTGCATTGGATGAAAATCTGTCACATGTGTGTTCCACCTATCCTAATTGGACCGCCATGAAATAAGCTCCTAACCTCCGCAAACAGAAAGGAGGACTGTAGGACAAAGTTTACTTCACGTAACAGAACAGCTCATCAAAGTCAAGGCCCTCTGTGTTCCCCTTCTCTTACAACCCGGGTTCCTTGAAACGAGGCGTGAAGAGGCATCTTGCGGGCCGGCAAGGCGGGGACGGCTAGTACAGAACATTCTTCCCGACTGTGCTGGCCGTCGTCGCGTTTGGACTCTACTACCACTTACCATCAGGTGGAGTAGAGTCATTTGCCATCCCGGCGCATATTAGAAAAAAAAAAGGCGCTGGTCATACTTCCTTCAAACTTGAAGTTTTGAAGAGTATATATCGCCACTCTAGTCCACGCGTTTTCAGATAAATAACGTTTTCTTATTAGTTGAATCATTGACCTTAATTATATTTTTTTTATTTCTTAACTGGTCTACTGGCCGGCTTTTGTGGCTGCAGATCATGAAGTTACAGTAATAAAATCGCATTTCGGGCCAATAAACAATAATGGGTTTTTGTCAATAAATTATTGGTGTATAGATAAATAATAATAATATCCTGGGACATTTTTCACACACGGCCATCTGATTCCAAATTAAGCTTGTACAGAGCTTGTACTATGGAAACCAGACAACTGACATACTACATATACTATTTTTTTTTTGTAAATACATACTTATATAGATAATTACACCCAGACTTAGGACAAACAGACATGTTCATGCACACAAATATCTGTCCTGGGTGGGAATCGAACCCACAACCTTCGGCGTGAAAGGCAAGCATTCACCAACCACGCCAACCGGCTCGTTAATAAATAATAATAATATCATAAAACTCACTTCGGTTGAAGGTAGCTTAGAAGGTCATCGTCCATCCACTTGACGCATTCAATGACGTCCTGTGGTCTGTGCTTGGATGGGTACAGGCGTTCCTCCAGGGTGTGGACTTCGCAACGACAGTAGGAAGTCGATACGTGGACGAAGACCTTGAAATTGAAAGAGCATATTTTATATAGTAATTTGTATGTAAGCAATCTCCCATTTCCCTTTAAAAGTGGAAACTCCAAATGTTTGCTTGGTAGTTTTGGCCTCTGTGAGACAGTCAGGAACGACAATAGTGTATAGATTTGAAATAGCTCCCCGAACCCAAAAAATACTGAATTTTTTTGGGGTCGGTGATAGCTAAAGCACGGCGAGGCAAATCTTTTTAAAGCCTGTTCTTACACTAGTGGAGTTCTTTACTCTAAATAATAAACAACTTTGACATCGAATTGACGCAATATCATTAGTCGACAATAATCTATAATTATTCATTATGTTGGTGAAGCTGTTTGGAAGTAAAGTTAAAGTGGATATACATAAGTAATTAAGTTGAATATTGTTGTATTAAAAATAAATATATATTTAAAAAGAACTGTTCACAGAGCATAATATTGAAATTGCTTGGATTATGTAAATCAAAGGTTTCTTTATCTCCCTGAGCGTCACGGTAGCATGCGAAAGCGATCTCGTGGCGCTCCACGTTAAGACGGAAAGGGTATCGCTGGTTTTTTAGTGGGAATTCCGATACCGGCGAGCCCCACATATCCCTCCACGGTTCCCGTGGGCGAAACGCGTAAAGCGTTTTTGCAGCGTAAAAAAAAGATTTCTTTATCTCCATATTCTTTATTTTTGGAATTTGAACATGGAATAAATATGAACATGAACAACAAATTAAAATAATTGAACAATCATGTACAAACTATGTTCAATTTGCATATGTAGATATAATTTAGTCGCTTTAAATATTTAGTTTGAATAATCAATTACATTTAACATACTAGTTTTCGCCACCATTCAGAAAGCGGTTATTAGGTACAATAAATCCTTTTCTGTACCCCTAACAATATACAAAACAATACAAAATTCCATGATGATTAGTTATGTATTTTAGTAGTGAAAGCTTGAGTAACTCACTTTCACATTTATAATTATTAGAAAAAACAAAAAAAAGCATGTTGCTTTAACGGTGACTATGATGACAATGGTGGTTTGATTTGATGTATTAAACTATTAATTTTATTAATTATATTATATATATATTACTATTTCTTACCTGCAATTTTTTCATACCATCGGCTAATTTGAGGACTTTTAATGTTCCAACTGTATTCATATTCACGGCATCACGAATGAACATGTCGAATCTGAAAAAATATAACGTTATTATAATATAGCATACATTTGCTGAAAGCCGATTACAAGAATTTTTACATTCAAGCAGGAGATGCATCTTTGAATTATCATTGTACAACTTCTAATTTATAATTAATTTTATAGGACTGTTGTTATCACATATCAGCAAAATTTAATGATTATTTATTTATTAGAATCCCTGACAAGAAACTGTAATCTTAATTATTCTTATAAGCAGATAATATAGATTTAATTTATATACTTATTTACATTTAATATTCAATCACATCTTTCGGTTTAGAATTTGACTTTTAAGCCATTCATTGTTACTGCACTTACGGCATTATAGTGGCAAGTTGTGTGAGATGCAGTTGCTACACAGCTTGGTTGAAGATAATTTTAATGACATCTCCACTAAATCAACTTGACTTATTGCAGTCATTTGAATATTTCTAATTTCTCAAATAGTAGCAGTAAACATCCTACTGTCTTACATTCTAGATCATTGCTTTAGACAGAGAGTCGATTTTTAATTGTAAAGATATCATTTTATAAGATAAGGTATAGTATCCTAATTTAATGGGGACTAGTATCACACAATCTGAATTAATAAAAACTTGGCGATATTATATGATTTGTCGTGAGCCAACAATTCGCCTTGAGCGATTTCTATATTGTGACGCTGGCCATAATACATCACAGGATAAAATGCTTATTTGATCTTGAAAGCATCTCCAGTTTAGTTTTGGAGACATCTTAAGCAAAATATACAAGGGTTCGTGGCCAGACCATTAAGGAATGGTAAAGAAATAAGGAATATTGATATTCCTTATCTGTAGTATTATTCTTTATTATTTTTCTCTATTATGACTAACATATATTTACATTTGCATTATTTTAATTAATTTACACAACAGGGATACATTAATAATTTTTAGTTTGTTTATTTTTGATTTTGAAATTGACAGCTTGACAATGTTGACAATAATGAGGATGAAAATTCAAAATTGTTGATAATCTAAAACTCGTTTAGAAATCGTTTTCATATATAACGTCAAACGTCTTTTTTAGTAATTAATATCGTGTTTTTTTCTTCTATGATTTTTTTGTATAGTTCTGTTTTATCTAATATTTATAATCATTAATCTTTCGGAATTTTGTCTTTATTAACTGACGGATATGCATTACTATGACGTATTTATTTCTTTTTACATATTTGTAGGTGAGGTTTGTATTTTCTTTTTGTACAATTGTACAGTATGTCGAAATAAATTCCAATATAGTAAACATGTTTATTTAACAAGCTTACCGTACACAAGCTGCGCAGTGGAACAAAACCTCAGTTTCTTTTTGCAATAAATCCCAGTCTTGTATAGTAAGACCTAGATCCTCCAGCAGGATATCTCCCTGGATTACTGTTATTTTATCGAAGACTTTTGGAGATTTGTCTTGAAGATAATCAAAAACCTGAAATCATGAATTGTATTTTTATAAAAAAATTGTTCTTTGCTACTCGCCGCTAGGTGACACTAGCAGCCGTGTTTCTTTTTTTAACTGTATGTAAGAATAAGATGCACTTAAAAGTTAAAACTAATAATATATTTAATAAAGGTGCTACTTTAAAATATTTTAAAAAATCATAATAGATGGCGTTGATATATTTACCCGGCAATTTATGAAATCGTCAAGGCGTTCTTTGGTATTTTGTCCTCGTTTCGGCCTCATTAGTAAATAAATCCTTTTTAAATCTGGACAGCATCTTAATAGTTTTTCTATCAGAACTTTTCCCATAAAACCCGTAGCTCCTGTTATGAAGATTGTCTTCCCTGCGTAGAATTCCGATACGCCTATTGATGGCGCCATTTTGTGATTTGTATCTGAAACAAAATAATTAATTTGTCAAAAAATCTAATTTATTATTTATTGTAAAATAAAATTGGTAAACAATGAATTAACTGTTTACTTTTTATAGTTATCTTTATCAATGGCCAATAGATGGCACTTTAAAATAAATTGTTTATTTTCTAAACATAAAATCGTAAAAACAAAAAATCGTGATAAATATATAATATCAAATAAATAAAATACTGATAAAATCATTCAACAACATACACCGAAGGTCAATTTTACTACGTTTATAGGTTACATATCCGAGAAATTTGTTAATAGACCTTGGCATTTTTCTGAATACTTTTACAATCATGTTGCTTAAAAATATAAGCGAGCACGGTGTGCTATTAATTATAATATGCACTTATAACGTAGTATTTACTGTCTTGTATTTTAATGGTATGTTTTTTTTTCAAATTTAGAATTGAACTCAAGTAAATTGGCCACCTGTTGACTTTAACAATAAATAAACCTCCCATACACGTTCAATGTTGGCTTTAAGATGCTATAATTTGACTGTAATTACTCAACTAGTCCTTCGACCAGCAATACAGATATAATGCTTGGCGGGTAGAATAAATAATGAGCTGATGTTATTCAATCAAACTATTTTTTTTTATATAACTACGCCCATAGATATTAGAGTTGTAAGAAATAATTACTGTTCCTTACACCAACGTTGGGAACTAAAATGTTATGTCCTGTGCTACAGGCAAAGGACATAACATTTAACTGGCTTACTCAAACTTCAAATCGGAACACAGTATTGCTAATTGGCGGTAGAATATCTGAGGAGTGGGTGGTCTACCCAGATGGGCTTGCACAAAGCCATCAATCGTGCCACTATGCCATATATCGTTTAAAAAACTGGAGAAACTCTTTATAATTTAATCTTTATACTTTATAATTTAATATTTATGTAGCCGAGATGGCCCAGTGGTTTGGTTAGTGTTAGTGTTAGGTTAGCGTGAATCTTAACCGATGATCGTGGCTCCAAACCCGGGCAAGCACTACTGAATTTTCATGTGCTTAATTTGTGTTTATAATTCATCTCGTGCTTGACGGTGAAGGAAAACATCGTGAGGAAATTTGCATGTGTCTAATTTCATTGAAATAATGCCACACGTGTATTCTACCAATCCGCACTGGAGCAGCGTGGTGGAATAAGCTCCAAACCTTCTTCTCAAAAGGGAGAGGAGGACTTAGCCCAGCAGTGGGACATTATCAGGCTGTTCCTGTTACTAGTGTAGTTACTTACTAGGCGCTTTCGAATATTAAGACAAAACTTTTAAAACATACACAAAAGCTTTTTCAAAGATGAGATCCTTCTTATAGGATCTCCTAAGCGGTTAGACAAAAGGCTGTGAAATAATAAAAAAAAAAACGATTATATATAATAACTAATACATCATCGAGATTAGAGGCGAAGATTAGTAGACGCGCACACATAGACGATTATTTATGAGTTATTTCTCAATTAATAAAGATAAATGGTTTTGATAAATATATTTACATATAAATATTTATATATAATACATTTCACACAATTTATCATCATACTTGATGCAGGACTGAGATAATATATTCAAGAAAGATATACGAATTTTTACATAATTATATATTATAAGAATAACAGAAGTCTATCCGTCTAACTTAAAATATAAATATAGATATGGATATATAATGATGATGATTATTTCCTCCTGACTAATTTAAGCCACTGCAGCCAGACTCAAGGGAGATTAGGCAACTGCACAGGACATATAGTGCACAAGTATGTGCGCAAATAAAGGTGAATTCTGTATTTCATCGCTCTAATAATAAAATGGGGCTGCAATTTCGACACAACTGTAAAAAATTTCAGGCCCGGGACCAACGACTTTACGTCCTTTCCGAGGCATGAGATACGTTTCCAACTTCTAGTCCGGATTGTTTTCATGATTTTTTTCGACAGAAAAACCCAATAATGTTTAATTGTCTCGTTTGTCTAGTAGCTAGATATAAAACCGCTGGTCATGAGGTCCTGGGATAAAAAAAACGCCGATAAAGTACAGTATAAAGAGCATATAATACATATATGCATAACATAATTATAATGTCCTCCAGACTGATTTCTGATCTCAAGAGAGATTAGCCAACTACGCAGGATATATTATAGTGCACAAGTGTGTGCGCAAATACAGGTGCACTCTCTATTCCCTAACTCTCATAATCCGATGGAGACTGCAATCCGACACGACCGGAAAGAGTTCAGTACCAACGGTTTTACGTGCTTTCCGAGACACGGGTGTGTAAACACTTCCAACTTTCAGACTACGGGCTGCTACTGAGAATTTTCTGATACAAATACCCAATAACTTTTTATTGGCTAGACCTGGGAATTGAACCAAGGACTTCCGGGTCTGCGGCCTTACATCAAGCTATAAGACCAACGAGGCAGTCAATGCATAACATATATATGATTATAAATATAAACCCTTCTCGTTTAATGTTCTTTCTATTAGTGAAAACCGTAAGAAAATCCATTGCATGTTTTAAAAGAAGTTACCCGAGGTACAGAGGAATTTAGTGACTTTGTTTTATACTATTTATTGGTAGATATATTACGGAAGCTGTATGTTTTTATGGTTGCGTTTCCATACTTATTTATTGTTTTTTTTAAATATATCAATAACCGTAAATTTCGTTATTTCTCATTTGCAGGGCGTTTCGTACGCCCTCGACGTTCGCATTTATTTAACATATCAAATCAATATTGCCTTAAAGGCAGTATTATATATTTTAAGCCATAATTGTTAGGTAAGGTTACGCGTATTATAAATGCTTAATTAAATTGCCACTCAATAAAATGATTCAAAGTGTTTATATGTTTATATTATGTTTTGGTATATCCAATGCGATGCGCAACTTGCTATAATTATATGTTAGCTCTCCAACTTCATCGCTTTATTAAATATAATTATATAACAAATTACATTGTTACTATAATGTGTTGATTATATTGTACAACAGAACATCTTAATTAATTAAGTGGTTATAATTCTTATAAACATTTAATTACTTAAAAAGAAATAAAACACGGATTTATTTCTTAGATTAGTGTTGAGTTATTTTTTTGCAGTTAACTCATTTACAATGTGTTTTTTTATATGAAATTAAAAACAACTTTTAATCAATTTGAAAGATTTACTTTATTTTATTTATTTAAGGAGAACGAATGTGGCATTTAGGGGGTAAGTTCAGCTTCGACTGTAGACGATGGCATTTCAATGATTACAAACCACTCGTAGTCCTAATGTCAAAAGGTTTACGGGGTACTTAGCGATGTCAAAGTGACAGGTTTGTTCCTGACCCCTTGGGTTATTGTCCTCCCCTTTTGACTAAGCACTGGTCCACTGCGGTATCTAACCAAGCGGGGTATATTATGAAAAGTTGTAAACGGTTCATAATTTACAAATTAGTGTAGCAAAAAAAGGCATTACACGACTCGGGAGTCATTCGTTCAACACCACTGCCATAGATAATAAAAATGAATAATAAATGTTTTTTTTATTCGTGTCGTCATTTTACACACTTTGCATATGTTATACATCTATCTTATCGTGTCATGAATAAACAAACGTTCATCTTACATTTTACATCATGGCGTTTTACATTTTAATTATATGTCATAGTATAGTCTATCTGTACTATTAAACGAGAATTGTTTGTTTGTAATACCTGACAGGGGCGTAGCTACCGCCGTATCAGCCGTATCAAAGATACGGGCCCAGCTGCAGGGGCCCGAACCCAAACTCTAAGACCGTACGCTAAATTACCCGGGACAAAATTAAAATATTATACACATTTTAAAAATCAATTGGAATAAGTAGTTTAAGGCACTAAACTCGCGTGAAAAAAAAAGGTCATCACCGCAGTTAAGATGTAGGGCCCCCCACCAAATTTTGATAAAGGGCCCGTCAAGGGCAAGCTACCTAACTGATGCAATGATACCCCGGAAAACTTATACTAGAATGCAGTGCGTTTCGAAGACGATTTCAGTCCTAATATTTCAATTGCAAAAACACTAATAGACGACAGAAGGAATTTCGAAGTTCCTGAGAAGTATTATGTGTAAACAATTAGTTACCCATTGCTGGCCCTTATCCAGCAGAAGATTGTTTTTCGGGATTTTCTTTAAAACAATATTACACTTGGGGATTTTATAATTTTCTATAGAATATTGAATAGATGAACTTTCGATGTCATGGTATGAGACCAATCGTATGCTATAGTAACTCTATGATAATTTTGAAATACAGTTATCGACAGAAATTTCTACTTAAAATTCTTAAGGTGGGTTTCCACTGGTGGTAGAGCTTTGTACAAGCTCGTCTGGGTAGGTACCACCCAATCATTAGATATTCTACCGCAACACAGCAGTATTTGGTATTGTTGTGTTCCGGTTTGAATTGTGAGTGAACCAGTGTAATTACAGGCACAAGGAACATAACATCTTAGTTCCCAAGGTTGATAACGCATTGGTGATGTAAGTAATGGTTAACATTTCTTATAATGCCAACGACTATGGGCGTTGGTGACCATTTAACATCAGGTGGCCCATATGCTCGTCCGCCTTCCTATTCTATATAAAAAACAACGGACAAAGCCCTGTTCGTGGAAACCAATTCTAATAACAATTGTCACTATCGCAAACGAATCTAAGCGTAATCGTTTATCCGTTTTCCTATTCTTTAATTTAATTATCGACGATTGGCATAAAAGTTAGCAATTAAGTTTGGATTTGACCTAACGGTATATAATAATACAATATCGGTTCGGTTCCGATCCGAATAAATATAGAATAATCAAAGTTGGATTGTAATTGAATCGGAAACGTAACGTAATTGTTATATCGTTATAAAACCTCAACAAGTGCTAATTTCCGGATATTATGTATAATTAAGCCGAGATGACACAGTGGTTTGAACGCGTGAATTTTAACCGATGATCATGGGTTCAAACCCGGGCAAGCACCACCGAATTTTCATGTGCTTAATTTGTGATTATAATTCATCTCGTGCTTTATGGTGAAGGAAAACATCGTGAGGAGACCTGCATGTGTCTAATTTCACTAAAATCTGCCACATGTGTATTCCACTAACCTGCACTGGAGCAGCGTGGAATAAGCTCCAAACCTTCTCCTCAAAAAAGGAGAGAAAGCCTTCAGCCCAGCAGTGGGACATTAACAGGCTTTTACGGATATATAATTGTTATATGTTAATGTAAAATGCTTATAAAACGTGCGCAAATTGCGATGATTTAAGTTTACGCTGATAACAAACAGACGCTGAATATATTATCCTCTTGAATAAAATATATTATGTATGTGAAGCGCGTTTCATGAGACTATCGCCCTTGGAGGAAATATATTATCATAGCTACACAGAGATCTGACGATATTTAAATATTTTTTTAATACGCTCGTGTTATGGTAATTGCAAAAAAAACTATTTGTCTTTATATGGTACTTAATAATTCTGCAAATATAGAATTTATATTACATATATCTAAAATATGCACACTACTGACATCATCGCCATGGAACTATAAAGTATCATTATATAGAGGTTTTATGTAAATTGTATTAGTAATTTCTGCGTGAAAAAAAAAAACCAAATAAACAATTTCATTTTAAATAATGTTATTAGACCCGTTTGTATAACTACTAATAATATATATGAGAACAAAAAAATGCCGAGGCAATGCTATCGATATAAATTAATCACAATTTCTTCCAGTCATGTTCCATGTTGTGGAATATGGCTGGCCCATGCGGGTTTTTTTTATAGAATAGATAGGCGGACGAGCATATGGGCCATGTGATGGTAAGTAGTCACCAACGCCCGTAGACATTGGCATTTTAAGAAGTGTTAACCATCACTTACATCGCCAATGTGCCACCAACCTTGGGAACTAAGATATTTTCTCCCTTGTGCCTGTAATTACACTGGCTCATTCACCCTTAAAGCCGGAACACAACAATACCAAGTACTGCTGTTTCGCGGTAGAATATCTGATGAGTGGGTGGTACCTACCCAGACGAGCTTGCATAAAGCCCTACCATCAATAAAGATTTTTAATATTTGTACCTGTAATAGTACATTGTGATATTCCATAATAAAATTTACATAATTTTGCATTTTTATTTATAATATGTTTTACCAAAAAAAAAACAAATGTAATGCATATTATTTGCTGATTGTTATAATTTTTTATCTGTGCTGTAATCATTAAATAAAGGATATGTGTAACAAACTATTTGTTTTTTTTTCATTGCATTTACTAGAATATAGAAGATGAGCTAAATCATATTTTACAGACAGATTTATTTATTACCTGTATTTCATTAGTTTTTAATTAAAACATGTACATTTACGTGATAATAATTTACTGTGTAAATAATTTGGCTATGAGTAAATAAATAAAAATTAATATCTCAATCTATGATATGTAATTTTGTTACAAATATAGGATTGCTTTTGGATTTTTTTATAATACATATAAAGCTTTGCAAATATCCAAAATGGATGACTAAATGAATAGCTTTTGTGTTTTCGTCTGGCTGCGGAGGCTGCGGTATCGTGTTGATATAACGCATCCGCGGCCTCTCCCGTGCTTTGCTTCACTCGTGACTCGGCGGAGCTCTCACCAGGGGGCGAATCTCGCCCCATCGCCCCCCCCCCCCACTTCAACACAACTTTCACGCTTAATTACAAGAGTAAATATGAATATTAATAATTGCTTAAATCGAGCATTGCTTAGAGCATTATTTTTAATATGTATATATATTTAAGCACGTAATACAATATCCTCCTTAGTTTAAAGTTGGGTAAATCATTATCACACAACATTAAACTACTATTTTCCCACAATTTTCATAACAATAGAACCGATTTCTTTATAATTCTTAAATACTACAACGAAAGAACTCTTGTAACAATATGCATATATAGAACACAATAAAAAAAATCAATGTCAACGTCCTTAGTAAAGTTGACAACTTTTGTGATGTAAATTTGTCGGCGACAAAAGTTGATAAAAAACAATATTTTTTCTATAAATCAATAACTGAATGACGGACTGATATCACACGCACAGCCTAAATTGCTGGGGCTGTTAAATTAAAGCGCTAGTCTTCTATATATAAATAAAGGAAAAAACTGACTGACGGACTCATTACGAGACCTCCGAAATTATAGATCCGATTGACTTGAAATTTGCCATAGTTAGACTCTTGTCGCGACGAACACGCTCACTAAGAATGGATTTAACGTAAATCTTATCCAAAATAAATTTTCCATCTTCAGAATTTGGAACATAAGTTTTCAACTCGATAAAAAATTTAAAGGTTCTTGCATGAATTTTACCCGTAAGAATATATTTTTTGAAATAAATCAACCTTTAAATTTTTTATGGATGATTTAAATAAAAAAAAGGCCAACGAAAAATAATTACGCAAAAAAAACTAAATTCTGAATACAAAAAAAAAAAAATTGTCTAAGAAAAACGTCTGGCAACACTTTGATAATTGTTATTAATAAAAGTAAACGTTTTTTATCTTTTATTTTAAAGTTTTTAGTCTTAAATGTAGAGAAGTCCAGAGAATTTTTTGAATAGTGATTTAACTAAAATATCGGTAGCATTTTCGTCATCACTACCTCATGATTTATTATGTACATGATTTTAAATATATTTTTAGATATTTAATTTGCATATAAATATTAGTCTTTTGTCATATGCAAACATTATTTATTATGTAAATTAAATACAAAGTAATTACAGCGTAGATATATATCCGTTGTATTCACAAAAAAAGTAATGATTTAAATTTTATCTACATAATCAGTAATAATCAAATATCAAAACTATTAATAATACTTTAATATGAACTGTATATATTTTTTAATTGTGTTTTGTAATTAAAAATTTATTCATACATAAATGCAGTAGCTTTCTGTCAATGTTAACCATCAGGCTACAGGAATCTTTTTCTTTTTTCTTAAGGCAATATATCGTAAAAATAACAGTTTGTGGATGTCCCAGCTGGGCTGTCACCTCTCCCTTTGAGGGAAAGTATTGGAGCTTATTTCATCCTGTTCCAATGTTAGTGGAAACATATATGGCAGAATTTCAGTGAAATTATACAAAGACAAGTAAAAATATTATAAGAAATATAAAAAAATAGTATCGAAACATAAAAATCAGACGAAGTGACTAAAATAAATACCAATTGAGTTGCTATTAAATTAACTATTTTAGCTTTGTCAATTAATAAATTTTAATTGCATGCAAAAAGTAAGGCGTAATACTTCAGAATAACAACAGATGTTTATAAACAAACGCGTGAGTAGTATTTGTTGATTTCCATACAAATTTGTCTGTATTATTAGAGAAAAAGAGCATATACTGTACTTCTTGCCGGTTCTTCTCAGTATATTCTACATTAAATAACTCAACACTCAACTTAAATAATGATTGGAAAATAGAAGCTACTTGAAGCAAGTGTATTAAGATTGCTTTCGGTAGATTTTAGTTGATTGGAAGCAGTTATGCACAAATCGGTTGTAGGGTTTTGTGCGAGCTCGTCTGGGTAGGTACCACTCACTCATCACATATTCTACCGCTACACAGCAATGCTTAGTATTGTTGCGTTCCGGTTTGAAGGGTGAGTGAGCCAGTGTAATTACAGGCACAAGAGACATAAAATCTTAGTTCCCAAGGTTGATGGCGCATTGGCGATGTAAGCGATGGTTAACATTTCCTACAAAGCCAATGTCTATTGGCGTTGGGGACTACTTACCATCACGTGGCCCATAAACTGGTAGAAATCCTAACTAATATTATAAATGCGAAAGTGACTGTGTAATATACGGTGCCCAACACTACCCCCCCCCCCTTCACGGGGCGGAATTAATATTTTAACATTAAATGAGTTAATAAAATACGTTTTACCTTCCGTGTTAATAGAGGAAGTACATCATTACATTTTTAACAGCTTTGATCGAAACCTTTTAATATCTACGTCATTTGACATTTGACATTTCCCCCTTTTTATGTCACTTGGCATTTACTAACTTTCACTAAAGTAATTATTACGTTTTGATATTAAAATGTCTTTGTTCTGACTGGATACTTGGTGGTAGGTTTATACATACTTTCTAAAACAGTGTATTTGCTTATATATTTGTAATTCATCTCGTGCTAGACGGTGAAGAAAACATCGTAATTAAACCGGCATATGACTAATTTCACCGAATTTCTGCAACATGTGTATACCACCAAGCCGCATTGGAGCAGCGTAGTGGAATAAGCTCCAAACCTTCTCAAAA
This sequence comes from Nymphalis io, assembly GCF_905147045.1. Taxonomy (NCBI): domain Eukaryota; kingdom Metazoa; phylum Arthropoda; class Insecta; order Lepidoptera; family Nymphalidae; genus Nymphalis; species Nymphalis io. The sequence goes on from NC_065914.1 coordinate 5,002,459, forward strand.
AAAGGAAGCCTTAGCTCAGCAGTGGGAAAATCACAGGCTGTTACTTTATTAAAAAACCGCATTTCAAATTTATCTATAACCGAATTTAAAACTCATGTTAATTTTTTAATTTAATAAATAAGGCCAATTATACTATACATGATTATATAAATGGTAGACGAACTTGGAGTTAGTATCCGTTGATGTTCATACAGGATATATAAATATAATTGTATATGATTATACAATTATATGATGAATAGTAACTACTGAGTTTCTTGATTAGGACTGATAGCTATTATATATATAAGAACAACGATATCTTCTTTTTCTTCTTCTTCGTCGTGACACTCTTGTCAGAGCGTTCGTGGCCGCCATGTAGTATTACGAATTTGTCGCAGATGAGCCTTGAGCCTTCGCCAAATGCCCCTATTAGCGGTGAGTCTGCTGTACTCATGCAAAGGACCGCCAATAGTTGTTTTTAATTGGTCGGTCTATCGCATGGACGTCTTTTCCACGTTGTCAGGCACCTGACACCATGCCTTCAATGACAAGGCGCTCTAACTACGCTCTAATAACAATATATATTTAATTATTCTTTGTTTATATATGTAACTAAGAAATACATCCAGTAACCTTGTAAAGTACATACATCATATCACATAGATATATATTTGTTTAACACGTGACGTCCGGAAGAAAATAAGAGGTTGAAATAATGGCTCTTCAACTTTATTTCCGATAAATAAACACATCATACTTTATTAATAATGAAATTGTTTAAAAGAACCTAGAAAATTAATGGACGTCCATCATAAGCTAATAAATGTCGTTTTTGTAATGTCAAGATAATGAAAACTACTAAACTAATATACATATTATTAATACCAGTAGAGACAGCGCTTTTCGGAGAAGGTTTTCGAATATAATACTATTATGTAAGTATCTGTGCTTCGCAATTTTACCCGCTTTTAATTTAAACTATTGTCATGATAGACGTGAATTTCTTGCTCTTATTCCTATAATAAAAGAATGAATGGTGATATATTTATACAAGAACGGCTTTATAAACGTTGCTTATCGACTCGCCAGTTACACTGACTCGCTCTTTCTGTCATTATTGACATGACATTCGAAAGAAGAAGACAGCATGTTTTAACTTATCACCCGCTAAGCAAGGTTTATAAGTAAGGCTGTAAGTGATAGAATGAGTAAAAATTAATTTAATAATAATCGTTACTTTTTTAATTTGATATATATAAGCGGACAGGCAAACTGGCCTACTAAGTAAGTCGTCACTCGTCCATTTATAGAGGAACTGTTGAAAACTGTGTTACGCTATTTTGATGCGTGTATTCTTTAAATGCTATAACTATAATAGTCAATATCGCGTATCACTTTTTGACATTTCACAATCGTGTTTTGCAGTGTTTCGAGTTAGTCCTTATAGAATAGCAGTTCTGTGAAGTCCATTCAACTTTAATATCAATGAAATGACGTCATTGAGAGCCGAGATGGCCTAGTGGTTAGAACGCGTAAATCTTAACCGATGATCGTAGGTTCAAGCCCGGGCAAGCACCACTGAATTTTCATGTGTTTAATTTGTGTTGATAATTCATTTCGTGCTTGACAGTGAAGGAAAACATCGTGAGGAAACCTGCATGTGTCTAATTTCATTGAAATTATGTGACATGTGTATTCTACCAACCCGCAATGGAGCAGCGTGGTGGAATAAGCTCCAAAACCTTCTCCTCAAAAAGGGAGAGGAGGCCGTAACCCAGCAGTGGGACATTAACAGGCTGTTACTGACGTCATTAATGATGTCATACTTTTAATAATGAATCTGTTGAACCGTCCGCTATTTGCTATTGGAAATACCACGTTCAGTTCGCTAATGATCCGAATGACGTATTAAACTTCCGTCGTTAAAGGAAGTGTTGACCAGCGTCGTAGTTACAGACACGAGCGCGTCTGGTAAGATTTCAATTTTTCATACAAGAGAAATAGTACACATCTTACTATTACGTACGATTACCTCGTTGGTCTAGTGGCTAATAAAGGTCGTAGGGTCAATAAAAAGGTATTGGAATTTTCCGTTGCATCCAGAGGCTGGAAGTTGGATGTGTGTACACTACTGTGCCTCGTAAAGCCGTTAATCCTGAGTCTCTTTCCGATCGCGCTGGATTGCCGTCCTATTGTGAGATTGAGGGAATAGAAAGTGCGTCTGTGTGTGCGCAAATACTTGTGCAATAATTATATGTCCGTTGCAGTTGGCTAATCTCTCATGATGTTGCCCGCCGTGGCCGAAATCGGTCAGGGCACGACATGAGTTAATTCCATGCCACGGTACCTCGTAAATAAAAAAAACTAGCTTCCTTCTTATATTTTTTGCTAATATTAGTTAACTCAATAGAATCCGCATTCCATAGTTATACGTCTTAATAAAAACGTGGTAAAATTATGATACAAAATCCTACGCATTTGATTATTCCTAAAGAGTATTGTCAATATTAGCGGAACTCGCGGCTGCGTATGCGTGGAAATTAGTTTGACGAAAACCTTTTAAAATCTGCCTCTTAAATTAAATCTGCTATTTGAATTATACATGTAAAATATTTTAATTAATAGGTAGCAGCGGTAGTCCAAAAATGTTTGTCTTGGTTTTAGTAACTCGCAGAAGTCGAGATGGCCGAGTGGTAAGAACGCGTGAATCTTAACCGAAGATCGTGGGTTCAAGCTCGGGCAAGCACCACTGAATTTTCATATGCTTAATTTGTGATTATAATTCATCTCGTGCTTGACGGTGAAGGACTGGTGGTAGAGCTTTGTACTGGTGGTAGAGCTTTGTGCAAGCTCGTCTGGGTAGGTACCACCCACTCATCAGATATTCTACCGCAAAACAGCAGTACTTATTATTGTTGTGTTCCGGTTTGAAGGGTGAGTGAGCCAGTGTAATTACAGGCACAAGGGACATAAAATCTTAGTTCCCAAGGTTGGTGGCGCATTGGCTATGTACGCGATGGTTACCATTTCTTACAATGCCAATGTCTAAGGGCGTTTGGTGACCACTTACCATCAGGTGGCCCATATGCTCGTCCGTCTTCCTATTTTATATAAAAAAAAACATCGTGAGGAAACCTGCATGTGTCTAATTTCAATGAAATTTTACCACATTTGTAATCCACCAACCCGCATTGGAGCAGCGTGGTAGAATAAGCTCCAAACCTTCTTCTCAAAAACGGAGATGAGGCTTTAGCCCAGCAGTGAGACATTCACAGGCTGTTACTGTACTGTACTGTAAATATTTTAAGCACATATTCATGCACATGCAGAAGCAGAAAATTCAGTGGTGCTTGCCCGGGTTTGAACCCACGATTATCGGTTAAAATTTACGCGTTCTAACCACTGAGCCATGTCGGCTTAACATAATTTACCAACCACCAATTGACATAGGTATGTTAAATAAATACATAAAAAATACTTGAATATTTTATAATGAATGTAATTTTATAGGATTTTTAGCTTAGGCTTTTTTTCTTCAAGCTAATAGGATGTAATCGAATCATTTTATGTTAAGCAATTCCGAAGGTCATAGTTTGATGAATGGATAAAAAGCAGTTGCCTCATTTATAAGCGATGTATGTGTGTCAAGACCGCTGTTTATGTAACACGAGTTCTGAGAAACATTTTGCACAATTTTTTTTTTTTACATTTCCCGCAACGGTGCGCTGTGAACCATGCTCGGTTGCCATTGTACTAAATATTCGTTGGAATAATAATAATAAGCTTCCGGCACCTAAACGCATTCAGTTTCAACGAATAAAAAAAAAATAATAATAATAAAAAGGTTTCGTAAGTGATAACTATGAGATTTTGGTGAGCGCTGTCAGATTGCCCGGTATTGATTAAGAAGCGAGGCGATATAATTAAAAAAAAATATTCACCAATCGAAAATGATATTTTACTTCGTTTTTGACCTTATATATTCTATCGCCAATACTTAGTATTGTTGTGTTCAGGTTTGAAAGGCGATTAAGCCAGTAATTTAAGAAGGAACATAAAAATCTTAGTTACTAAGTTTAGCATTGTTGATGTAAGGGCTCGTTAATATTTCTTACAGCGCCAATGTCTATGGGCGGTGTTGACCATCAAGGCCCAATTGGAATTGAGATTTATTATTAAAAATTATTATTATTATTAACTATTACAAGTTGCTATATATAAAATAATATATTGAATTTATAATTTAATTTACGAGCTTAGCTTACTTAACTTATTTATCGAAACACTTTTAGAAATACGATTAAAATAAACAAATTGTATTGAATAGATTAAGCGTTAAGTGATTTTGAGTTAAGTCAGTATAAGCTTATGTAGCAGCTTTCAGCGGCTCAAGCACTGTCGTGGCACGTAGGCAATGCGTCGTGATGCTCCATTGATTAGAAGACTTAACCGATAATTCTGTGTATGTTGTAATATCTCTAAAACTACAGTATAGCAATTCTTAGAACAAAATAGTGAAGTTTTATATATTGAATAACAGTGATACGCTATTTTGATGCGTGTTTAGTTGAAATATTATAATTATTAATGTCAATATCGCATATCATTTTCTGACATATTACGATTATATTCTGTTTACCCTTTCTGTTTCGGCACGGGTAGAATAACAGTCTACATAAAACTCGGACCGGTCGGCGTGGTTGGTAGATACTTGCCTTTCACGTCGAAGGTTGTGGGTTCGATTCTCACCCAGGACAGATATTTGTGTGCATGAACATGTCTGTTTGCCCTCAGTCTGGGTGTAATTATCTATATAACTATGTATTTACAAAATAAAAGTAATATATGTAGTATATCAGTTGTCTGGTTTCCATTACAAGCTCTGCTTAGTTTGGGATCAGATGGCCGTGTGTGGATAATGTCCCAGGATATTATTACTTTTATCATAATGCATATAATTCTATTGGTTAACGCGGTAAGTTTTTTTCTAACATCTTCAACAATCTTTGCCATTATCGCGTTAAAAACAGACATACCGAGGATTTTAGTTTCATAAGTTGTAGTGATAATTAACAAAAACTACAAACAGTCTAAAGCTTAATAAACTTATCGGTATAAACCAAAAACAATTAACCCAAATTACACTTAACTGAAGCTTTCATTCCGCTCACCACCTCCAAGCTTTCAATACCAACTTGATAGATACTATCAGTTTTATGTATTATAGGATAATAAAAAAAATCGTCAATGGATTCCAATAATATATATATATATATATATTCACAGGACCAGGAGGACAGGCTGTTATATATATATATATAACAGCCTGTGAAGGTCCCACTGCTGGCCTTGGAGCTTATTCCACCACGCTGCTCAAATGCGGTTTGGTGGAATACACATGTGGTAGAATTTCAGTGAAATTAGATACATGGCAGGTTTCCTCACGATGTTTTCCTTCACAGTTAAGCACGAGATGAATTATAATCACAAATTAAGCACATGGAAATTCCGTGGGGCTTGCCCGGGTTTGAACCCACGATCATCGGTTAATATTAACGCGTTCTTACCACTGGGCCATCTCGACTATTCTATATATCATTTTATATATATATTTGGATGTATCACACGTTAGCTATAAAAAATAGCCGATTTCCTTCGTTGGGGTTCAAGTTTGTTTCAAACTTAATTTCATCAAAATCGGTTCAATGGTTTAACCGCGAAAGCGTAACAGTTAGAGTTACTTTCGTATTTATAATATAAATATAAAGAATAAATAGATAGTGAACAGCCGACATTATTTAAAGCCGACACAGACGCAATCGACACTGTCAGCGGTTACATATGACGCTTGGAATTTATTTGTCGCACACTTATTTACTTTCCACTCACGTTTGCTTATTCTGTTAACAGGTGGACATCTATATTTGCTAATTTTGCTACAATAAATTCTGCTGATATTGTAAACGGAAAGTTTGGGTTTATGGATTGACTTTTGTACTATTTCATCCAAAAACATTGGCCGGATTTGTATAAAATTTTAAATAAAGATAAAAAATAATACAATGTTACTCTAACCGCTTCGCAATGTCTTAAGTCTTGGGAGCCTTAAATGTCAGGCCTAAATGCCTAGGGGCTTTGGATCTCTAAGCCTAGGCCTGCTTATAATAACCTAACACACAGGCTACGTACCTGCTACCCTCCCCTCACACGCAGGTATGGGGGTGGGTAGAAGTAGCTTCAAAATACGCTAAGTTACTTCAAATATAGCGCTTATCTTAAGCGTTCAAAATTTACTATGTAACCTTTAAAAGTTTCAAGTCAATCAATTTAATATTAGATTCTGCCCGTGACTTCGCCCGTGTATGCAAGAATTTCACGATGATCCGTTGAGTACTTAACACGTGTAAGCGTAACAAAGAAACAAATAAACAAAATTACTTTCGCATTAATAATATACATGCAAGTTCATTTAGTATATATTAGGTCCTTACATATGAAATTAGAGTTTTGACGTACTGACCACTTTGATCTGAAATATCTCCTCTTTGGTTAAGAATTCCAAATTCAAATTTATAAATTCATTTAGCTGGTACATTTGAGTTTTGAAAACAGTCATTCATTTTTTTTTTCTTTGGCGTCGCTTATTACTACACAATGGAAAAGATGAAATATCGATATATTTACGAGTATGATTTCTACCGTGGCACCAGTGCTGCAGAAGCAGTTCGAAGGATTAATGATGTGTACGGCGCTGGTGTCGCAAAAGAAAGCACGGTACGTTTTTGGTTTCAACGTTTTCGTTCTGGAAATTTCGACTTTTAGAACCAACACCGTGGACGGCCGAAGACCGAAGTGGAAAATGAAGAATTAAAGGCTATTGTGGAAGCGGATCCATCACAAAGTTCATCAGAGATAGCTGCAGGCTTCGGGGTAAGTGATAAGACTGTATTAATCCACTTGAAGCAAATCGGGAAAGTAAAAAAACTTGAACGATGGGTACCTCATGAATTGAGTGAATGGAACTTGCAAACACGCGTCGACTGCTATGTTACTTTGCTCAACCGTCAAATAATGAAGGGATTGAACGAAAATTGACTCAGAAAAAGTTACTTGTGAGTGTTTGGACTAGCGCCGGTGTCATTCACGACAGCTTTCTAAAATCTGGCCAAAAGATTACGGCAGATATCTATTGTCAGCAACTGCAAACCATGAAGGAAGAACTAGCTGCTAAACAACCGAGATTGGTCAATCGCTCTAGGCCATTGCTGCTTCACGACAACGCAAAACCACACACTGCACAACAAACAACCACTAAGTTGGATGACCTACAATTGGAATGTCTGCGACATCCACCGTACTCCCCGGACCTTGCTCCAACAGATTACCATTTTTTCCGGAATTTGGACAACTTCTTACAAGGAAAAAAATTCAACTCCGCAGTCCAAGCCGCCTTCAAAGAGTTTATTGATTCTCGCCCCCATGGTTATTTTAGTAAAGGGATCAATGAAGTACCTATGAGATGGCAAAAGTGCACAGATAGCAACGGTGCATACTTTGATTATTTAATTATATTTTACAAAAAAAAAAACTTTATATTCCTCCCGTACAAAACGTCAATTTCATATGTAAGGACCTAATATTATTTATATATGTATATATATGTACATCACGTTTGTACTTTCTCGACTTTTTTGAGTCGGCTTTAATAAATACTCCGTCCCGGTCACCGGGAAAAAGAGCATTTATATCCCCATCTGTTTTTTAATGTTTAAAAAATAAAGTATTCTTTTTTTTCCCTATTATCTACTTCCTAATATAATAATGACAAAAAAAGTAATATATATACATTAACATGAAACTTACCTAACTATTTATATTATTATTATTTTTAAACGTGCACTTTTTTATGTTATTTTGTTTTTTTTTTACCTTTTTTTTAATTGTTTTTTTTTTCTTTTATATTTTCAATAATGTATAATTAAACAAGTCTGCCTGAGTAAAAATGATGTATAATAACTAGAGTTTGGACGTATGATATGATTATTGTCTGTAGGTGAGTGTATTAGAGTATATTATACAAAATCTATTAGCAGCTTCAGTGAGGTTCTTGAATGCTGTTAGATGTAAGACTTTTGTTCTCACTGTTACTAGTCTGTGTGCTTGTTACAAATATGTCTCCAAGAACTTTGCTTATTATTGTGGTTGAGTGGAGTGATGCTTGTGTTTGGAGGATATTGATATTAACGTGTGTCTCTAGTTTGTCGCAGTTCCGCTTTAGATTTTTTGTCAATACTCCTGTGGCGCCCACTACTATCGAAATCTTTGTGACTGTGCTTTTCCATAGTCTAGAGAGTTCGACTTTCAGCGGATGGTATTTGCTGATTTTTTCTATTTCCTTTGCTCCAATATTATAGTCGGATGGTACCGGAACATCAATAAGGTAAGTTTTATTGTTGATTTTATATATGTATATAAGGTCCGGTCTATTGTGAGTGATTGTGACATCGGTTTGTATGGGAATTTCCCACATTAATTTGGCTATATTATTTTCCTTTACAGTGGGTTGTTTAAGTTCTTCTTTCCACCATAATTTATTAACTTCTATTTTACTTTTTCTTGCTAAACACCAGAATATATACTGTACCAAATTGTTATGTCTTTTAACATAATATGTTCCAGCTAGTTTTTCGCATCCTGCGAGAAGGTGTTGAACAGTTTCATCTTTAGATACACACAAGCGGCATTATCCGTTGACGCTTCGTTTCAATATGTCGCGTTCGTGCTGACGTGTAAGTACCGCTTGGTCTTGTATTGCAAATAAAGATGATTCCAATAAAACTGAAATAGGTCGTTTCTTCAACCACTTAAACGTCAGTTGTGTGTCCACATTGGCTAGGTCAAGGACCTTTTTGGGGAATTGGCCATGTAGGTTCTTGTTTCTCCAGGATTCGTTTTGCTTTTTAATTATGTTCTTTTTTATTTCTGTGATTGTGTTTTGCCGTTTGGTAACTTCAAATCTTTCTCTATCTCTTTTGCTTCTGTAAATATGGAATATTTCTCTTCTTTGGTCTTGCTGTACTATTGCTTCAATTAGGTAGTCATTTTTTTGTTCTAAATATTGTTTAAGTTTTAGAATATGGGCTTTATACAAGTATTCTACTTTAATTAGTCCTCTACCCCCTTTAATCAGTGGTAAGTACAATCAACGTCTGCTTTTTGTCGGTGGGCCTTTTTAATTGCTAACAGTTTTCGTGTTCTAATATCAATCCGTTTAAGATGGCTTATATTGTAGTTGATTACACCAAAAGAATACAACAAAACTGGAATGGCGTATGTATTTATCCCCTTTATTAGGATGCGCCCATTTAAGAAAGAGTTTGTTAGTTTTTTTATTCTCCTGAAATACTCTTTAGTTAATTGATCTCTAATGTTAGTATGAATAATTTTTCCGGATTCATTAATACCTAAATACTTATAATTTTGATCTAATTTTAACTGCTTAAAAGTATCTCCGTTCAAAAGCACATGCTCGTTACCATTAGTGTAGTTTCTGTGTCTAGCTGTTAAGTGAAGTGTGTTACATTTATCTAAACCAAAAGTCATGCCTATATCTTCCGTAAATATTTCAACACTATTTAGTAAAATTTTTAAGTTATTTCTATTGTTTGCATAAACTTTAATATCGTCCATGTATATTATTAATCCACACTTTATCCTGTAGTTTATATTCTTTTGTTTAATATTTACTTAGTAATGTAGAAATTGGGTTAAGAGCTAAGCAGAACAACAATGGAGACAAGGAATCTCCCTGAAAGATGCCCCGTCGTATGTAAATCGGTTCAGTAGTATAAGACTCTTTAGAGCTAAGGACCTAATATTATTATTAGTATTATTTAATTATATTATAAGTTCTTAGTATATAATTCAAATTTTAAAGAAAGGGCACAAGGTAACACCTGAAGAAACGCGGGCGAAGACACAGGCGAAAACTGATGGTAAGTGGTCACCAACGCCCATAGACATTGGCATTGTAAGAAATGTTAACCATCGCTTACATCGTCAATGCGCCACCAACCTTGGGAATTAAGATGTTATGTCCCTTGTGCCTGTAATTACACTGGCTCACTCACCCTTTAAACCAGAACACAACAATATCAAGTATTGCTGTTTTGCGCTAGAATATCTGATGAGTGGGTGGTACCTACCCAGACGAGCTTGCACAAAGCCCTACTACCAGTTATGTGTTTGGCTGGGCTATTCGGAGCTGGCATACTATTACATTATTCTCAATAATAAATTTATAGTGTTTTAAGCATTTTTTAAATGTATTATAAATTGAAAACAGTTCAGGAGTTTATGGTCAAGGTAAAATTCTTTTACGTGGCAATATTTCGTAATCATTCAATCACGTTCAGACACACCCAACGTCAAAGTGATTCACTCTTGTTAGAGGAGGTCAGCAGAATTTTTTTATCGATTTTTAAATTCCGTGGTGATTTATTTGTCCAACGACCAAATCAAATCAACGGTATTTATTTAAGTAAGCTTTACAATAAAGCGTTCTTGAATCGTCGCAATTTAATCATATAATAATATCCTGGTACATTATTCACACACGGCATTACATTATTCATATACTTATAGATAATTAAACCCAGACACAGGACAAACAAGCATGTTCATGCACAAAAATGTCTGTCCTGGGTGGGAATCGAACCTACAATCTTCGGCGTGAAAGGCAAGTATCTACCATTCACACCAACCGGTCGAATTTATTAATTTATAATATTAGTAAACATAATACCCATTTCCTATATATACTTAATCTTGCCATTCTAGTATTGGACTATATACCTACCAAAGACGATGGTAACCATAGATTGTATTTACATCATCTGCAAAGACGTTCAAGGTAATATATATTACTATTGTGAATATATATATATTTATTCACAGGCTGGTATTTTCCTACACAAATAGTTAGACGAGAATTTAAACTGATCGTTCTGAGTCAGGCTCAGGCAGATCGAGTTAAGTTGTGCCTAACTAGATTTCCATGCTTAATTTGTGTTTTTAATTCATCTCGGAAAATATCGTGAGGAAATCTGCATGTGATGAATTAGATCCAAATTTACCTTGGAGTCAGAGGATCTTAGCTGATCAACGTGACATTTACCTCTACTATGTAATAGACATACATTACTCTTTTGAGAGAAAGGTTTGGAGGTTATTTCACCACATTGCTCCAATGCGGATTGGTGGAATTTTAGAAAAGGAAGAACATATTACGAGTGGATGGTACCTTCACAGATATCTTGCACAAAGCCCTATCTCCAAGGTTATTCATAACTAGAAAAACTACAGTAGACAGACATAAGATATAACAACATCTTTGTGTAGTGTATATACCAATAGGCATGGCGGTTAAACGCTATAGAAGCTAACATACATGACATATTTATCAGTCCGCCTATTTCATAAAAAAATGGGATAACATTTTATTTAAAAAAAATACACATACGTCGAATGGCAAGTATGTAATTAATTTCTATTACGAAATAACACATTAGACGCACACAATTTTTCCATTATTACATAAATATTATAATATAATTTAATTATAATTATTATGGAATAGCTGGAACTTTAATTGCTATCTTTATGTAATTATGTTATTAATTATGTTAATATAATATAAAAGCCGATAAAGCCCAGTGGTAAGAACGCGTGAATCTTAACCGATGATCGCAAGTTCAAACCCGGGTAAGCACCACTGAATTTTCATGTGCTTAATTTATATATTACTTATCTCGTGCTTGACGGTGAAGGAAAACATCGTGAGTAGTGACACATACAGGTTGTATGTGTCTAACTTCACTGAAATTCTGTCACATATGTATTCCACCAACCCGCATTGGAGCAGCATGGTAGAATAAGCTCCAAACCTTCTCCTCACAAAAGGGAGAGGAGGCGTTAGCCCAGCAGTAGGACATTCACAGGCAGTTACTGACTGTGAATGAATATAACATATTCTAACAAAGCTGTTAGTTACGATATTTAATAATATTAAAATTGTTTTTTTTTGTTTAACTGTTATTAGTATAACTTTTTATGATGATTTAGGACAAGAAAAGAGGTATTATAGTTCACAAGTGTGTGCAAAAACGGGTACAGTATTCCTCATTCTCATACTTCGATGGAGTAGCAATATGATACAATCCTTCAGTATAATCCTACCGCATTTAGGCTTAATACTGCACACTCGTCCTCCCTTCCGACGTTGACGACATCCTATGCCGACACCCTTAGGACTCGCGTATTCTCAGCCCTTAAGTCTCTCATAATGGTGACGCTGTCGAGACCATTCGGGCAAACAGCAGTCGATTCAAAAAGAAACCAATAAAAACGCAAAGAGATAAGACGCGGGATCAAAGCTTTTACGTGCTTTCCAAGGATTGTAATCAACCAAACAAATGTCTTGCAACTTCCAGTTCCTGTTTTAAAACTCTATTCATCGTTTGATACAAATATATACTATCTATCTATACTTTATTATTATCGATTAATAATATATTTATTTGTAATACAAGATTATTCCACGTAAATTTTTCTTCTTTTTCCGGTTTTTATATCTCATTTAACTTTATATATGGCGGGCAGAAACCACGATCAGTGTCTAGATGGATGAGCGATTAGTGAATCTTTACCGAAGATTGCGGGTTCAAACTCTAGCAAGCATCGCTCTTCGTGTCACTAATTTGGAATTCGATAGAACACAAATCGATGTGCAACTAACCGCTATGTAAGGTTTATTAGCTTAATTTTTTTTTTAATTTTATCTCAATACGAAAAATGCGTATGTAAATATTTCAACATTACCGAAGCGATCCGATCCGATCCGATCGTGCCAAAAATAATATTTTATTCGATCCACTTCGTAATGGGGGCCTCTAATGTCAAAGTGCCTTGGGGCCTTGGATCTCTAAGTCCGGATCTCACACTCGATTGATGTAAGATTGGCCATGAAAACAACACGATAAATGTAATCTTAATCACGATTGTGATCAATCAATTCTATCAGTCGACAAACAATGATTGAAACAAATGAATTTGAATGAATAATCAAAGTAAGACCATACTCCTTACTCTTTTTTCATATAGAATAGGTAGGCGGACGAGCATATGGGCCACCTGATGGAAAGTGGTCACCAACGCCCATAGACATTGGCATTGTATGAAATGCTAACCATCGCTTACATCGCCAATGCACCAACCTTGGGAACTAAGATGTTATATCCCTTGTGCCTGTAATTACACTAGCTCATTCACCCTCCAAACTGGAACACAACAATACCAAGTACTGCTGTTTTGCGATTGAATATCTGATCAGTGATACCTAACTAGGGTGGTACCTACCCAGACAAGCTTGTACAAAGCCCAACCACCAATAATTTTTTTTCATTTAATATAGAAGCGTTACACTAACTTATTGATTGTCATAAATCTACCACCGGTTCGGATATAAACACCTCAGACCTGACGAGAACCGGCGAAAGAAACTCAGTGCATATTTTTTATATCACATATTTTACAATTTCATTTCATGTTTTTATTGTTTCTAAACTATATGTATGAATGATACATTAGCGTTATCAATAAAGGAAATATATGTTTTTCTAATGATTAGGATTATATTTATCCCAGTGGAGGAATACTGGTGAATACTGGTGAAAATGCCGGTGAAAATGCACGGACCAACTTTAATATAAATATGTTTCGATAATAATAATATAATATCCTGGGACATTTTTCACATACGGCCATCTGATCCCAAATTAAGCTTGTACAGAGTTTGTACTATGGAAACCAGACAACTGATATACTACATATACTATTTTTCTTTTCTAAATACATACTTATATAGATAATTACACCCAGCCTCAGGACAAACAGACATGTTCATGCACACATATATCTGTCGTGGGTGGGAATCGAATCCACAACCTTCGGCGTGAAAGGCAAGCATACACCAACCACGACAACCGGCTCGTCGTAATAATAATTTATATATATCATGACTATATTATTCCAATAGAAATTGCTTCAACGTCATTAAAAATGAATTTTTCTTGTATAAATGAAGGTATTTTGATAGGAAACCGGTTACTTTCGCTATCAAATAAATTACCTATTTAACATAACTATAATGATTTTATTGTAACTTTTTAATAGTATGTGGTATAAATATATTGTATTGTATAAAAGATTAACAACTTTACAGACGATATACATTGGGAATGCAACGATCGCCTCCAGGTTGTTATAAATAATTATTGTAAACAAAACAAACAGATATTAAAAAATATAATTTTATATGCCGGTTTTTGGATTCGGTGATACTTTCGATTAATTGTATAAGTATATTTATGTATTTTTAAATTTATTATTCGCTCCTTGGTCGAAATTCGAACACGATTCGAGGAAAATGTATATGAATTTCGAACAATAGTTTCCATTTTTTTTTTAGTAATAACATTAAAGCTAAGACGCTAACAAACGTGCCCTTGGACATCTTTAATTTATATTTAATAGTGTGATTTTAATTCGCCTGCATGTTTATTACCAGCCAGCATCACAACCTACTTTTTAGGATTAAAAAAAATGGAGGTATGGTATTAATTTGCATTATAAATATTGCTTTGAATTTGACATGGATGACTTCTTAATCGACAATTTATGTCTAGATATATAGATTTCGTGAGAGATGACGTGAAATGTATACGTGAAATATATATTGGTTTCTAATTTACACTATAAAAAAAATTTATTATTAAGATTTTTTTAAATTATTGAGTAATAAAAAAACGAAAAGAAATGTGAGACAGACGTATCGTTATTTCATTCTAGTAACAACCTGTTAATGTCCCACTGCTGGGCTAAGGCCTCCTCTCTCCCTTTTTAGGAGAACGTTTGGAGCTTATTCCACCACGCTGCTCCAATGCGGGTTGGTAGAATACACATGTGACATAATTTCAATGAAATTAGACACATGCAGATTTCCTCACGATGTTTTCCTTCACCGTCCAGCACGAGATGAATTATAATCACAAATTAAGCACATGAAAATTCAGTGGTGCTTGCCCGGGTTTGAACCCACGATCGTCGGTTAAGATTCACGTGTTCTAACCAATAGGCCATCTCGGCTAATTTACGGTAATTGAATTGTAGAATTGTATTTTATAAAATAACCATGAACTATTTATTGGTTGTAAATTTAAGTATGGGAAGTAATAAAAATACATTTTTCGAACAGTAGTTAGAGAAATAAGACGAAATTTAAACAAGCTTCAATTTTAATTCGATTTCTTGAATGACAAATTTCGTAACAATTAAAAAAAAACGAAATGAAAGACAGATAATCGATTTGTATTCGTGTGTAATGACGCACACAATTAAGGTGAAAACGATGCATCGGTGGTATTCTAATGTCTGGATTCAGAGTATTTTAAAACGTTAAACATTGATATGCGATATTGACTTTAATAATTATAACATTTAAAGGGTACACGCATCAAAATAGCGTATCAGTGATATGATTTATCGCATTTTACTATACACTTTCAGAGATATTACAATTCTACCGCCAAACAACAATACTCATTATTATCATTCGACACAATTGATATCTTAGTTCAGAGTTGAACGCGCATTGATGATGAGGTGGTTCATATTTCTTAACGTGTTTCTTTATAAAATGGGTAGGTGGAAGGGCAATGGTCCATCTAATGGAAAGTGATCAACACCGAAAATGGTTATGGCATAATATCTTCCCGTATTTGGTTGTGCAATGGTAAAAAAAAATAAAAAAAAAACAGAGCGGTAATTTTGTTCAGCCTATAGATGTCATTTTTAAATCTACTTATTATATTAAAATAATATATTATTACAAGTTATAGACAATTTCTATTTTTAATAGTACATATATTTTAAATATAAATTCTAAATGTTTTCGTCAGTATTTTGACATAGTATGAATTAAGGAGATTCAAGTCAATTATATATATTGTTTAAAGATATATTTATTAAAATATATTTACAATAACATGCTGTTGTTTATTTATTTAATAAAGCACAATGTGAATATTTGGTTGTGTGAACACAACACTTAAGTTGCTAATTATTTATTTATTATTTTATTTGGGAAACAAACAGTATATTTAAATATATTATATAATATTGCACATATACTAATTAAGTTTTTCTTATATACTAAACATGAAAAGCACAACTTAAATTTATTAAAATTAAAAAAAAAATGAGGATCTAAGTTTGAATACGCTCAAATACAAATTTAACTAGTTTGCTTATGATTATATATATATATATTGGTAGGTATTACATCGGGAGAAATCGATAGGAAACATAGTTATTATTTATTTTTAATATTAATATGACCCTGAAGTTCTATGGTTAAGTTAGTGGCATATAAACCGGTGGCTCAACATATTGTTAATCCATGTCCAAAATATTGTAACGTGCGCTTGCGCAAGAAAGTGACCCGCCTTGGAACCATCGCTGAGGAAGTCGGGGTGATAGCGACGTAAATTCGATCGTTTCAATTACAAAATCATATTTCGAATTAATATTATACCATGTGTAAAATCAATTTAATATGATTCGATATGTATTGATAATTATATTTCAATCACTATGTAATCTAACATAGTTATTTATTTTCATAGTTTGAATCAAAATATAAAAGATATGACGAAAAATCAATGCATATAAAGTGTAAACAATATTTACATCATATATATATATAAGATTACGTGCGTCATATACTAAGAGTGAATCGAAAGACCTAATAATGCCCCTACTTGAACCCACGAACAAATTACATGGCATTAAATATAATAATATAAAAAAAACTAATTAATTAATGACTCAACTCTCAAACTCTCACGTTTAATACATATTCTATTTTCTCATTAATAAAAAAAGAATGCTTATGATAGTCAGAAGGTAGTTTTTTGTATTTTGTCGAACTATTCCATCAATCAGCTGTTTTTACTCAATATATAATACGGATATTTAATTTTGTCACACGTTCGCACGTTCGGTCCATTCGACCCGAATCTCCGCATTTCGCAACATCCCGATCAACATTAACTTATTCGCATACTTTTTGAAATTATTAATAACAAATATTTTGTTTACGCAATTTTCAAGGTTAAGTTTTCATATGTACCCTCAATACGATTATTTTATCAATAAATATAGGTATCAATTTTTAAATAAACAAATTCTATCATATTTGAATTTAAATTAGATAATTATTATTTTTATACCTTAAAAATTTACACCTTTGCTTATAAAAAACACGTTAAATAAATTTCTAAAAATAAAAAATAAAAACTATAGAAAATTAAATTTAGAATTTAGAACTCACCTATTTAAATTGAACTTTAAACACAACACTCACAAAACTTTTTAGAACTCAATTAAATAGTTAATTCCGTTACACTATTCAACTGCAAGCCTCCACGTCTGAACGTCGAATGATTAACATAGCACTATTGTAAGATAACTCCTATATACTCTGGCAGGTATAATCGGCTAAAGTGACCTCCATATTTATAATTAAGTCTGTATTTCCATCCGTTTATAAAGACGTATTTAAGGAATATAAGCTTAGAATTATTAATAATTAGAAAACATTTATCAACTTGTATGTCTCGAATATTTATTTTTCTTTTTTCTTTATAAAATGGCGCTGTATTTTTTTTATTTATAGAATAGGAAGGTGAAGGAGCATATGGGCCATATGATCGTAAGTGGTCACAAACGCAAATAGACATTGGCATTGTAAGAAATGTTAACCATCGCTTCATCACCAATGCGCCACCAACCTTGGGAACTAAGATGTTATGTCCCTTGTTCCTGTAATTACACTGGCTCACTTACTCTTCAAACCGGAACACAACAATACCAAGTACTGCTGTTATGCGGTAGAATATCTGATGAGTGGGTGGTACCAGACGAGCTTGCACAAAGCTCTACCACCAGTAAATATTAAACATGCTTTACAACTTCAATATGCGGCTATTCCTTAACTCTCATAATCCGATAAACCCAATAACTTTTTTATTGGCCCGACCTGGGAATTGAACCCAGGACCTCCGAGGCAGTCATTAAAGTATATTAATTAACTAATAATTGCTGTTTGGCGGTAGAATATGCGATGAGTTGGTGATACATACCCAGACGAGTTGCATAAAACCCTCGGTAGTCACAAAGCCTTTTTTCGTCTCTTACTTTTTTTTAAACTGATAACACCAACGTTACAGCTAACAACACTAGGAGCAGTTTTACTAGGCACTGCAATGTTTTGTCTTTGCCTATTTATATTATATATAGATAGCAATAGTATATATTTTATGTTTACATACATAATGTTATTAATAATTATTTTTTAATTGTAGTAAGATTTATCAATGTAGGCCAACAAGGAAATTAATTAATATAAATATTTTGTTTTCTTTTTTATTATTATTAATGGATGGATTTATCTTTTGAATCGTAATGGAAAAAATCTGAAGTGGCTTTATTAAGTCAATTAAGCATCATATACAGACAGACATTATAATCATTTGAATAACGGAAGTTTTCAGTGGCGTCGACATGTAAAACCCTTAGTTAAGATATATTTTGGTACTTTGTTTTTGAGATTTGCCATTATAAGATACTCAATATATAATAATAATAATAATATCCTGGGCCATTTTTCACACACGGCCATCTGATTCCAAATTATACTTGTACAAAGCTTGTGCTATGGAAACCAGACAACTGATATACTACATATACTATTTTTCTTTTGTAAATACATACTTATATAGATAATTACACCCAGACTCAGGACAAACAGACATGTTCATGCACACAAATGTCTGTCCTGGGTAGGAATCGAACCCACAACTTCGGCGTGAAATAATAATAATAATAATAAATAACTTTATTCACCAAAAAGAAACAAAGACAAAAAAAATTAAGGTACAAAACCATAAAAAAAGAGTTAACAATATCATATTTCATAATTTGGTGAAAAGGTCGTAGTCTCAGCTAGGCTGCTTTTTTCTTTTTGAAAGGCAAGTATCTACCAACCACGCCAACCGGCTCGTCAAAATATATATTTTAAATGCTGTTAATATATTAGGCCTTAAATATTGTAAGGATCTTTTTAAATTTGATGTCTGATCAGCCAAATAAAATATAATGCTGCAAGCATTCCGCACAAAGATTTCTATGAGTCAAAATATTAAGAAAAGTAATTTTAACGAATGAGTACGCTATTTTCTTGGAGAAAGGATAAGGAGCTCGCAATTCCTTAATTTAATTATCGACTTTTGATATAAAAGTTAACAATCAAACTTGGTTTTCACATAACGATATATGTTAACATAATATCGGTTTGGTTTCGATATTATAAATGAATAATGTACATAGAGTAGACAAAGTTGGAATCGGGAATGTATTTTATCGGTTATAGATTAGTAGAATTGATCCCCAGACCATTGGAGAAGCCTGATAGAATTAGCTAAACTCCTCAAACGGAAACTAGGCCCTTAGTCCAACAGTGGGACATATACAGGTTATTACTTTTTAAGAGATAGAAACGTACATACATTCAAATTATAGATTTAAATATAAAATGAAAATCAACAAAGCTATTAAATACCATGTTACGCAAATTACATCTTAAATCGTGTTTTGTTCTGAATCATAATATTGCGTATGCAATGACGTCAAAATCATTAAGCATTTCAATTATTATTTAATTGAAACCATTAGGAATTTTTTTACAAAAATTTCGAAAATTCTCTGGAATTGTAATTTATTATCAGTCATTAGGAGTATTATACAAAAGAGGTCGAATAGATTATATAATGAAAAAACAACTAGGTTTTCCATAATCTTAATTTGCGCGGAATATAAATAATTCTCCTGTTAATATGTCTTAACTAATGGTACTTGAATTGACGTGAATTCCCATGCCTCGGAAAGCACGTAAGGCCGTTGGTCCTGCGCCTGAACTCTTTCTGGTCGTGTCGGATTGCCGTCCCATCGGATTATGAGAGTAAGGGAATAAAGAGTGCACCTGTGTTTGCGCACACACTTGTGCACTATAATATTTCCTGCGTAGCTAATCACTCTTGAGATTGGCCGCCCTGGCCGAAATCGGTCTGGAGGACATTATTATTATTATTACTGGAATTTAATTAAATGAATACATAGTCTAGTATAGGGAATCTTTAATATTAATGTAGACGTTTTTTGTTACGCCTTACAGAAAAAAAAAAAAAACTACTAAACAAATATACATAAAGATAAATATTACTCTAGAAAGTTCTGTTCGAAGAAGGTTTTGGTATATTATATTATTTACTGTTATATACTGGATTATATAAACGGTAGACGAGCTTGGAGTTAGTATCTGTTGCTTGTTAATGTCCCACTGTTGGGCTAAGGCCTCCTCTCCCTTTTTGAGGAAAATTTGGAGCTTATTTCACCTCGCTGCTCCAATGCGGGTTGGTAGAATACACATGTAGCTGAATTTCAGTGATTTTAGACACATGCAGATTTCCTCCCGATGTTTTCCTTCACCGTAAAGCACGAGATGAATTATAATCACAAATAAAGCACATGAAAATTCAATGGTGTTTGCTCGGGTTTGAACCCACAATCATCGGTTACGATTCAAGTTGATGTTCATAAAGGATATATAAATATAATTGTATATGATTTTTACAGGTATATTTTATTATTGTTAAAAATAGTTCTTGCCGGTTAATATCTGTAGAATCTTACATTCCGGTTATAGCTTTATTTTAAAATAGGGTTCGAACTCACAATCTTTGTCAACATATTGTCATAGGCATTGTACTAAGCCATCGCGGTCAGCTTTGAATTAAATGTAATCTCGTAAAATGACTTGAATAAAGTATATAAAGTAAAATATAGTAAAAAATAAAGTACATAAGTAGTTGTTATCCGCTATTTCATCCACTTTTTGGATAATTGAAGTGACAAGCGTGAATTTCATGTTCCTGTTATTAATAATACATTAGGAGTAGTTCTGTTAATATCACGTATGACGAAGAAGACACGATAGTTGTTATACTGCTAGATCCTCTTTTAGAGGAGAATGTTTGGACATTATACCACCATGCTGGTCCAATGCGGGTTGGTAGATAATTATGTTCATTATTAATTCGAAATTTTATAAATAAATATAAAATAACAGAAGATAAATTACAGAAGTACAGCAGCAGAAATCATCGAGATACATCTGATGCCTGTCGGCCAGTTGAAAGGACAGAGGAGCAGAAGCAGATTACCCAGCTGGCAGGAGAACAGATAAGAAAAACACTACATTTTAGAGTGACTTATGATGATCACGACTCTCGGACATGAGGTTTCGACGTAGATGAATATGACTTGAGTCATTATTTTGAGATTACCTATATAATAATATTACTTTATTGAGATTAGTTAAGGCATAGCAGACGGTCAGAAATATCCGTACAGCAATTAAATTTGACTTTGGCTTTGACTTTGAATAGCATTCGTAATTAGCGGTTAACACAATTCCCCTGTTTTTTCTTTTGTTTGGCGTATTGATGTTGGCGCAAAACATTCTGCCAATTTCACGAATAATTGAGGCACGTAGATAATTAATCGGACACAAAGTTCAAATAAATATTAGAATTAAAAAATATATAATGTGAATAGAAAACATTAATTTCGTTCGTTAATCTTAACTGGAGATATTGGGTCTAAACCTGGGCTTAGTGAGCTTTCACCTGCTTAAATTGAGTTTGTAATAATTGTTTACCTCGTGGTCGCCGATGAAAGAAGTCATCGTGATAAAACATACTTGGTGGTAGGGCTTTGTGCAAGCCCGTCAGGGTAGGTACCACCCACTCATCGGATATTCTACCGCTAAACGTCAATACTTAGTATTATTAAGAGTAAGTGAGCCAGTGCAACTAGAGGCACAAGGGACATAACATCTTCATTCCCTAGTTTGGTGGCATTGGCAATGTAAGCGATAGTTAACATTTCTTACAATGCCAATGTCTATGGGCGTTGGTGACCACTTACCATCATCGACCACCTACATATTCTATTAAAATAAAAAAATCGTCATTTTACAATTTTTATATAAAGCTACCACCAATTAATGTAGATTCTACCGGGAAGAACCGGCAAGAATCTCAGTAGTTACATTATTAAACAATCAAAAAAACAGTATGTTATAATCATATATGTAGGTACAACGATTATGTTTATGTATCCTGTATGAACATCTACGGAACTCCTATCTCTTCAATCATTCATATAAATATTTTTTTTAATATTTACTTTAAAGTATAATAAGCCTAATTTATTAAAAGAAAAAATTAACATTAGTTTTAAATTTTATTATATTAACTAAAGTGGTCTACGGAATTTATATTATACAAAACAGTACAACTACCCTCTCTCAACATCTCATGAGTGGGTTGATGCCTACCCAGACGAGCTTGCACAAAGCCCTACCACCAGTAAATATGTACATTCATCATATTCAGCCCACATTCATCCACTGCTGGACATAGGCCTTCTCGGTCTGCCCACTGGTCTTTTTGCTTCTCTATGGCACCACTCCGTGACAACTTTAGTCCACCTTCCGTCTTCTCGTAATATGTACATTATTGTTTGTAAAATAAATCAAATAGTTATATTATATTTATAACCCGTGCTAAATCGGGCAAGTCCACGAGGTCATTGGAAGCCTCAAGCGCACCACCATTAGCACGTAAATCAATTAGCCTAGCTCGGTTCCTAATCGGTTCCGAAGGTCAATACTCGCTGTCTGAAGCCTGGTTAATAATTAACTTTAGGATATTAAAAACTATACTCATCTCTTTCTTTCACAATTAATTTCGCATTCAAAAGAAGGAGACACAGCATTGCTTTATTAATCCAGCCACCATGTTTGGATGTATTAATTGATATAATGTTGGTGGCTTGATCTTTGCAGGTTATAAAAAATAACATCACGTTTTTTTTTTAAATTGTTATTTTATTATAGTAATTTTTTAATTGTAAAAAAAAAAACTACTAAACTAATATATATATATATATATATAAAACTTATACCAGAGGACGCAGCGCGATTTGGAGAAGATTTTACAGTAACAGCCTGTTGATGTCCCACTGCTGGGCTAAGGCTTCCTCTCCCTTTTGAGAAGAAGGTTTAATGCTTATTCTACCGCGCTGCTATAATGCGGGTTAGTAGAATACACATGTCGCAGAATTTCAACGAAGTCAAGCACCAGATGAATTATAAACACAAATTAAGCACATGAAAATTCAGTGGTGCTTGCCCGGGTTTGAATTCACGATCATCGGTTAAGATTCACGCGTTCTAACCACTAGGCCATCTCGACTTTTTTGATTCGGAGAAGATTTTCAGTACATAATATTATTATTTAAGTAGATACGCTTCGCAGTCACCCGCTTCTAACGTGACAGTTGTGAATTTTGGTGAGTGGTCACTCCCGCCCATAGAGATTGCCATTGTAACTATTAAGTACCCCTTAAACCATCATAGCGCCACCACCCTAGGGAACTAAGGTATTAGGTCCCTTGTGCCTGCAGTTACACTGACTCATTCATCCTTCAAGTCGGAATACAACAGTATTGCCGCTTGGCTCCTAATAAATTTTATGTCGATAAATTTGGTTCTCTGGCAAATCGCTACATTAATTATTTCTTTTATTTATATTGTATTGAATTGCAATTAATTGCATTTTACTCGTAAAAATCCATATTAATTTAATTTAAGACACACTCGTTTTGCTGTCCAACAGTTACTTGTTAAGTGATGCTAAATTAATGCGTGAATGATACACATAATTTATTAAATAAAAAACACAAGGCAATATGACAAATCCATTTAGAAAATATATTCAT
Source organism: Nymphalis io (assembly GCF_905147045.1). Lineage (NCBI taxonomy): Eukaryota > Metazoa > Arthropoda > Insecta > Lepidoptera > Nymphalidae > Nymphalis > Nymphalis io. Next base: position 5,026,462 of record NC_065914.1, read on the forward strand.
CAATTATAACAAAAGTTCAAATATATTTTAAACATAACAACATTTAACCTTTTTTTACGCGTTTCCCCCACGGGAACAATGGGGGGGTATGTTGGGCTCGCCGGTGTCCAAGGCGCCGAGTGCACCCCGAACATCAGAATACCCACTAAAAAACCAGCGGTACCTTTTCTGTTTTAACGAGGAGCGCCACGGGATCGCTTTCGCATGCTCTGACGGCTGGCCCGCCTATGCGGGCCTCCATTCTGACAACATCTAACCTAACCTAAACCTATCAGACAAAGCCGTACCATCAATTAAGATTAACAGTATAATTTGACGGGCCGGTTGGCGTGGTTGGTAAATACTTGCCTTTCACGCCGAAGCTTGTGGGTTCGATTTCCACCCAGTACAGAAAATTTTGTGAATTATGTATATAAGTATGTATTTACAAAAAAAAAGTAGTATATGTAGTATATCAGTTGTCTGGTTTCCATTGTACAAGCTTTGCTTAGTTTGGGATCAGATGGCCATATGTGAATAATGTCCCACGATATAAATTAAAAAACAGCACCTTATGACGGCGGATATATTACTTTCTCTCTCTAATTCCGTTTTACTCTTCTGATTAGCTCCATCGCCATCTGAATGTAACATTCTTTGCGTCATTTGTCTATGCCATAAAATATCTGTAATTTGAATAAATTTGCATACATATAAACAAGTTTATTGATCTATACTATGTCTAAGCCTCTAGTCATTTTCGCAACAAAAGTGCCCGAAGTCTTTTTCTCTGTCCGGCTGACCTTGACATGATTCATTATGTCGCATAATATATACATAAGGATATATACGTTTATATATAAAGAATTTTGTCGGACAGGTGTCGTTTTGATCCATTATTGGTATGTAAGAACTTGGAAATTAAACCACGATGCGCATGACAGTATAAGAGAGCGTTATATCGTTTGCCGTGACGGCTTACGAGGCAGTTTTTTTTATAATTAATAGGCCAGCGTTTGACCATTGACTTGCCTGATGTTAAGCATCGACACGGTCTAGGATGTAGCACGCTTACCTATAAGAAACCTGTTTAATCTGGATTTGAAGACACCAACATTGTAGCTATCAAGTAATACGGACTCCCCCGCAACGCGCACCAATAGTTGGTTTCCATAAATAATGTCTATCTTATTAGTAATAATAAAGCTTTAAATTTTCTATATAATTATGTATTTACAAAAGAAAAGTAGTATATGTAGTATATCAGTTGTCTGGTTCCCATAGCACAAGCTTTGTACCAGCTTAATTTGGGATCAGATGGCCGTGTGTGAAAAATGTCCAAGGATTTTATTATTATATTATTTATTTTGATTAACGCAGATTTTTATAACTACTTTAAAAGTAAAGAGAATATAAATGGTTTATTCAAAGCGTTGAATTATAAATAAATATATATTAATCAACAATTAACAGTAGTGCATTATATAGAAGAGCTATAAGAAAATCGTATGTTATATGTAAATCTAAAGTTTGTTCAGTGCTGGCCCTGGGTTAGAGCGAGAAGAGCGATCGCTGTGGCAAGAGGCGCAACAATATCAAAAAAGATTTTCAATGATACATTTTATGTGATAATTATTATCTAAAACATTAACTGGAAGACAATCTTGCTCTCCCCTGATCCAGGAAGAAGGGCCAGGGTCTTCTGATGTTGATCTATTCAAGTACTGACTGACGCTTCCTGAGGACATCCTCAGAATGTAATCGGAGCTGTTAAGATGCATTGTATGTTAATAACAAGATATATTGTTAGATGATTTCCTAACGAATCATTGTTTGGTAATTACTTGCGACAAATCGATTTCAATTGAATTAAAAGACAAACACATTTGTTATATTGTCTTAAAGAATATAAATTTGGAAACTGAACATGAACTATAGCTAATCGAATCTAATAAGATGTCTGTATATATTTTATTCAACTATACTGAAGTAGATTTCCACACAACACTATATGTAAAAATTAAATTGTCGTGCTTAGTTCAGCGTGCTTAGTGCGAGCTTTTTTTACTTACTTGATTTGTATGGAATGAAAGCAGTGCCATCTAGTGACAAAAATCAGAATTCCATAAAAATCGCGATTAACGACAACGCTATAGAATAAGTTAAAAACACTCGCACTGGACACACTAAAAAAATCTTTTTCATATACTAGCTGAGCGAAAGGTCGCGTTAAACATTACGGCTCCGCCCTTTTGGTTGTATTTTATATATAGTTTATAAATTTTCTTAATGAATAGAATATTTAACGTAAAAATAGATTTTTCTAATCTGATAAATCCTGGGATTTAAGCGTTCGAACAAACAAACTCTTGAGCTTTATAACATTATATTATGTTGTCGTATTCATCGCTTTTTTATGATTTTGGTTATCGGCGGCAAATTGGCCACCTGATGGTAAAACACCACCCCCATAGACATTGGCAATGTAAGAAATATTAACCATTCCATAACGCCAATGCACCATCTAAGGAACTAAGATCTCCCTTGTGCAAGTACTAATACTACGTGCCTGTATATAATACTAAATATTATTGTTTGTAATAAAATATCTGATGAATAGGTGGTACCTACCCAGACGAGCTGATTTCTCAACTGAGACTGAGCCGTTCTCCTGATTTTCGCATATAAAATAATAACAAACTATATACTTTTTCTCGTATTCTGACTTGAAAATGCCTAAATGGACATTTCATAATTAACAATGACGTCTAATGTATACTAATATTTATGTAACTTACCAATTCCATCTCTATCAATTTTAAAATCTGAACACAGACACATTAAAATGACATTAAAACAAATTAAATATAAGACACACCTAAGGCACGGACAACATACCTGTGGAGACGCTAATACCAAAAAAAATTGAACAATTTAACTCGTACCTATTGGTTTTAACACTGAAAAAAATCATCTAAATCTGCTAATTATCAAAAATATATATACCCAAACGTAATAAATATCCAAGTACAGACGAATTGAGAATCTCTCTCTTGGGCCACGCATTCATCAAATATTCTACTGCAAAATAGCAGTACTTGGTATTGTATTCCGGTTTGAAGGGTGAGTGAGCCAGTGTAATTATAGGCACAAGGGACATAACATCTTAGTTCCCAAATTGGTAGCACATAGGCGATATAAGCGTTGGTTAACATTTCTTACAATGCCAATGTCTATGGCGTTGGGGATTTACCATCAGGTGGCCCATTTGCTTGTCCGCTTTTTTTTTCACACTGGAAAAACGCATTACGCGTTTCCTCAAAGGGAGCAGTGGGGGTATATGGGGCTCGCCGGTGTCCTAGGCGCCGAGTGCGCTCCGATCGGGATACCCACTAAAAACCAGCGGTACCCTTTCCATCTTAACGAGGAGCGCCACGGGATCACTTGCGCATGCTACCGTGATTTGCTCATCCGCCTACATATATTATAAAAAGAAACCTCTTTTTTAAAGTTAGTTAAAAATTACCGGACGTTAGTTCAAGTTGTAGTTAGGATTATACCAAATAGCAAGCTGTTATTTCTTGTATATTTAGTGTTTAAACTAAGTGTCAAATCTCATATCTATCATACTAGACATACATTTTTCAATAATTGACCATGTATTAGGCTACTATTACCGTTACCGCTATTTCTGTGTTGTTGAATATGCGTTTATAAATTGAGCGTAACCTTAGTTGGTTGCTTTTGTAAGTCGCGGGTTCAAAGGTTGGATCAATTTTTGAATATTTAATTAAATTCAAATACACAGATTTAATTTTATGTAATGAATTAAAAAATTAAAATGAATTATAATATCGTGTCAAGCCAATTATAAGCTAACATAACCGCGAGCAGCACCGTGTGTAATATTACATGAACCATAATGTTCTTAAATACACAACGATGTAAAAATATTGTGTGCTTATAATTTTTTTTTATAAAAAATCTTCGGACATATACGTTTGATTCCATACGTATTCATTACGCAGCCTTTTCTTTCTATTACAGCCGCTATACATGATATCTTTAAATTCTAAATTAACAATTAAATATACGTTCCTGGACACAGACCACTCTCCCAGTCAAATATAAATAAATTAGATACAGGTAAATTAGGTATAAGGTCTACGACATATTTCGCTCCCGATTTTCTATTCCTCATGTTATGGCTTTATCACTCTCGTCAGCCGGATATTGTGGTGTGTAACTATAAGTTTCCAAAGACACTTTCCAAGGTCGATAGATGCTGTCGTGAAGTGTGGAGGCTAAGACAACTCGATGTGTGGAAAACTAAAATAAAAACCCTATACACTATAGACATATTACATTAGAAGTTATATAAGAATCACGATGTATAAGGGAACAAACCTGGGAACAACGTCACAGTACACGCTTTTACTGTTCCCTCTCTGAACAGCACTCTCTCACTCTGAAGCACCAGGTGTTAGGTCACCAAAATATGGGACCGTTTCAGTGAAATGCCGCCCGGTGCGGATCGCACCCTCTGCCCCCCCATGCTACGCCACAGCTGCAAGCCTATATATATAATTGTATACCTATGTAATCAGTATGTATAATTATGAACGTATTTCTTTAACGGTAATTGCTTTAAAAAAAATTAAAGACTAAGTGCAGTCCTGTCCAGCAATAGCTTGTGAAATGTAATTTTACTGTTGCAATCGAAAACCAAACAAAAAGTCGAATGACAAAAATTTAAATTAATTAATTACTTGCGAAACGCAACGTCACTGTTTAATATTCTGTATTTAATATAATCAATTGGTTTTGACCTGATTAGGAATGGTCTTGGTTATTTTTAAAGTGATCTGATCTGATTGATAACTGGTTTAAAACCGGTGATATGTAGATGTCTTGATCGTTTGCGTTCACAGAGAGTAGGCAACTGCGTGTAACAAAAGTTCGGAAGCTCGTTATATACTGCTGTGACTGCCTCGTTGGCCTGCCTAGTGGCTTGATGTAAGGCCGTAGACCCGCTTCTGGGTCCATTTCCATAGGAATATGTCCATAGGAACAACTGCAAATAACGTCTAAGCGCTGGGTTTCTTTCATCCGCGTTTAACGTTACTGCCGGCCATAGCGTGATGTCAAATGACCTCAACCCTTCTTCAAGAATTGGACTGTCAAGTCAGAGCCGAAGTCACTATGTTGGGGCCCCTATGCAATACACGTCTGAGGCCTCTTTACTCTTTTGTATCTTTTTTAATATATTTTTATACCACAAAGCTATTTTATTAATAATTAAGAGATTTCAATATATTAAGAGGATACACCATCATCCTTTTCGAATAAGAGAAATACTTGGCTTCAACTATTTCATAAACAAGGATTTTTAAAACCTTTTTTCCCAACTTCTTCCTAGGCCCCGAGTCGATGCGGGGCCCCTAGGCGGTTGCCTAAGCCGCCGGTTGGATAATCCGGCCCTGTATCAAAAAAGAATTATTTAAATCCGATTGGTAGATCCAGAGATTTGTACAAACAAACAAACTCTTCAGCTTCATTATATTAATTAGTTTACATTGTGTTCCTTGTAATGAAACTTTTTATTGCTGTTTAAGGTACATGCCTCAAATCCATTATATATTTTGATAATTATAATATTTGTAAATTGTTTATATATACATATAGATTAAGCAAAAAAAAAATTTATATTGTAGACGAGCATATTTTTTTTTAAAGTATAGGTTAAATAAATTATAGCATATGGTATGTGATTGCCTGGTGGTAAGTTGCCTGATGGTAATGCCAACGCCCAAAGGCATTTGCAACCAAGATGTTAAGTATCATGTGCCTATAATTACACTGGCTCATCACCACAAACCGGAACACAACAATATCAAGTACTGCTGTTTTGCGGTAGAATATCTGATGAGTGGGTGGTACCTACCCAGACGAGCTTGCACAAAGCCCTTCCACCAGTTAAATGCTCGGAAATAATAAATCTAAGCTAATTTAGATTTATAACTCTGAACTTAAGGATATCGAGAAGTTTGCTTTGGTTTGCAATAAGCAAACAGACTGTTCCGCATTATAATATTAGTTTTATAACCTCTTGTCCTAAAATATATGGAATGAAAACCAATTATTTATGTCAATAATAATACATAAATACCTTGTTCATTGAAAGTATTAATCAAATTATTAACTAGGACTGATATATCGCGATTTACCTATCCGACTTGTGGGTGGTAGTTTCTAGTTTGCTTTAATGTTGAATAAAGTATTTACAATTAGATTTTGTTTGCATACAGGTTTCTGACCAAAGATTGATATGTTTCAGATCACCATTATATAAAAATCGTGGCCTGATTAAATCTGCACATGTCCCATTGCAAAACAACAATAATGAAAGTTGCGTAAAAACCTACACACGTTGCACAATTTTTGAAGCAATTAATTAATATAGTTTGCTATTCGACGCTAGATGTCGCTAGCAAGCAGTTGTTGAATGAATTGACAATAGATGTCGCTTCATGTTAAAATTGAATTTGTTTTTTATTTGAAATGGTAATTAACTTTACGTAGTGCTTTCTTTTTTTAATTCACAGTGCTAAAGGCCCACCTGATGGTAAGTGGTTACCATCACCCTTTTTCTATGCTTTCTATTTAACGATAGATGTTTCTGTTTTGTGTTACAAAGACATAAGCATGATTGACAAGTCAACCGAAGTGAGGGCGTCGAGGCCAGTTTCCTTCCCGGGCATTTCTTAGGCATACTGCCTGATTTTTATACACGCCAGAAAAGGAAAAACTGTCTGATTTTGACTTAAAAGGCTTGCCTTTCTTCCAAACTCCTTGTGGTTGCCAAGAATTTCATGAGAGAAAACCCCTGTTCTAATTTAATAAATAAAGATGGTGGCTTGTGAATGTAACTTTATTCTATAATATTTAAACGTTATAATGGTAAATAACGTATTAGTGTTTTGATGAAAAGTTATTTATGTTAATGTCTATATTAAAAACGTTTTGTTTGTGACGACATCTCTTGATTCAGTATGAAAACACCAAGGTACTTCATGTTGTCCTTGTTTAACAGGTACACAAAAGATGGCGTGCTTGAGAATTTTTTTTCTATATTTTCGAAAATTTTGTATTACTTCATTTTAATCGAAATTTTCATAAAGCTTATCGTAAACAAACAATCACTTGTTAGTAATATGAGATTCTATTTTATATTTTTTGAGCATATAAAATAATATTTAGGTTGCCATTACCCTATGACCTATGTATTAAATGTATTTAAGATTCATTGAAGTAAGTACATAAGTAGTGAATGTACGTCATTATCTATTATATTTACTGGTGGTAGGGCTTTGTGCAAGCTCGTCTGGGTAGGTACCACCCACTCATCAGATATTCTACCGCAAAACAGCAATACTTGATATTGTTGTGTTCCGGTTTGAAGGGTGAGTGAGTCAGTGTAATTAAAGGCACAAGGGACATAAAATCTTAGTTCCCAAGGTTGGTGGCGCATACCATACATAAAAACATAAAAATTGATATCATTAACGTTCCTTAATTATCCATAATTAAGGAACGTTAATGATATCAATTTTTATCAATTAATCAAAATCAATCATATACTTACCATTCTGTATATGATCTTGTTATGTTCATTTATATATATTTGTTACGTTTTATCACGTTTGAGTCATCGGTATCATCAGTCATGTTACAGGATTCATTGAACGCTTTTTTGAAAATTTATCATCTAAGTGGATGAAATAATATGAAAGTTTGTATCGAATTTCGTCATTTGAAAGTAGGAAATATGAAAATCGGTTTTTAGATTTCTGGCCTTAAATAACGTAACGCGGTTATTTTGGTATGGTTTTTTATTTAGTTTGTAGGTGGTAGGGCATTGTGCGAGACCATCGTCAGATATTCAATCTCCAAATAGCAGTATTTAGTATTGTTGTATTATGGTTTGAAGGGTGAGTGAGCCAGTGTAAGTACAGGCACAAGAGACATCTTAGGTCCCGAGTTTGGTGACGCTTTGACGAAGTACGGTATGGTTAACTTAGCTACAGGTGGCCCATCTGCCCGGCCGCCTACTATAAAAAAAGTTTATATTTATTTCGGTTTGCCGTTTGTGGAGATATAAATTGTATAGTTCCCAAGTTATAATTAGCGAAAAAAGTCTTTGGTATATTTAATTAATTAATTATATTACCTAATCTTAATAATATACATAATTATAAATTTTGAAAGAATGCAACAACGACATCTAGTGAAAAAAAGTGAAACTAATTTCCAATAAAAAATTAATGTCAAATTTCAAAATATCGATTCATTAATGTTTTTGTAATAATTTGATAAGATGGCGGCAGCGATGGCACGAATAAAATGTGACGTAATAACCCACATACGCGCTCATAACCGCAAAACTTGTTTCATAGTGATGTTACAAAGTATCGATAGCAAATAAAAACATTTTCGTTAAAGAGCCTAGATGGCCTATAACCTCTAGAACGCGGGATTCTTAACCAATGATCGCGAGTTCAAATCCAGCACCACTGAGTATTCAACCAACAAGCATGAATAAGTTTTGTTGTGTTTTTTTTATGTAGGCGAGCATATGTGCCACCTGATGGTAAGTAGTCACCAACGCCCATAGACATTGGTATTGTAAGAAATGTTAACCAAATGTTAAAATGTTAACAAATCATCAATGCGCCACCAACCTTGGGAATTAGGATGCTATGTCCCTTGTGGCTGTAATTACACTGCCTCACTCACTCTTCAAACCGGAACACAACAATTCCAAGTACTGCTGTTTTGCAGTAGAATATCTGTTAAGAGGGTGGTACCTACCCAGACGAGCTTGCACAAAGCTCTACCACCAATTAGGAAGTTGAATGAGCCGGTTTAAGTACAGGCACAAGAGAAATTAGTTCACAGCGTTGGTGGCGCATTGGAGACGTAAGGGTTGGTTAATATTGCTCACAATGCCAATGTCTATGACCGGTGGTGACCACTTAATATCAGGTGGGCCAGACTGCCTACCAATTTTATGAAAAAAATAATAAAGATCAGTTACCATCCCAGGTTATGATCATCCATAGCCTGCGTTAAGGAAATCTAAAAATTATTGTATGAATTAAATTAGTAATAAGTGAGCTTCTTATCGGTTCTTCATGGTGGATACAACATTCTGCACCGGTCAGGTTATAATTCAATTTGATTTATATTATATTATGTATCGAAATGACATTATTATCTTACAATTTAAAAATGTTATAAAAAAGTAGCCTATCTCCTTCCTGAACTACAAGCTTCAATCAATCAATCAACAGCCAATCGTTGTCCACTGCTGAACATAGGCCTCTCCCAAGGTGCGCCAAAGCTCCCTGTCCTCCGCCTTCCGCATCCAGTTGGTGCCCGCCACCTTCTTAAGGTCGTCGGTCCACCTGGCTGGAGGGCGCCCTACGCTGCGCTTGCCGATTCGCGGTCTCCATTCTAGGACTCGTCTGCTCCAACGGCCATCGGTCCTACGACATACTTGCTTGCTCAAATTTCATTAAAATTGGTTTAGAAACTTAGCCGTAAAAGCGTAATAGATAGAAAGAGTAAAATTCGCATTTATAATATTAGTATAGATGAATACATATAATAATAACTTAGGTCAAGATAAAAAAATATATTTAGAACGGAAAAATACTCGATAACATGATCACAACACTAGCGCAATGAAGCACGACGACTTTCACTGCCCTAGCACGCTTCCTACTTAGCTAAACGTTGCTTACTTGCGTTTCACGCACATTACAAACTTAACCAAATTTCAAATGTGCTTGACACTTAAGTTATATAATCAAATACATAAATATATTTGTCACATGGCTTCGAAACGGTAATCTTTATATATATCTTAGTTATAAGGAGAAATCTGTAACTAAAAATAAGAAATTTTATTCTTTTAATATCAATCAGATTCCTAAAAAAAACTTTTTTTTAATGTTCCACTATCGTAGACTAGCGCTGTAAGGAATACTGATCGCTCCTTACATAGCGAGTGCCACCAACCTTGGAAACAAAGCACTCACAATTCCGACTGGAACACAACAATATTAAATACTGCTAGCGGTAGAATATCTGATGAGTGTGTACCCAGACCAAGTAAAGAATAAACTATGCCCCTTCTTGATTCTGCCCACAAATCGTACAGAACTAATCTCGGTCACCACTCCTTAATACCTAGGCTATCTAGATTATGTAACAAATTTATAAATAGGTTAAGTCTATTGATTTACTGCAATCTAGAATTAAAAGCTTATCAACAATTTTATTTCACTTTTCTAAGTTATGTTTATTATAAAAGTTATTGTACAATAACTAGTCTATATTTACATGTAACCTGTAAGGGGTGTTATGTATTGGCTGGTAGTTCTATTAGTATAAAAATATATTAATGTATAACATGTATATATATATAATATCCTGGGACATTATTCACACACGGCCATCTGATCCCAAACCAAGCAGAGCTACTATAGAAACCAAACAACTGATATACTACATATACTACTTTTCTTTTGTAAATACATACTTATATAGATAATTACACTCAGACTCAGGACAAACAGACATGTTCATGCACACAAATGTCTGTCCTGGGTGGGAATAAAACCCACAACCTTCGGCGTGAAAGGCAAGTATCTACTAACAACGCCAACCGGCCCGTCAAATGCTTGTTCGTGAAAGACATACAAATAAACATATTTTATTGCGTATAAACGTAAAATTTTCTAAATTCTAATGCTTCATTATGAACTTAGGAAAGATTATATAATTAATATTAATAAGTAAATGCAATATAACATCTGAAAAAGCAGGGGATAAATTCTACTAACAAATTGTAACTTTATCGCAATCGAATCGAAGCGTGATCGTTGCCGTTTTCCTATTCTTTAATTTAATTATCGACTATTGACATAAAAGTTAACAATTACGTTTGATTTTGACACAACGGTATATGTTAACATATTACCGGTTCAATTCTGATTCGAATAAATACAGATGATTCAAAGTTGAATCGGAATTGAATCGGGAACGTATCGTAATCGTTATAAATTAGTAGAATTCGGTCCCTGTTAGCATTTCATAGTCGAATTCTTAGAGAAGGTTTTACGCTATTTAACCTCTCCTTACTTACTTAAAAATCAAAATCTTATATAAATACAAAATTTAAGTTGAATGTACAATAATTGGTCATTTTATATTGTAAGATGAATCTGTCGTTATGTAAAATATTTACATTAAAAATATTTTTGTTATGAATACACAACAATAGTAAATTAATATATTATTTTGTATTATATTATACAATATTATATAAGAGGCGAAATAACCCAATGGATTTCAGTTAAAACAAACTAATTTTAGTCGAAGACTGCAGGTTCAAACTCGGGCAAAAATAATATAATTTTAATTTAACTGCTTCGGAAAGAGGCTTCAAATGTCAAACTAGCAAGGAGCCTTGAATCATTATATATATAAATTATCTATATATGTATGAAAGAATAACTGACATATCAACGTAAGGCCCAGGCTAATGGGGCAATAAATAAATAAATACCATGGAAATTTGCATATGGATTCCTATTAAACGGGCGGTTAGCACTAACGAAGCATTTTTGAAAATTTTATTCCTAAGGTAGGTAGGTTAGGAACCGCCAGAGCGCCACGGTAACACGCGAAAGCGACCCCGTGGTGGACTGACGGCTCCTCGTTAAGACGGAAAGGGTACCGCTGGTGTTTTAGTGGGTATTCCGATGTTCGGGGCGAACTCGGCGCCTTGGACACCGGCGAGCCCCACATACCCCCCCACTGAAGTTCCCGTGGGGAAAACGCGTAATGCGTTTTTCCAGCGTTAAAAAAATGGTAGGTTATCAATATCCTTCATTTTTAAAAAAGAGATATGTAAATTGGTATTTAGGCGTTCTTACGACGCGAGTGAAGTCGCGGGTAAAGCTCCAATCTTGTATAAATCATCTTGTTCTAAGTGAAGGAAAACATCTTAAGAATGTCTACCATATGAAATCAGTCCTTAGCCTAACAGTGGGTCATTTTGTATCATCAACATATGTATATATAAGCGAAATAACAATTATCACGAGATCTCCTAAACTATCCGCCCCATTAATTTGAAATTTGTCACAGTTACTCCTTCCCCGCCGTAGACGCTCATTAAGAACGGATTCTAAGCAAATCCTACCCAAAATACATTTTTCTACATATATATCCGTGCGAAATAAAAGAAATCACGATAAAATGAGAACAAATACTCAAAGTGGCATTACATAATAAATTCATTCATGCATTGAGTTACACCTATGTACGAGTACACATGTTACGTACGTAGTTATTTACGCAGATTATTAGTAAATAAAAATGTCATTCCATTTCACTCACACACAAGTATGACACTGTACGGTTAGAAAAAAAAATCGTCAAATCTTTTTAATTTAAAATAACACTTAATTTTTTCAACAACTTATGTTTTTTTTATGTAATAGGTAGGCGGACGGGCTAATGTGCCATTTGATGTTAAGTGGTCACCACCGCCTATAAACATTGCCGATGTAAGCAATAATAACCATTCCTTTCATTGCCAATGCGCCTCCAACCTAAGGAACGTAGATGAAATGTCCCTTATGGCCATAGTTACAAAGGTTCACGCATCTATAAAACCGGAACGCAACAATAGCTTAAACGTATTGCTTTTCAGCGGTAGAAAATCTAAGTAGGTGGTACCTACCCAGACCACCTAGAAATGTATGTATTATATTCAATATAATTTTAACACTTTTGTTTGCTGTCTGTACTTTGCGCCAATTATAAATCTTTTCGTTACGCGTTATAACCTTATATATTAAATCGTTCATTCTTGATATTTTTATAAACATTAATAAACTCATCTGTTTATGAACTGTATTGCTTCATTTTGCTGGAAGGCTTGGAGCATATTCCACCACGTGGCTACAACGCGGCTCGGTGGATATATGTGTGGTAGAATTACTCTTATTCAAGATGTTTTTCTTAATCGTCGAGCACGAGATGAGTTATACAAAATTAAAATTCATGTTAAGTACGAAAAATGAAAAGTTGCAAACATAAGTTAATAGACAGACAGTTGCATCGAAATCGATTTATTCAAATAGGTTTTCAACAAAGTAATAAAGCAATAAAAAAATCCATAATCCACTGGAAGCGCGTTGCAGCGCTTTTCAAAAAACATTAAATTTAAGAGGAGGACGGCCATCGCAGTAGTTTTAGTGGGTAAGAATGCCACATAACCTAGTTTCAGCCCCCCATGGGAGCTAGGTACCTTTCTGAGGGTTTTCACTGTAAGAAAAAAAAGGGAGGAGATATCGGTATCAGAGAGATGGGTTTATAAATACTGCGTCTTTCCTCGGGGTTCAGGCTTGCTTCATACCAAATTTTATCAAAACCGGTACAGTATCCTATTCGTAAAAGCGCAACAGAGTTACTTTCACATTTATAGTATTCCTAAAGATTATATTACGAGTATATTATTCTACATGTACGTAGTTCTATTTTCCTAGTTGTTACATTGTATAGACACTGGCTCACTCGCCCTTCAAACCGGAACACAACATTACAAATAATAAGTATATTTGTTTCACTGTAGTACCTAAATATGAGTATTATATAATGTATTTAGTATAGGTTGGTGGACGAGGTGGGCCTACCTGATGGTGTGGTCACGAACGCCCATAGACATTTGTATTGTAAGAAATGTTAACTATCGCTTACATCACCAATGCGCTACCAATCTTGAGAACTAAGATGTCATGTCTCTTGTGCCTGTAATTACACTGGCTTATACCAAGTTCTGCTATTATGCGGAAGAATATCTGATAAGTGAGTGGTACCTACACAGACGAGCTTGCACAAAACCCTACCACCATTAAATATACTATACTTATATAATAATATAAAATAGTTCATATATAATCATTAAGTAAGCTATGTTTTACTGGATAACTTGTATATAGTTATAATTATTCACTGAACCAAACGAACATACTTTTTTAAAGTCTTGAACAACATTTACACAAGTTTCATATAATTTTCCTTATAATGAAAGACAGTGACGTCTTGAGTCAATATATACTATTTCTACTTCGTTCTATAAAATTTAAATGTCACTTTTCGATTATGTTGAAATATTTTAAATTTGGAACATGGATTGAATATGAAAAATTAATTCAAATTATGACAAAGGAGCCATTTTTTCTAAAAAAAAATATTTTTAGAGTTTCTTGTAGAAAATTACTCAGTCAATATACTATTTTTACTTTGTTCTATAAAATTTAGATTTAAGATGAAATTATAATAAAAAATCGATTGAAGCGATTGAAATCGTGGCAAAGGCGCGATTTTATCAGTCTTCACATTTTTGATAAATGGTCATTTCGTTCGTTTTTAGCCGACTATATATGTTATTATATGATTTATGAAAAGCGCAATTTGACCTGTGCGTTGCAAGGAATGCGACTAGCATACGTGCTAATTAAATAAATTTCAGTTTTTTAAAACAAATTTTATAATGGCAAGCATAATTATCACGATATTACGAGGCAAAATAGCATGTTACCGTGACAAATGTAACAAAATACTAATAAATATTTAACTAATGAACGTAACGAAATAAAAATAAATAACAATAAAAATTTGTTTATAAGAAACGCCATCGGCATATTCACTTATTTAACAACAATTACGAAAACAGTGGGCGAGTACAGTGCGATATACCATTATAGGCATTTACAACAATACAATTAAATGACACTACACTAATAAAAAAAAAACAAACCGACCGAACTATATATATACTCTGTACCAAAGATCCTGCGAGCGCGATTCAGGATTGCCAATAAAAATCGATTAGCGCCATCTATTGATCACGGGTTGTCTATAAAAAGAATATTCAGATGTTTACGAGCGATTTGGATTTCATGGATACTTTTTTTAATTGTTACGAACTTATATGGTATTGTATAATATTTTTTAAAACGCTTTTAGTAAAACTTTACTTGTTTATACACAAACGCGGATGCTTGAATAATTTTTAATTGTGCGCACTTCTTCAAAACTGTCGATATTAATATAATATGCAATTTTTTGGTAATTTATTAAAAAAAAATTTTCTTTGCTTGACTTAATTTTTGGTACATAATTATTTGTGAGGACTTTAACGAATATACACGAATCGTTTGTAGCAACTGTACAAATCATGACCACGTGGTCCTTATATATAATAAAAAAGTTATATATAATAAACTTATTATTATATATAAGTAAATGAGATGTTACGTATTTATGTTAACATAAAGTAATTTGCATAAAAAATAACTTACCTAATCTATAATTATATTACGATGAGCCGGCTGGCGTGGTACGGTCTTTCACGCCGAAGGTTGTGGGTTCGATTTCTAACCAGGATAGACATTTGTGTGTATGAACATGTCTGTTTGTCCTGAGTCTGGGTGTAATTATATATGTAAGTATGTATTTACAAAAGAAAAAGTACTATATGTAGTATATCAGTTGTCTGGTTTCCAAAGCACAAGCTTTATACAAGCTTAATTTGGGATCACATGGCCATGTGTGAAAAAATTTCCTAGAATATTATTACAAAATTGTCACATATTATAGAGAGTTTATATATTTGTACACACTAATCTCAGGAGCCACCAATTCGATATGAAGATTTATTTTTATGTTAGCTGGTTTGTTTATTAAGGGGATGTCATAGGCTATATATATACTCTTAGTCCTTAAATTACAGTAATACAGCAATACAAGATTGAGTGGTTGCAGCGTCTCCCTTTTTTACCAAATTTTAAAGATCATGTTAAGCTGTGCTTTGATATTTACAAGCCAGGACAACTTGGAAATAAGTCTACTAACTACTGAATGAAGTTTTGAAAGACTTAAACAATCATTTATATTTAATAATGAAATGAACATATTGATTAAGATCATAAATTGTACTATAACTGTGTTTGCTTGGAACCAATATTCCTCGAAATCAAATTATTTATGAGTATAACCAGATTAACATGAAACTTAAAAAATACACGTAAACTATATGTATGCAAGCATTCTTTTTAATATATATGTACGGATTGTGTCAATACGTACGGATGCATGGATTCTTCGGCAGAAAAACCCGATAACACAATCACTAACTAACAATTACTGGCCCAATCTGGGGTTGTAACCCAGGACCGTGATCGGCGGCCTTATATCTAGCCAACGAGGCTGTAATATTAACATTACTAATGCCAACAACATTATATATATATAAATATTATATAAAATATATATATGTATATTATATATATAGTATTAATATATATATATGTATATTATATAAAACAACCAACATCCGTTCAATGTTTCATTTCACCAGAATTATAACGAGGAACACTGGGACAGACAGGAAGTCGGAAGGGGGGAGAGGCGGCCCCCTACAAAAGATGGATGTGCAGGTAGCGCAAGAACAGCCGTGAATATCCTTTAAGATGACATTTATATAGTATTTATGTCTATGGTTGAAGGTCAATTAATATTAAAACCAGTATCACTTAAATCTGTTTTTAAATAAGCAACTATTTTATTGTAAAAAATATATAATTATTAATTTAATTTCGTAATTATTTAGTTGTTAAGTATTATGTTACATAAAACGCAGCGTGCCCGTCACAATTTACTTCCCGTATGTTTCCACAGTCTTACACAGTCGTTACGTGAACGGCGGCTTGTAGTGAAAGCCCGGCGTCGGCACAGGGCGGTAAAGTCGACGGACACAATGAAATAATATAAGTTTTTTTTTTATTTTGTGGCTACGGCGTTTCCCAATATTTTCGGTAAGTTTTTTTTTTTTGGTGCCGAGGATTTTTTGTGTTGTGATAAAAAATGTTTTTTTTTTATTAGAAGATTTAGTTGCGAGTTGAAATTTAGGCTAAAAATATTATTCATAATTAAAATAAATTAATGATTTCTAAATAATAAAAAAACGTGTATTGTGACAGAACTATAAAAAAAAACTAAAAATCAAATTAACCGATTATTAAATATAGTTTGATTGAAATCGACTCAATAAACCGACAAAACTTTATTTTAAATATTATATACATATTTTTATATAAATACATATTTCCAAATATATACTTAAGATTTTAAGAATCGTGAGCAAATAAAACGCAACGATTAAAAGCCATATTAAGTTCTTAACCAGATGATTGCGGGTTCGAATTTGAGCAATACTTAATTTTCATGTTTCAATACTCAGTTTGTATTTTTAATTCATCCCGTGCGAAATCTGCATGTGTCGGAAGAGGTTTTTTCATATGACGTGTTGTGAAAATTTATTAGAGCAGCGTGAGGTAATCTCTAAAAATTTTCGCCTCAAAGTAGAGTCGTTTGGCCAGCAGTGGGACAATTGCTGTTAATTCATTGCTTCACATTTGTAGCGTTATTATTTTTAGGGAAAATGGGCCTGATGCTAAGTGGATACCATCGCCCATAGACTTTGGCATTGTAAGAAATGTGTCCCTTGTGCCTTTAATTACACTGGCTCAGTTATCGCTTAAACTAGAACACAACAATACCAAATACTGCTTAGGTTGGTGGCGTTGGAGACCACTTACCATCAGGTGGCCCATATGCTCGTATGCCTAAATTTTCTATAAAAAAAAACCTTGAAGAAGATGTTATATCCGCTGTGCCTGTTGTTATACTACTCACCCTTCAAACCGGAACGCAACAATATTATTGCTGTTTAGCGGTGGAATATCTGATGAGTGGGTGTTTCTATCCAGACGGGTTTACCTACCTAGGAGAAAAACGACACCTGCCTGCCTAACGAACGAAGCTGCGGGCGAAAACTAGTTAAATGTGAATATATAATGGCGCGATGTTCGATTATTTACACGTTTGTAATTTAACCGCGTAAGGAATTAAATAATAAATTACATAAAAATTATGTTCGTGCAATTATTTCATGCATAATTAGTCAAAATATATAGATCCGTTCAATATGATTGTGGATCGAAAACAAAATTATACAATCAATAAATAATTGCATTCTTCATCCGTATAGGTATAATGACTGCCTAGTTGGTCTAGTGACTTGATGTAAAGCCGCAGACCCGGAGGTCCTGGGATCAATTCCCAGGTCGGGCATCTAAAAAGTTTTTCTGTCAGAAAATTCTCTATAGCAGCCCGGAGTCGAAAAGCACGTAAAGCCATTGGTCCTGCGCCTGAACTCTTTCCGGTCGTGTCGGATTGCCGTCCCATCAGATTTTGAGAGTTAGGGAATACAGAGTGCACCTGTGTTTGCGTACACACTTGTGCACGATAATATCTCCTGGCTAATCTCTCTTGAGATTGGCCGCCGTGGCCGAAATCGGTCTGGAGGACATTATTATTATTTATGTATATTTTATTTAAAATATCTAGGCAGACTTGCAAATGTACCACCAAGGTTAGTGTTCACTACCGCCCATAGACATTGGCACTGGATATATTAACCATCCCTTACATCTCTAATGCGCTACTAACCATCTTAACCAAGATGTAGTACAATTATACTGGCTCACTCACCCCTAACTGTAACACAACAATACAAAGTATGGTTGGCGGTTGAATATGATGGTAACCAATCTTGCACAAACTCCTACCACCAAAGTATTATCGATGAACAATAAATACCGCGAAACGTATAATTTGTTAACAATTAAAAATATTATTGAATTCTTGCATGAGTTAGATTTTAATAAATAATAATAATGTATGTAGTTAAGTTTCGCTGTTCGTCAATATTCCATAGCAACTTCAAACAAAAATAGCTTTAAATTCTTGCATGAACTATAATAACAGTTTTACTGGTGGTAGAGCTTTGTGCAAGCTCGTCTGGGTAGGTACCACCCACTCATCAGATATTCTACCAATAAGCAACAATATTAAGTATTGCTGCTTAATGGTAGAATATCTGATGAGTGGGTGGTACCCACCTAGACAAAGACCTATTATACATCTGCACCTTCCTTATGAATCTCTTTGTCAATCGGTGAAAACATTATGTAAACTGTTTGGTAGTTTTTGAGTTTATCCCGGACACACAGATGCGGCGGGAGGCTTTTTATAAATATTAAGAGAAATATTTAGTGATAGTGATAATTTCAACGATCGAAAATATTTAATTGTGAAATGTAGAAATATCGTTAAGTAATAAGCCAACATATGTATGAAATACAACCAAATCTTGAGTGCTCGTTAAAAGGGGTCTTTGCCTTGCTAACATCCTCGAAACTCACCGCAAACCACGACCGTGAAATGTCAGAATGTGATACGCGACATTGACTCTCATAATTATAACATTTAGAGGATACACGCATCAAAATAGCGTATCAATAAGTCGGTTTACAATTTCACAAATGAGACACGAAGGGGACGAGTAGTAAAAAAAAATACGATTTTAAATCCGGAACGAGATATCAAATATCCAGATCATTCAAATTCTGTTCAAATTATAATATTTTCGATTATTTCATAATAAAAAAAAGCAATCGCATCCGCTTAACTATACATTTGTATTTTTTATAGCTATTATTATATAATACATTGTCAATGATAATATACTAACCATAAACAAATCACGTAAAATAAATTAAAAGATTATCTTGGCGCTTTCGTGGTATAAGGAAAGGTTAATATTTTACCGTATATGATATCTTGAGATACTGAGGCATATAATATTCAGAGACGGATCCAGGTATGAGGCTAGCCAATACTCGAAGACCGAAGAAATAATATATATTTATTTAAACACTATCACAATTGCTTGAGTACCCTGTACTGACTGATTGATTAATGCATTATAATAATATAATAAGAAATTGTTATGATTTCGTCATCATGCCAAATATGGAGTACAACTAAAAAGGCGATGTGCTGACGGCACAATATTATATGTATAAGGGTGGTGACCTCTTGTCATCGGCGTGCCGTCCGCCTTTTCATTGAATTCGGCCACGGCGGTCAATATCAAAGGAGATTCGCAAACGCAACACAGATGCACACACAGAGAAACCGCAACACAACAATCAATCAATCAATCAATCAACAGCCAATCGTTGTCCACTGCTGAACATAGGCCTCTCCCAAGGTGCGCCAAAGCTCCCTGTCCTCCGCCTTCCGCATCCAGTTGGTGCCCGCCACCTTCTTAAGGTCGTCGGTCCACCTGGCTGGAGGGCGCCCTACGCTGCGCTTGCCGATTCGCGGTCTCCACTCTAGGACTCGTCTGCTCCAACGGCCATCGGTCCTAAGACATACGTGACCAGCCCACTGCCACTTCAGCCTGCTAATTTTGCAAGCTATGTCGGTGACTCCGGTTCTTTTCCGGATAATCTCATTTCTGATCTTATCCTTCAAAGATACTCCGAGCATAGCTCGCTCCATAGCACGCTGAGCGACTTTGAATTTGTGGACTAGTCCCGCAGTTAGTGTCCACGTTTCGGCACCGTATGTCATGGCAGGTAAGACGCATTGGTTGAAGACTTTCGTCTTCGAACATTGCGGTATAGACGACTTGAGGACTTGACGAAGGCTGCCAAATGCTGCCCATCCCAAGCGAATTCTTCGATCGGCTTCCTTCTCGAAGTTGTTCCTGCCGACTTGTATTATCTGTCCTAGGTAGGTATATTCACTAACAACTTCGAGAGGTTTCCCCTCGACGTATATCGGTCCCGGCACGACATGCCTATTGAACATGACCTTGGTCTTGTCTAAGTTTATACCGAGACCGATACACCGGGAAGACTCGCCTAAGCTACGCAGCATTTCAGTGAGTTACCAGTTACCGGCAAGCCCGCTAGGCCCGACCAAGGTTGCGGTCGCGGTATCGGCAGGGCAGGGGGTGCTAAGAATCACCGGTTCACGGCAGGCTACCGTATAAAACACAACAATACCATTTGCTAAATATTAACTACTATTTTTTTATGTTATAATTAGACGGACGGGCAAATGGGCCACCTGATGTGAAGTGGTCACCACCGCCCATAGACATTGGCGATGTAAGAAGTAAACCATACCTTACATCGCCAATCCACCACCAACCTTGGGAACGAAGATGTTATGTCTCTTGTGCCTTTAGTAACACTAGCGCACTCATCCTTCAAACCGAAATGCAACAATACTAATTACTGCTCTTTTGCGGTAGAATATCTGATGAGTGGGTGGTACCTACCCATACGGGCTTGCACAAAGCTCTACCACATACTAAAAACATCTTTGTTCAACTCAACAACATATTCAAGTATAATTAAATATTATTTGAATAAAGTAAATAAAAACATGGCAATGGAATTATTTCACTTAAATTATTTTTAGATGTAAATATGTTATACTGTTATATAATATCATTCTATATACCCACTTTCGATATATTTAAGTCAAGGTAAATATACAAAGTGGTTTTTAATAAAACTCATAATATAATTACGTAAGTCGAATAGCGGTTCGAATGTCTGTCGTAATATCATATAAAAGTTTTCGTTGCCTAATTTCTTGACGTATTCAAAGCACTATATGTATAAGTTATATATTAATCTGTTCCTAATGTATTCCAATAATCGTATCCGTATGATAAACGTGTAAACATCACATTTTATAAAACAAAGTTCTCTTGCCGCGTTTGTCTGTCTGAACGCGATAAAATTAAAAATCTAACGAATGGGTTTTCATAAAGTTTTCGCCAATGGACGGAATGTTTCATGAGTAAGGCTTACGTGTATAATATAATATAATTCGGCTATTGTTGTATATTACTTATTGTAAAGGATGAGATATAAAAAAAGAAACCCGCTGAGTTTCTTTCGCCGGTTCTCGTCAGGTCTGAGGTTTTTCCGAAGCGGTGGTAGGTTTATGACAATCAATAATTTATTAATTTAATCTTAGGAAGACAAACAGTTTTGACATATACAAAAATACTTATCATATTAAGAAAACATCACATACCAATTAAGTCTTCACAAATAATTAAATCAAAAATAGATAACAGAATAATAACAAATAAAAAATTAAAGATTATTTAAAATGTTACGGATTATGACATTAATCCTATTCAAGGTGACAATTTATGGTGAAAATTTATTTTGCACTTCAATTCCTTCAATGACATAAATATATAAAAATAAATCAAGATCATTGAATGTATTATTATGGTTTATCCATGATCTGAAAAGGAAGTTGTTGCGTACGTACTTAGATTTAGATTAAGCATAAGCAAGTGTAACGCTTCTATATTGAATAAAGATTTTTGACTTTGACTTTAATTATGGTTTTGTGTAAAAATTACGATGATTATTGAAGATGTCGAAAAAAAAACTTTTAAAAACACTACAGGCACAATAGAGTATATATATAATGCGATAAAAATATTCTTCTAGACCCTTATACTATCCAAACCCGGGACGAGTAGATATTGTTATAAAGCTCAAATCAGACTTTATGTAACTTTTGTGTTTATAATTCATCTCGTGCTTAACGGTGAAGGAAAACATCGTAAGGAAACCTACATGTGTCTAATTTCATTGAAATTCTGCCACATGTGTAATCTACCAACCCGCATTGGAGCAGCGTGGTGGAATAAGCTCCAAACCTTCTCCTCAAAAAGGGAGAGGAGGCCTTAGCCCAGCAGTGGGACATTAACAGGCTGTCACTGTTACTGTACTGTTACTGTCAAATCAGACTGCTAGATATATTAACGCAAACAGAATATTAATCATTATATGATTGTATAGATTTTACACGTAATGTAGTAATCAGTACAAAAAGTACAAAGTAATTAGTACCGTCTTGCCCACTAGCTATTCGACTTAAAAGTTATTTAACAACTAAACATCAATACTGCGTTCAACCATGTTCCGGTTTGAAAGTTGATTTAGTATAAATAAACACAGGAAATAACGTCAATGATTCATACTTTTTGGAGCCGGTTGGCGTGGTTTGTAGATACTTGCTTTCCATGCCGAAGGTGGGTTCAATTCCCACCCAGGACAAACATTTGTGTGCATGAACATGTCTGTTTATCCTGAGTCTGGGTGTAATTATCTATATAAGTATGTATTTACAAAAGAATTGTAGTATATGTAGTATATCAGTTGTCCGGTTTTCATAGTACAAGCTCTGCTTAATTTGGGATCAAATCGCCGTGTGTGAATAATGTCCCAGGATATTATTATTATACTTTTAACGTGCTAATTTCTATTGAATGCATGAAAGAAAAGATTATACGAAACATACTTGATATAATAAAGAGATAAAATAAAAACTGACTGATTGGGGAGACAAAACAACTGCACAGGACATATTATAGTGCAAGTATGTGCGCAAACACAAGTGCACTCGCTAAGCCCTCACTCTCATAATCCAATGGGATTGCAAATCCGACACCACTTACACCACCATCGCCTTCTGGCGTCAAACAACAGTAGTTAGCATTGTTGTGTTCCGGTTTGAAGGGTGAACCAGAATAACTACAGCACAAGGGACATAACATCTCCGTTTCCAAGGTTGGTGGCGCATTGGTTATCTAAGGAATGGTTAATATTTAATTTCATCAATATTTAATGTTTGCTGACATAACATAAAAAATGAATAAATAATTAATTAAAACCGTTGTTGCAGATCTTAATATTGTGGAAGAAACTATTCAGCCGTTAAAAAGAAGAAAAAAAAAACAGAAAAATGTGTGAAAATATAGAAAACCTGTAAGTATAATCTTGGATTCTTTCTTTAGTTAACATTTCCACAAACGCAAAATCAAAATACTTTATTCAACATAGAAGCATTACACTTACTTATTGATAGTCAAATTAAAAACTACCACAAAAAAACTAATCAAAAATACACAAAAAACCAATATCATTACGTCACGGAATCTAAGGCTTCAACCGGTTCGTAATGTAGATTCTAACAATAAGAACCGGCAATCAGAGCCCATTTTAATTAAAAATCCAATGCCCCAATCATAAGAATGCAAATTTTAATTGATGATCGTAGGCTTAAGCCAGGGCAAGCACCATTGAATTTTTATGTACTTAATTTGTGATTATAATTCATCTCATGCTTGACGGTGAAGGAAGACATCGTGAGGAAACCTGCATGTGTCTAATTTCACTGAAATTCTGCCACATGTGTATTCTAGCAACCCGCATTGGAGCAGCATGGTGGAATAAGTTCCTAACCTTCTCATCAAAAATAGAGAGGAGGCCTTAGCCCAGTAGTGGGACATTCACAGGCTGTTAGAGTTTACAGTAAACCAATAAGACATGGAGACACACACACATGCATACACGTAAATATACACACGCACATGCACTTACATACTACAAAAAGTTTATTTTATTTTTGTTATTCATTATACTTTAAACATAAATCCTTAATATTTTAGTGTACCGTGTAACAACCAAAGTAAAAATGAATGATTACCGAAATTCCACCTAATTAGTCAAGCACAGAGAAATATGATTCACAAATTATAAATGAGCCAGTATAAATATTCATATAATATATAATATTACATTTATTTTATTATATTTTCTCAATCAAATTTATCATTTAACTGATAAAATATAACAAAATAATATTTACATCAGGCTATAAAGGACAACGTTATTGTAACTCTCTCCCTAAATAAAAAAAAATCATATACCAATCAATCCTAATTTATTTACTATTTACACGTTTACAAATTATAAGCCATAATTGTAATATATTTTGTTGTAAATATTTTTCAAAATTTCACGCAAAGCATTAATGATTTAGGAAAAACATGGAATGCCTTAACGGCAACGACCCAACGCAGCCCAATTTCAATGATCTCAATGATCCAATGAACCAAAATAATCAAGAGGAAAAGATAGCTGATTATTTTCAAGATTCCGTTATCCTAGTCACCGGTGGCACAGGTTTTGTTGGAAAGGCATTGCTGGAGAAACTCCTCAGGAGCTGTCCTGGAATCGACACTATATACGTTTTAATGAGGCCTAAGAGGGGTCTTTCTGTGGAACAAAGGTATAAGGAACTTTTGAAGAATCAGGTATGTTCAGCTCAATTTGTTAAGGAAGGGAGGGGAGGTCTTACATTTTTTTAATTATATTTTTCCAGCATACTAGTAAGTAAATGATTTCAAATCAATTGTTACAAAATATTGAATGATTTATTTTTTATATTTAAATATAATATTTAAATTATCCTTTCACAAGCATAAAAGTTGATTAATAATAAAAAATCTACTGATTCATGTGATGATTGAACATCATTCTGTCATTCGTCATCGTCGTCAAAAAATGAGCCGAAATGTTCAACAGGTTTTCGACCGCATCCGGGCAAGGTGGCCTGAACGCTTGAGCAAGTTATATCCAATAACCGGTGATGTATCGGCTCCTAACTTGGGAGTAAGTGCTGAGCAGCAACTGCTACTCAAGCGCTGTCACACCGTGTTCCACTCGGCAGCAACAGTGAAGTTCACTGAGCCTTTGCACGCAGCTGCTGGACTAAATGTTCAAGGAACATCTACTCTGCTAAAGTTGGCGGGAGATATGCCTGTTCTTAAGGTAATGGAAAACGCTGGTCTCAAATGAAGGCTGACTGCTTTTGGTTTTAATTTTAAATCTCTTTCCAATTATTTTTTTTAATATCCAACCAGCAATAAAGTTTTATATTTCATTCTTACTATTATGTTGTCTTATGTTGACTGTAAATGTAGTTTTAAGAGATATATTGAAATAACTCGTCCCTTAACCTCCTCGTGGAGGCACTAAGAGATTCAAAAGTGTACAAATATGAACTGGTAATGAGAAATAAGTTGTTTATTATGATAAATCTTCGCAGGCTCTAGTACATGTTTCAACAGCCTACAGCAATGCCCCTAGGAGTCACATAGAAGAAAGAGTATATCCGCCGCCTTACGATCCAGAGAGTATTGTCAGATGCACAAAAATGCTGCCAGCGGCTACTTTGGATATAATTGCTGAATCTTTACAGGTAATAAAAAAATACCAATAAATGTGACAATGCTGCAAGTCTAAGTTGTCCAATTAAGGATGAGGCTTAGGTGCCTGTTTCACTATGCTAAGGGTTGTCTGGTGATTTAATTGGACATGGCTTTACACGTTCTGCCAAATAAAAAAAAATTAAAGTAGGTACATGGCCATTTAAAGCCAGTGAAAGTCTAAATAATTAGTGAAAAGTAAGTAAGAAGAATTCCAGACAAGGTCGTATAATGTTTGAAAATTTTTAAAGGCTTTTATTTTTACTCTAAATTAGTAAACAAGGAAACGCTTTAACGGTTGAGCGATTCATCTTACAAATAAACTGATAGAACTAGTTCGAATATCGGTGTGTCCTTCGCGACGGAAAAGAATACAAAAAAAGTACTAGAAATATCAAAATATGGTGTTTTTTTTAATATAATAAGTATTGGAACGTGCACATGCTATTCCATAAAAGGAAATGAGACATTAACACTGGGAACACTTACTCTATACTTATCTGTATATGTTACATTGATAATTACTTTATCTCTTCTTAGGGTGACCACCCCAACCCTTACACATTGACAAAAGCTCTCGCGGAGTCAATTGTGTACAGCCATACGGAACTACCAGTTTGCATTGTTCGACCATCTATTGGTAAGTACATATTTGAAAACATTTTTATTTCATTTATTTAATATATAAATAAGATAAGAGGAATAGGAAACAATCAAATAAAAAGGAAAATAAAAAATGGAGCGCAAAGGCGGTCTTATCGCTTATAGCGATCTCTCACAGATAACCTTTGGTGAAAGAATTTTTGTAAGAAAACAGTTAAGTGCATTTACATATAAAAAGGAGATACTAAATATTTAACAAAGTTCATATATCTACATCCCACTAAACACATATAATAACATATACAACACACACATATATATTATAAATAATTATAGGGTATAAAATTATATATAGATAATTATAAACTACATACTGTTTCATACATACATACATCATACATCATACATACACACATACCTTACTTGGATATAGACAAATAATAACTTTTCAAGCGATATTTAAAAATGCTCAATGAATTCGACTGCCGAATATCTGTGTGTAGTTTATTCCATTAATAATTTTTCCGTTAAGTCTGCAATAAAATCTGTCATAAAGTAATATCGCTTTTCGCTTCGCTTACATTACATACGTTCGCGTTCGCTTACGTGCTCGATTGGTAGATTCACTTAACAAAATTCCCTTAGTTAGCTTGAAATTTTCGAGCTCTATTTTTCACTGGTATACAAATAGATAGGACAGGATAAAAAAGGTAGAGCGAGGGAACTACTTCCTTATAACCTATACCTACTTGTCCAGTATTTTAAGGTACCTTAACTACTCTCGTCGACTATCCTGTGTCCTGCATCCAAACGTTCATTGTTCATAAGGACTTATGTTCTTAGTTCTAAATGAAAATTCAAGCACTTCATGCGCTTTAAAATATCTTCATTCAACTGCATTATGGTATCTATATCTAATCACTGTTAAGAAGCAAGATCATGTACAAACTGCTCGTCAACTGATCTCGATGTGCACTAGTTTATACGTGAGTTGTTTCTCGGTAGATGTGAATATGCCTTAATACTTTACCATGACGTCCACAGCTTACAGCTTAATTAAATCAACTAGGATCAATAATTAAAAACATCCAATTACAATAATTGTCTTCGTCAGCTTTGAATTATTGAGTGAAAAAAATCAAAGGTATAATGACATTATGAGGAATAACCAGCGATTAACTTTGAAATGTCATGCCCGTGTTTACGTCTGTGTCCACCCGCCCACCTTACCCACCAGGATACTTACCTAACACTGAATGTCGCTTTTAACCTAATTACCCTTATTTAAATCGTTGGTGCTCATTTTATTTACGACTGGATACGGAAGTAAAGTAGGAATTTTGCATTTGGTGGTAGCGCTTGGTGCAAGCCCGTGTATGTAGGTACCATCCACTCAAATTTTATCGCCTAACAGCAACATCTTAGTTCCCAGTTAGAGAATGTAAGGAATGATTACAATTTCTTGCAACATCCATCAGGTTGGCTCATTTGGCCGTCTATTTTATTTAAAAAATCATGAAATAGATTTGCACAGAAGAATGACTCAGTGACTTTTTCGCGAGACAGTCTTCGTTATCAAACATACCCGTAAAACAATTGCACGGTAGGATATCTCACGCAGGGACAAACAAAAACCTTGATATTTTACACCGACGACAGCAAAGGCGTTTTGAAGAGGACACACATGATAAATGGTATATTGCACTAAAATCTAAAAATGACAATTCTAAAAAGCGATGACACGATTATGGACAGATTGGCCGAAATCCATTCTAGAAATGCAGGATAAAACTTTTCTTTTGAGACGACACAATAAGTCCTTTTTATTTTTTCTTTCATATCGTTTATTTTTAATCTGTCCAAACCAAAAATATATAATATGTAGACATTACCTCAACAGAGCTGTTATTTATAGATGTTAAGTTATATTCTGATATTAATAAAAATTGTACCAACGTCTAGGAAAGTTTTATTATGTACGTCGTTGTCCCTTAAAAATTCATTGTGTATTGATTTTTCCATTCGCCACACTTGTCCGTTCTCATAAGTCATTAGACACAATACAGATAATATAACCAAACCGCTCACACACATACATTTAAGCGTACTTAAGACCGCGTATTTTTTTTTAATGCTTCTGGAAAAATCTTTGACCATGGAATGGTATGATTGGAATAGCTAGTATTTTAAGTCACGTGTTCGAGAATATTCTGCATACAATTTTAGTGAATTATTGAGCTAATAATTTATTTATACTTGTAAAATTATTTGCACTGACAACGCCCAGCCAAAACGACTGTCTAGAAAGCTAAAATTTAGAATATGGGTTTATTGTATAACGTAATCAACCTCTAAGAATAGATTTTTGGAAAATTTTTACTTGAAACGAAAGGTGTAACTTTGTATTGTATTACCCGTACGAATACGTGCAGCTAGTTTTTAATGAAATTCATGATAATTGGAATTTGTCGAAACGCTAATATATGATATATGTTTTCTTCAAATAAGTACGGTCTTTGGGATCCTGAGTTTCAGGCTAACGCTAAAATTACTCTTCAGCCAATTTGGAAATACCTATTTCAATCAGTGATCAGTGGATCACTCTCACGCAACGAAAGAGATAATATTAATACAGTCACGAACGACAAAAAACAAAAAAACATGGGATACAATTTTATTCTTGTTGTTATTAAACAGAAAATAATCGCTGCAATTTTTTTTCCCGTTGATATTTGCTATTCTGTAAGAATAAACTCGAGGTTCGCCGCAGAAAACTGTCGAAGAAAGTGACAGGTGACATTACCCATAATAGTCATAACATTTCAAGAATTTGTTGTCAACATTTCACGGGTGATAATGAAGTGAGTTATTACAGAATACCACTGCTATTGAGTTATAACATTTTATAGCATTTATATAACATTTATCCAGTAACAGCCAGTGAATGTCCTACTGCTGGGCTAAGGGCTCCTCTCCCTTTTTGAGGAGAAGGTTTTGGAGCTTATTCCACCACGCTGCTCCAATGCGGGTCGGTGGAATACACATGTGGCTGAATTTCAGCGAAATTAGACACATGAAGGTTTCCTCACAATGTTTTAATCGCTAGATGGATTTGAATGAAATTACCATTTAAACCGAAACACAAGAATGATAAATCTTGCTGTTTAGAGATAGAATATCTGATGATACCCAGCGCTTGCTCAAAGCCCTACCACTAAGTAAATTTGATCTCGCCGACTGTTATGTTTTTTTCGCTATCTATTTGTAATAACTCCAGTAATGTATTAATTTTCAAAATACATATATTCAATTACTTTACGATAGAAAATACGTTCACACAATGACAATTTCGAAGTCACATATCATGTAGTACCTATTGTGGGGCTAAAATATAGTTCCACATAAAAAATTCAGCCACGTGTAGGCTCACTAATGAATTGTAAAAAGTTTAATTTGTAATATAAATTCTACTACTAAACTATTTAACTTCGATTAATGATTTCTGAGCAACAAGGACGAGTGATGTTGTGTTACTCGATCATTGATTTTCTCTCTCTGTCTCTCGTTTTAATTAACTTGTATGGGTCATATAGCAAACGTCCAGGGCGTGAGATTATACAGCTGTTTTTTTTTAAATTTCCAAACCAGAAAATTTGTTCCCGTTGCCGAAATTTATATGGAGTTATTATACAAACGAAAAATAAAATGAACAAAATAGTAGACTATAGATTCATTTCTATTCTCAAAATGTATTTAATGTTTCCTTTTAGTCGTGACCATTATCTTTGTTTACTTCGCTTCATTTTTTTTTTGATTTTTATTGGTTTCGCTCGCGTTGATGTGAAGGGGTCAGGTACCCCATATCATTTCCTGTATTTCTGGCAACGTGTATGCAAAATATCATGATGATCGATTGAGTATTTCAGACGTAACCGAACAAATAAAAGTAATTCATTTCCGCATTTGAAACATTAGTTAGAATAATTATGTCCTGATCGATTTCGACCTCGGTAACTGTTTCCAAAGGACGCGCGTACAGAAATTAAGCTAATCTATAATCATGGGCGTGACCAGGGGTAGCTATGGCCTCACTAAGTAGTACCTTACATGAATAAAACTATAATAATACTTAGATGAGGAGGAGGTTACAGAGGTCCTGGACTATCTCTATAATAAAAACCTGACTTTTTTAGTTTAGTCATGTATAGATTTCAGTAAAGACACAGTATATAAAACTCTTAAATAAATTAAATTATAATAATAGATTCACCTGCATATTTTTTATTAAATCAATCCCATAGTGACATGGACAATATAAGGATTGGATTTTAACTTTTACAATAAGAATGACATGCTTCCACTGCTGAACCGTCTTGGTAAGCACGAGTAGAATAAGAGTCTGCACAAAATGTTTATATTGAAGGAATATGCTGATAAATGTTTGTTTTTTTGGTGTCAGAAACTTTCTTTGGCGTACGTAGAATCACAATTACATGGATGGTTTAGGAATACAGAGACTAACATTTAACTTTACTTATATAAATAATATATATTCCTCAAATTATTCTCAAAGAATATATGTTTAACTACTTTTTAATAAAATTATTACAGTCCTGCAAAATCTCTGTCAAAATGGACTTTTCACTCAAATTCAAATCATATATTATTACCAATCATTTATTATATATATTATAGCCTATTCCAACCACAAGAGAAGAGTAAACCCAAATAAACAACTTTGGCACCGATATCATTGGTCACCGATATCAATTGACGCGATATAATTGGTCGAAATCTTGAATAATCTATGATATTCACTGTGGATTCGCAAAAAATGGCGTTCACAATATCCGCGAAGTTGTAATCGGATCACTACAATGTTGTTATAGGAGACTTTAATGCTAAAGTGGGAGTACAAGATAGCGGTGAATCGAAAGTCGGACCTTACGGCTTGGGCTGCAGAAATCACAGGGGGCAAATGCTGGTAAACTTTTTCGAAGCGCAGGGGCTTTTTTTGATGAATTCTTTCTTTCAAAAAAAGCCTCAGAGGAGGTGGACCTGGCGAAGCCCCGATAACGTGACAAGGAACGAGATAGACTTTATTATTTCGAATAAAAGGCACATATTTAGAGATGTTTCAGTGATCAACAGGTTTAATACCGGAAGTGATCACCGCTTGGTTCGAGGCACTCTAAATATCAACTTAAAAGCCGAAAGATCGAGAATAATGAGGTCTACTCTCCGACCTACCATGCTCCAAGCTGCTCAAGGCTCCGAAAAGTTCCAAATGGAACTTCAAAATCAATTCACCGCGTTGGAAACCATAAGCAGCATTGATGAGAGAACCGACACGCTGGTCAAAATACTGCAAAACACATCCCGCAAGTGTTTTCCGCCACAGAGAAGAGACAACGCACCAAAACTCTCTGCTGAGACACTCGAGCTCATGAGAAAACGACGAGAACTACCATCGTTTTTGTCAGATAAGGCCTTAAACCGAACAATAAAAACGCTGACGCGACGCGATCTCCGACGCTCCAATACCCGTGCCATCAAGGCTGCGATTGAGCAAAATCGGGGATCGAAAGTGTTCGCTCGCAAGTTTGGGAGGCCGCGTCTGACAAAACTTAAAACTGAAAATGGTGGGGTCGTTACCTCTAGGCCTGAGATTATCGGAGAAGTAGAGAGGTTTTATGGGCAGTTGTTCTCTTCAAGATCGGATAAACCCGTGGGAATCAGTATTGAAGACCAGCGCGCCCCTCTTATGCGCCATTACTCCGAGGAGCTCCCGGTCGTTGACCAAGGAGAGATTAGGGCGGCTCTAGAACAGCTTAAAAACAACAAAGCTCCGGGAGATGACGGAATCACAACAGAGTTGCTTAAGGCAGGCGGGACTCCGGTCCTGAAAGAGCTAGCAAGCCTCTTTAATTCCGTCATCCAACATGGCAAGACCCCGGAAACGTGGAGCGGGAGTGAGGTGGTACTGTTTTTCAAGAAAGGTGATAAAACCCTCTTGAAAAACTACAGACCAATCTCCCTCCTGAGTCACGTGTATAAGCTGTTCTCAAGAGTCGTCACGAACCGTCTCGCCAGACGACTTGACGAGTTCCAGCCCCCAGAGCAAGCCGGCTTTCGATCAGGCTACAGCACCGTGGACCACATCCATACCGTTCGGCAGATTGTGCAGAAGACCGAAGAGTACAATCAGCCGCTGTGTATGGCATTTGTGGACTACGAGAAAGCCTTCGACTCCATCGAAACCTGGGCAGTGCTCGACTCATTGCAGAGATGTCATATCGATTGGAGATATATCGAGGTACTGAGATGTCTGTACAACGCCGCTACAATGACTGTCCACATCCAGGACTGTAAGACGAAGGCGATCCAACTGCGCAGAGGGGTGAGACAGGGGGATGTAATATCCCCGAAACTGTTCACCAACGCGTTGGAAGACGTTTTCAAAACGCTGGATTGGACTATGTATGGAGTCAATGTAAACGGCGAGTACATCTCACACCTTCGATTTGCCGACGATATCGTCATCATAGCAGAGTCGCTGGAACAACTCACCGAAATGCTGCGTAGCCTAGGCGAGTCTTCCCGGTGTGTCGGTCTCGGTATGAACTTGGACAAGACCAAGGTCATGTTCAATAGGCATGTCGTGCCGGGACCGATATACGTCGAGGGGAAACCTCTCGAAGTTGTTAGTGAATATACCTACCTAGGACAGATAATACAAGTCGGTAGGAACAACTTCGAGAAGGAAGCCGATCGAAGAATTCGCTTGAGATGGGCAGCATTTGGCAACCTTCGTCAAGTCCTCAAGTCGTCTATACCGCAATGTTTGAAGACGAAAGTCTTCAACCAATGCGTCTTACCTGCCATGACATACGGTGCCGAAACGTGGACACTAACTGCGGGACTAGTCCACAAATTCAAAGTCGCTCAGCGTGCTATGGAGCGAGCTATGCTCGGAGTATCTTTGAAGGATAAGATCAGAAATGAGATTATCCGGAAAAGAACCGGAGTCACCGACATAGCTTGCAAAATTAGCAGGCTGAAGTGGCAGTGGGCTGGTCACGTATGTCGTAGGACCGATGGCCGTTGGAGCAGACGAGTCCTAGAGTGGAGACCGCGAATCGGCAAGCGCAGCGTAGGGCGCCCTCCAGCCAGGTGGACCGACGACCTTAAGAAGGTGGCGGGCACCAACTGGATGCGGAAGGCGGAGGACAGGGAGCTTTGGCGCACCTTGGGAGAGGCCTATGTTCAGCAGTGGACAACGATTGGCTGTTGATTGTAATCGGAACTTCGAAAGGCAAATCAATGTGGTTATAACTGGAACTGTTTATAGTGCGTAATAAAGCAGAAGAATTAGAAAATCGCATGAAATTTGTAAATCTACGATTTGTTTACATTTATATAAATATACTGCACTCGCCCGAGGTGTCCTGCAAGCATTTTAATGCAGGGTTGTCTGGAAGAGATCACTACTTCGGTGATAAGACCCTTGGATGCTATTATTTTATATTCAGTCTTTTTTATCTTTTATAGTATATTTCTTTGTTTGAGTGTGCAATAAACATATTTATTAGTATACTATTTTCTTTTTTCTTTTCAGTGACTGCAGCTTTCCAGGAGCCGTTCCCCGGATGGATTGATAACGTGTACGGCGTGACAGGTAAGACGATTACTAAGAATAGTATAACAATCACGAATTGTCCCACCGCTGGTAAATATATTACATTTGTTGGCGGATAATCCTGTATCCGAATTTCTCCTTACATTTGCAAGTATCCTTAAATTATTTTCTCAACCACCGAACATGAGATATCTGATATTTGTGATGACAAAATCATATTGAAGTGCGCATACGCAAGTTTAAAGTTAATTATAATATCAATGTAATTTTAAGGTATAATCATGGAAATTTCTCGAGGTACCTACCGCTCTGGGTACTGCCGGGAAAGATATGTGGTGGATCTTGTACCGGTTGATATGGTGGTCAATAGCTGCATATTAGCTGCTTGGAGACAAGGTTCTAAAAAGTAAGTGTAATATGTTTTTTTAATTTTTTTCTTCACAAGTTAAACTAAAATTCAACTATATTTTGATTTTTACTAAAGTAGAGTATATTATATAAGAATATACTGAAAACTCGCCTCAGCAGTGCCATTCTATAAGACCTCACTTCATTATTCACCTCACAACACGACAACCTACTTATGGTGATATACTATTTTGGTGCGTGTCGCATAATCGCTTTTTGACATTTCACGACCGTTATCTGCGATGAGTCTCGTGTTTGTTCTCACAAAATAGCCCTCGATCATGAAATGTCAAAAATTGATATGTGATATTGACTATAATAATTATAACGTTTCAAGGAAAAACGCATCAAAATAGCACCATAAATCGGTATCATCACGATACGAAGTGATAGAATATACACGAATAGGTACGAAGTGGGTTCTTTCGAAATAGCCCTAAATGTTAGTAAAAGTAAAGTATCAGCCTGTGAATGTAACACTACAGGGCTAATTTTCCACTCCCTTTGGGAAGACGCAATGCTCCAATGCGGAGTAGTGGATGCAGGCAGTTAATTATACACATGCAGATTTCTTCTTCGATATTTTCCTTCGCAACCAAATTTTTATGATAATAAAAAAAACGTTTTTTTATTAATTCGCGTTATGTATTAAAAGACCCAATTTTCATCGTTTTTTTTTCAGACCAGGTCGTTGCCCTGTTTATAACGTTACATCCGGATCAATCAACCCTTTACAATGGGGTTATTTCACTAGTCTTTGCGTTAAATGGGCGAGAGAGAACCCTACAAAGTAAGTAAATAATAGTTATACTTTATTTAGCGGCTACTCACTCAGTTTATAATTATTTAGGATTACATATAAATTATTATTTAATAGTATAAAAATATCAACCTACAAAATCATATTTAGCTTATTTACACTACACATCCGTGTTGAGGTCACAGAAACAGGTATAAAAGGACAAAATTTCAACTGTATTTTTCCAGAGGATTTATAAAAAAAATTAAATTTCCTTGGATTCACAAAATCCTAAGGAAAAAGATTCAGAGCTAAAAGTTAATAGCTTAGGAACCGCTACCATAGACAATACATAAAGAAAATGCTACACTCACCTGTTTATTTTATTTTGTAAATCTAATATGTATTTTTTTTTAATAAAAATAATCATGGATTTGGTTTTAATAAAAACTATTCATATAATATATCATATAACTATCCATATCTTATATTATAGATGTAAATATAGTAATAATTGTTTTTATTTTATAGATATGTCATGTGGTACCCAAACTTCTCCTTTACTGAGTCAAGATTCATGAACACGTTCTGGGAAATAACTTGTCATTTTCTGCCAGCGTTTCTTTATGACTTATTATTAAGAGCCCAAGGAAGAAAAGCTATGTGAGTATATTATTGAAAATAGCTTTGTAAAAACGAATTTGTTTAAATACATATTTATTTAACATTAAATAGTTATAACTAATACGGCATTCCAAAGTTACTAGATTGTTTTTTTTTTCATTTTGCTGTACAAGGTATTGCTGTTTCGCGCTAGAATAAATAATTAATGAATGGTGCTTACTCCGATTTAGCTTGCACTCCTGATTTATCAATTAAATATTAAACTACCACTAGTTTAATAGCTTCTATGTTAAAGCGACACAAATTAGTATATTTCGAGTGATTGTCTTGCAATTGAACAAGCGTTGATAGCAAACTCTCTATACATTTCATATGAATCCTATACCTTTCTTATTTAGCATGATGAAACTGGCACGTCGATTCAAAATGGCGGCTGCGACTGGTGAATATTTCGCTAATAATGAATGGCAGTTTGGAGTATCAGAACTAACCGCGTTGCACAATGAAGCTAGTGTCGCGAGCGATTCGAACACATTCGCTCATTGGCCAGGACAGTTCAACTGGGAGTCTTACATCGGCTCTTATATGCTAGGAATCAGAAGATTTATTTTGAAAGACGGCACTGAATCACTACCACAAGCGAGAAGTAAATTGAAAAGGTAATTTGATTATTTACTGATGATGACAACCTGAATGGTATCAGGTGTGGTAACTATTCCAAACGGGTAATACCCAAATGTCCACGAACACTTGGGCAATATAATATATATTGCTTAAATAATTGTTAAATCTTTAAGCGAATCTTTTAATTTTATTTTATATATACCCTTGATAAATTAGTTCTACTATATTTAATTATTCTTTTTATATTTCCAGATTGTATTGGGTACACAGATTAGTTCAAGTTGCAACAGGTTACTATATTTTCAGGTTTCTTGCTGGACGTCTTCGATAAAATTATTTCTACAATAAATAAAAAAAGATAACTTAAAATAATAATTATAAGAAATGAAACATGGTTATTGCACACATATTCAATTTATTGGTTAAATCGAATAAAAATTCTATCAGATTTGGATTACATAGTATTTAAACAGACTATTAATAACGGCGCCTCAGAATTGTTACTATAAATTAATTGTCGTAACACAGATTATAAAAGTAAGATTATAATGGATAAGAACATGAACAGAAAGACACGTGGGTAACTGTATATTGGGAACATGAGGTTTCCAAAATAACAGTGTTGGGGAAAATTATATTTTATGGAAATAATGCAGTGGCCAATGATTTTTTTAAGCAAATAATTAGCCCTATAATTGTTCGCACCAATTTTAGGCAAAAGTGTTGAGAAATAACTAAATTATACGCCCAGTTAGTCACTGAGTTAATTTTTGTATCCAGGAGATGAAATGGTCGTAATAAAAGAAATAAAACTTTCTAGTCTATAATATTATGTACATACTTGTACATAACAATATGTTATACAGTTGATTTCGATAGATTTGTTTAATAGTAAACCGGAAAACTAGATAAGTATAACTTTTAAATCAGACCAGACGTACTTTTACATTAATTTAAATAAAAACAAACATTTCGAAATGATTCATTGACAACTGAGGATCAATCTTCCAATATTGTCGAAAATAACCATACAAAACGAATTCAAAGAGCTTAACTTAAGTAAATGTTATAAGCTAATTAATTAGGACAACATTGTAAATTAAAACTTTATAATATTCATGAAGCTGCTGGGATATTTTTCCCTTTATACAGCGATATGAACTTAACCAAATTTTACTTTAAGATAAATTTGTGGAAAATGGTATACTAATTTCTAATAAATTAAATAATCATATTTGTATCGGCAGTATAAATTTAGTTTGAGGCTAAAATAGTCTATTATACGGGTTAATATAAATAAAGGGAGCAACACTAATTAGTATGCAAAAATGAGTGAATTATGTAGTTTATGAAGAATTGTATTAAGCATAATTTTAAACGAACTAATATTATTCACATTAAGTTTAATATTCGAGTTGTATAAGTACTATAGGAAAGCAAATCGTAATCGTGCTATTTGTAATTTCTTATAATAATTATTATAACTAGTACTTAAATCTAGAATATCTTAAATCTAAATGGTGAATTAATTAGGTAAGCATAAAGTGTAGTAACCAGTAAATATGAAGTTTTATTTCGATACCTGATGATGTCCTTGCCCACATATTATAATATAGCATTTAAATAAAAAAGACATACACACATTTGTATAAATTAACATTATGTTATCACATGTATTGAATATACTCGACATGTATAGCGCCATCTTATTTATTTCTACATATAGATTTCGTTAGTCTATGACAAGTCTTGTGACAATTTTTAAATTGTGGCAACTGAAGTTTTATCTGTCAAAAATTTTTCCGAATTTACGGAATGCGGAGTGAGTTCCGTAATTATACACTTTATAATTAATTGTAAAAAAAAAACTTTAATTACAATGTCAGAAAATAAGGATGTTCCGCAAAGTGACGTGGATCCCGAGCTCGATGATTTAATGGAGAGTAAGTGTTATTATTTTAAATTACAGTAACCTATATTCGGGTTACACAACAATCCCTATAAATTTCCTCCTTTAACTATTTAGGTATTATTAAAATAAAGATTATTGTATTTGTACGAGACGAGATAATTATCTATATTTATCTTTCTTTATTTTAAATTTAAATATAATAATTAGAAATTATAAATTATTCACATTTTAAATAAAAAATAAGGCACACGATTGAGTTGGTTTTTAATTACTTATTGACTTATAACCTTTGTACCTATCGCTCTTCCGTTTATTTTTTTTTACATAAAAAGTAGCATAAATAATTGATCCATAAACTATTGAAATATATATATATGGTTACATTGCTATTATAAGGAAGAATAAGCCAAAAAACAGATTTGCGTATTTGTTATGTTAGTAGGGACATTAAAAAATTAAGAAAACACTTTCTCAACATCCAATTGACAGTTACATTTTCATTTGATAATTAGTGTTATATAAATTTTAAATTAAATGTATATAAGTCTACAATATACTTTAATACATTGATACACTCAAAAGAATAATTTGTTTCAAATATAATAAATATTTGGTTTTATATTCAAAGCAGAATAAACCTTATAATTATTGAACAGTAGAACACAAAATTCCATAATTTAATGTTATAATATATTATCTTTTTTATTGTTTATTTATGGTTAATCCATGTATTATAAAGCCAAAAACTTGGTTATAGTAATTTCAGGGACTAACAGTCTCAATGAATGAATCCAAAAGTCCATTATATGAATAACATATTTTTTGTTGACTGTATAACTAGTTGCTGTGACCCTTAGAAGAACTATATACTTCAACCAATATGTTGGAGCACTTTCAGTCTTACATAAAATAATACTTGACAAGTTCGATTTATCTTGACCCAAAGTAATTTAATCCTAATATATATTCACACACAATAAAAAATGTTAAAGCCTAAAGATTAACAACTATATATATAACTATATATATATATATATATATATAGTTTTTATTCATATATATGAAATACAATATCTAAAGAAGGTAAATGGGGTAGCTATCAATTTTGTGATTAGTTTGATGAGGATTCAAAGCAAACTCTAAATTACTTCGTAGCTTGTTTATACTCATTTTATGTCAATTTCATGATTCGTAATTTTTCAATGATGGCTGTTAATTAAGGCGTGCTATAGACAATGGTGGGAATCTTTTCATCATCAGACAAAGCAATAGATGGAGTCTGCGACATATCTTGAATAGGTATCTAAACATATTATAGAGCATTTAAGTGCTCTGAGTGGAAGTACAACTTCTTACGTCACATTTTTTTTTTTTTAATTTATTAAATTGCAAATCAAAAGTATTTGCTGTGCATGCAAACTATAAATTATGAATCAGTATGAACATATCGTTTACAAATACGCACAACATTTACAGGAAAACACTTTCAAACTTCGCCTTACAATTTTTAACTGAAATATTACATTTATTAGACAATTATTAGAATAACATTGATTTTGACAATAATTAAAAGTCATAAAAAAATTTGAGTGATGACAATATCATCTAATAATATTATTATTTTCATTAATTTGCATAATAAATTATTACTATTTGCATTTTTAGTGTGATGTTTAACAAATTAATACATTTTATATATATTTCTTAAAGTATCATTGTGTTCATGTAAAGGTCACTTGATACTATCTTGTTACTTGATATTAAATGGCTGTTATAAATTAGACATATCAGAATAATAAAGAGTTGTTACGACCAAGAAAAATGATTTAACTAAATCCTTTTAGGTGCCTTACAAGACATGACGAAGAAAGTTAACCAGAGCTCTCAACCGGAGGGCAGTGTAGCAGCTCAAAACATGTGGAGTGAAGATTTCATTAAGGAGGCTGCAGCTCAATTTGAGAGCAATATGGCGTCCATCCTTGGAGGCTTTAGTGGTGTACCAGGTCAGACTTTTTTTATGTTTGACTTTTATATATAATGAATATAAATTTCTACATTATATACTTTCATTAAAAAGGTATAAACTACTTAAAAAAGAAAACTGAATGAATAAGACGTAAAAATCACAGATTTGATCCTAAGCCTTTGGGTAATTGTCGCCCCCACTCCAAACACAAGTTTTACTTGTCATTGGAGGGATAAATAGAAATATAAGTAATTCTTTAAAAAAAAAAAGTAAAAAATAAAATTATAGAATTATGGATTAGTGTTTGTAATTATTTATTTACACACACCAATCAAAATACTTTAAACTAGAATGAGTTTGTAATCATAAGAGTATAATTATAATTATTTATTTCCCTATAAATACGGTAAATATATCATTGACAGTTTCGTGCACTGCAACACTAGCGTCTGGTTACTTATTCGTATCCTAGCTGTCTCCTGTGAAAGATTGTTTCTTTGGATTAAATCTAGAATAGTTTTTGAAACCGCTTATCAAAACTTTTTGCAATATTTTTGTTTTAAATAAACAAGTGTATAAATATTTTTTTACTCATATTATATAATCCAGTGTAGCTTCACCGCAATTAATATAATTCCCCATCCTCTGGCTTACCATGTAGATCATGAAGTATTTCTTATATATTTTCAATTAAAAATTTATATGAAAGTTTAAAATTACCTAACATGTATATAAATACATTTATAAATAAAAGCCAAAGTTAGACTTTAAGAAGGACTTTATAGAATATTATTTAAGTATATTTAATTATAATTTAATTTTGATTTTTTTTTTGTTCATATTCTGTACTAATGGTTTCTTTTTTTTCTAGAGGACCAAATCACACAAGAACAGATTGCACAAACTTTTTCAAAAATGGCAGGTAATTTATAAATAATTTACTATATAATACAATCTACTGGTGGTAGGGCTTTGTGCAAGCCCGTCTGGGTAGGTACCACCCACTCATCAGATATTCTACCGCAAAACAGCAATACTTGATATTGTTGTGTTCCGGTTTGAAGGGTGAGTGAGCCAGTGTAATTACAGGCACAAGGGACATAAAATCTTAGTTCCCAAGGTTGGTGGCGCATTGGATATGTAAGCGATGGTTGACATTTCTTACAATGCCAATGTCTAAGAGCGTTGGTGACCACTTACCATCAGGTGGCCCATATGCTCGTCCGCCTTCCTATTCTATAAAAAAAAAAAAAACAATTATATATTATATACTATATATATACAATTTTAAGTAAATGCCAGTTCCGCCAAACAGCAATACTTATTGTTGTGTTCCGGCTAGAAGACCGAGTGATCCAGTGTAACAACAGGGTCGTGATGACCACTTACCATCAGGTGTTTCATCTGCCCATCTACCTAACTATATAATAAACAATGTTAATTTGTTGACATTAGAAGTTAGTTTAGTAAGCCTTTTTGAGACATCCATTGCTGGGGTCAGTTGTTCTCTAATCTGCCCCATACTCAAATGCCGGTTGGTGTATGTGTGAGATATCACTCGCTGGTGGTAGAGCTTTGTGCAAGCTCGTCTGGGTAGGTACCACTCAGTCATAAGATATTCTACCACAAAACAGCAGTACTTAGTATTGTTATGTTCCGGTTTGAAGGGTGATAAGCCAGTGTAATAAGGCAAAAGGGACATAACATCTTAGTTCCCAAGGTTGGTGGCGCATTGGTGATGTAAGCGATAGTTAACATTTCTTACAATGCCAATCTATGCGCGTTGGTGACCACTTACCATCAAGTAGCCCATATGCTAGTCCGCCTTCCTATTCTATAAAAAAAATTGCAAACATTTCAACATAGTCA
Organism: Nymphalis io; assembly: GCF_905147045.1. Taxonomy (NCBI): domain Eukaryota; kingdom Metazoa; phylum Arthropoda; class Insecta; order Lepidoptera; family Nymphalidae; genus Nymphalis; species Nymphalis io. Next base: position 5,068,974 of record NC_065914.1, read on the forward strand.
ACATAGTCTCCTGACTATGTTTTCCTTCGCAATCACTTCATATACTACAAAGGCCCCTGCCGCGTCTGTCTGTCTGTATAGACGCGATAAACTTAAAAACTACTGAACGGATTTTCATACGGTTTTCACCAATGGACGCAGTAATTCAAGAGGAAGGCTTAGGTGCATAATTTATTAATGATTTATATAAATTTGCTGAAATATGACGATGAATATTAAAAATGGCGGAAAAAATCATGTCGATTGGGAGCTTTACTGGCGTGCGTCTCGTAAAACAATAGAGTTATATGTATAATATTACGTTTTATATAGACCCCTTATTCCCCCTTTGCGAAGCCGGCACGGGTAGCCAGTATCATACAGATATTCCTTATAAATTATTATATAATTTTAATATTTGAAATTTAAAGTACGAGTAGGCAAATTATTACAATTAATTTGGTTGTAATAAAACGAGTTATATATAAAAAGTAGTATATAAAAACGAATAATGTATATATATATATATGTATATATTGAAATTACAGAAGCGGCCGCACGAGTATTGAATCCTACGACTGAAGGTGGTCAGAACGAACCCGCACCAAGTGATCCAGTCGTTCAGGAGAAAATTGACGAAGTAAGTATTACAATAAACAATACGTATCGATAAACAGTGCCTAGTGCGAGTTTTTTTGCTTATTCGATAGCGTTGACGTTAATTGCGATTCGAATGGAATGCCGATTCTTGTCTTCACTTGATAGCGCTGTTTTCATTCCATACGACTCGTGGAAAATGTTTTATATGACGATAAGTGTGGCGCCTCATCGATTGAGAATATTAATGTTTAGACGAGAGTAATAGCATAGTTCTTTTTTTTTGTTACATTACATTTAAATTATAAATACCGATGGTAAGAACGCGTGAATCTTAACCGATGATCGTGGATTCAAACCTGAGCAAACACCACTGAATTTTCATGTGCTTAATTTGTGATTATAATTCATCTCGTGCTATACGGTGAAGGAAAACATCGTGAGGAAACCTGCATGTGTCTAATTTCACTGAAATTCTTCCACATGTGTACTCCACCAACTCGCATTGGATCAATTGTGGTGGAATAAGCTCCATACCTTCTCCTTTAAAAAGGAAGAGGAGGCCTTAGCCCAGCAGTAGGACATTCACAGGCTTTTACTGTTAAATTATAATATAAGGTGAAATTATTTAATGTGAAAGTTTTTATATATCGCAGAGATGTAATCGAAACGACTTGTAATATTGTCTCAATAATTTTAAGGTATCAGCCGCCATATCACAGACATTACAAAACTTGAATACGAACACTGAGACACTGCAGACACCATTCTCCGAACAGGACCTAGCGAACATGTTCAGTAATTTCAATGTCAACGATGGGAATCAGGTAAAAACGGGAATAGTTTATAAAATATTACCTTTGTTTATAGAATTTGATGGGCCGGTTGGTGTAGTTGGAAGGTTGTGGGTTCGATTCCCACCCAAGACAGACATTTGTGTGCATGAACATTTGTTTGTATATTGTTTGTCCTGAGTCTGGGTGTAATTATCTATATAAGTATGTATTTACAAAAGAAAAGTAGTATATGTAGTATATCAGTTGTCTGGTTTCCATAGTACAAGCTCTGCTTAGTTTGAGATCAGATGGCCGTGTGTGAATAGTGAAAGAAAAAACCCTTAATAATTATTACTATATAAAATAATAATGATCCTTAAATAGCGGATGCTTAGGTTATAAAATAAACATATATACCAAATTTGCAAAAAGGTTTGCCTGTCCGTTGATATTTAGTCTGGGCAAAAGATTTTATATGTATAGATTAATTAATTAATAATAATAAATAATTATTAATAATTTAATTTAACTTAATTAATTAATAATAATTAATTATTTAATAATAATATAATTAGAAATTCCTGTCCGTGATTTTAAAGTTACTACCTCCTTTTAAGTTTGTATGGCTATTTGTGAGTTATCAAAAATAAAACATTTTTTTTTTTTAATTTATGACACATTTAATACTAGAAAATAAAAAAATAAAACATTCCAAGCTTTAGTTAATCAATCGTTTTTAGGGCCAGGTAAACGCATTTTTTATAAAATTCTGCAGTGTACACTTGAGTTGCTAAGCAAGCTTCAATTTGTTAGTAAAGCCTATTACTACGTTTCTGATAATATGTGTGACAATAATGCGTGGATTGAATGATTGCTGGATCTCGTGCAGGATGCCAGTGTATGTAATTTATACAAATTTGTATCCTATCTGTAATTACTTACACTCGGTTACCTGGAAGAGATCGCTGTGTAGCGATAAGGTCGCCATAATTGTACATTTATTTAGGCAATATACACGTTTTGTATTTTTCTCTTTGTGGTGTGATGTACAATAAAGTATTAAAGTAAAGTAAAGTAAATTTGTATTTTAGTAAAAGAAAAAAAAAGTAAATACTGAGTTTCTTGCCGGTTCTTCTCGGTAGAATCCACATTCCACACCGGTTGTAGTGCTTGACGATTCATAAGTATTTGCAATAGTCTTTTTGAATAAAGAATGTTTTGATTCGATTTGAAGAACATGTGACAAAGAAAAAGAATTGCAAACAGATGCAAATACAGAATTTGCCATAATCGTCAAAGTTCAGTGGAAACTCGACAAAACTGATTTGACGTTTAATTTTAGTTATATAATATTAATTTAATACATTTCAGGACGCCAACATGTTCGCGCCGTTCATGCAAGGGATGATGCAATCGCTGCTCTCGAAGGAAGTGCTGTATCCGTCGTTGAAGGAACTCCTCGACAAATATCCTGCATGGTTAGCAGAGAACAAGGGAAAGGTCGAACAAAGCGAATATGAAAGGCAAGTCAAGCCTGATACTTAATAAGGTCTGTGCTGTCTATGACCTATGTCAACGGGGACTAATGCTGATTGTCGATTGATGACTTCCCCTCCCCGTAACACCCCGCAATTGATTATCCCCCATGTTACGCATTTCTGTGTATTATTATGGCAAAGACGATAGGAAAACAAATGCAAACAAATGGCTCCTTAGCAGGAACGTAATTAGAATCAGTGTGGGAGCGCTTATAACATTCTTAACTTGTTATAGCAAAATGTTACACACTGTTATTATACGTTATATAACTGATGTGTGGGAGCACCTTTACAGCTAAGCCAAAGAGTGTTCGCTTAAGAAAAATCCTTAGTACGAATGCCCTTCACTCGGCTGAGTCTCGGTACTCGCCAACACAATAATATCTCTCTTGGCTAATCTCCGTTCACCAACGAAAATATCCTATCATCATAATAAGTCTTGTAAAAAAGCCATTGTATTAATATTAGAATTATATTTATTAGATTCGAGAAACAACAGTCTCTGATGCAGAAGGTCTGCGCTGCATTGGAACCGGAGCAGGAGTCAGATCCTGAAGAAGTCAAGATGAAGCGATTCGAGACCGTCCTCAAATTGATGCAACAGGTATATATACATTATATATTACTGACTACATACAGCGATGATTTAGATATATATTGAAAATATTATATTAAAGTGGGTAAGCTGGTTGAAATGAAGTTCATTTACTAGTACTCATTTGCAAATTCTATTTAAAATAATTCATACTTATATAATTGTTTTGCTGACACTACACATAATCACTGTCTGGTAATGTATAACCAATTCCAATCGAAGTAGGAGTATAAAAAAAATGTTTGGTTTTATATATTCAATGTGATTTGCTATTAACTCTGTAATCTATTATCCAATAAAAACAGTTTTTGACTAATATCATTGTATATAAATACTTTAATTTTACTTCCAAAGTTACAATAACAACATCGCTGACATTCAAGACGCCATTTTTCGCGACTCGCGACCAATTATATCGCTTCAATTCAAGTAAAAGTTGTTTAATTGTCTTTAGTCTCCTGTGGTTGGAGTTGTCTATGTTTTCATGAAGCACTAATTTAAAGTAAAGTTTTGAACACACAACAGTTTTATAAATATTATGTGCTGATGGGGTTGTCTCGCATCTGTAGTGCTTCAGGGATGTTTTTTGAAGCGAATGTAGACTGTTTTTATTCATTAATGCGAAAAAGATGTGCATCCTTGGTTCACAGGGTGCGGGCCAACTCCAACAAAATTCTAACCATGATTTCTAACAGACTAGTTTGCATATTTATAAACAGCTGTTGTAAAGTTTCAGCTGGACCAGTGAATTATATAAGTAGTAGATATACGAGTACTAGTGTTTATTTATTTATTTTTTGTAATTTTGTATATGAGTCTTGTTTCTTCAATAAATAAATTATTATTATTATTATAATCTAATCGATAAAAAAATCTTTCAGATCCAGGACCTGGGTCAGCCCCCCACGGAGCTGGTGGGAGACATATCAGTGCCCCCCGAGGGTTTCATGGCACCACCTAATCAAGATTCACAATGTTCAATTATGTAGTCTATAATTAACTCAGTGCTTTTTTGTGATCGTTTTGAATAAAAGCCGTAGTCGTCATCAATAATTTGTTATTGTTTTCGATTATAGTGATCGCATATATATATAAATATTTTACATAATATGTGGTAACCACATAGTCTTAGAGTATTAAAAGTATATAATGTAAATAACATAACTTCCTGCTAACCGTGAGCAGTATGAATTAGTAATTATATGGTAAATATTTTATTCTGAATACGGTACTTGTAGTAATTAGAAGTACCGTCATCAGAAAAAATGTTTATAAGAGTTGTTCGTTATTTGTTTCCATTATATATTGATGAAGAAATAATGTTTTTGGATTAGAACAATGTTTCAAGTGACTTGGTGGTATGGCTTGTAACCAACCCGACTGGGTACGACCCACTCATAATATATATATATATATATAATATTTCTAAGGATGATCACTTGACATGAAGTGGCCTCTTTAGCAGTCTCCATATCTATAATAAAAAATAGTAAGAACTTTTGGTCTTGATAACTTTTAAAAATATTTCATTACTTATAATACTCTAAGAAACACAAATTTTACTGCCAAACTTACTTAGACTCCGACTAAACTGCAATACAGCTATTCTGTAAGAACAAACTCGAGACTCACCTCGGAAATCGATCGGGGAATGTCGAAAAATGATATGCGAAATGGACCATAATAATTACAAGACAAGAAAACACATCAAAATAGTATATCACCGTCAATCGGTTGTCAATATTTACGGATGAGTTTGTAGAGAATAGCACCGCTGTCGCAGAGAGAATGTGTTGAGCTGATTGAATGGACGATGGGACTTTGAAGTCTTGAAGAATTGACTATAAAATTTTTATCGTTTATTTGCTATCCTTACTACGCTGTAACAAGGTTATGTCAACTGCTTATGAGGAGTAAAGACAAATAACTTTAACCTTGAATTGACGTAATATCATTGGTCGAGATCTTGAATTGTCTATGGTATTTAATAAAAGTATTTTTTTGTATATCGAAAGTTGTTGAACTTTGGAAGTAAATTATAGTATTTTTATGAATTGAGTGGAATAGTGTTGGGTTTGAAAATATAGAAATATTAATCAAATGTTTGTAGTTCATAATATTGTAGAGCTAGTAGCGAAACGCTTGGAGTATGTAAATCTTTGGTTTGTTCTTGACTCCAACTGACTGACATTTGGAACGCATTCTCTCTGCGACGGAATTTTAATGATATAAATATTAATTGTGCGATCGATGTTGCAATATAACATAATGATTTTTTTTTATTATTATTATATATCCAACTAGATTGAAAATGTTGTTTTTAATTTATATGAAATAATTTGCTATGTAGTTTGATTAGATTATTATTTCTATTGTTATGGTGGTTTGAAGTATTTGAGAATGTTATAGGCAAAGTATTTATGCTATTATATCGATAGTGGAAATTTTATACAAAATTTTATATATTTATTGTCGTATTTTAGCTTGAAAATGTGATGTTTATTTGTTTTTAATAATAAAAAAGTTGTTATATATAATTCATTTTCGCAATTAATTTTATTATGTGTAAAATTATATAAAAAAAAACATGGAAGTACATGCCAAAGAAATGTACAGTTACGGAAAATGTTTAATTAAAATGCAATCGAATATCATATGTCGGTGATAGAACAATGTTTTTTATTTCATCCTGGTTACTCAAACGATTCGTTTTCCTTTCGGATAGTAAGTGTTTAATTGACGTTTATATACTTTTTATTTGACATACTTAGTAATTTTGTATTCCGGTTTGAAGGGTGAGTCAGTGTAACTACTGATACAAGGGGAATAAAGTCTTAGTTCCAAGGCTAGTATTGCGGTGCACCGGGGCCCCAAAGCTAAGGGGGCCTTATGCTTTTTAAAATAAAATAACATTAATACATATTTATTAAACTGAATTATTCTTTCATACTAGCAATTTTTTAAATTGTTAATTGACGATTGTCAATGTATATACGTGGCAAATGGGTAGCCGGCTCACCAGATGGAAAGTGACTACCACCACCCATGGACACCTGCAACACCCGAAACATTTAGTAGTAGGTCATCTACGATTTGTATACTTATGTATGAATACTAACTTTTTTTTAAATACAATGTACCAACAAGTACTCAAAATACTAACAAGCTATGATGCTAACGTATCAAGATGGCGTCACAAGATCATTGCCAAGACGCTTATTTTTTATAGATTATATAGAAAGCTACCCTCGGTAGCGTAGTAATGAATTATTTAAAGTTATAATACTTCTCTATTCAAGTGACGTACGTTACTCATTTTGGACTTTGCTAGTAAATTTATAATGTTTAATCAAATTAAAAGTCCATTGTTATAAGGTCGCTAACCAACTGTATAATGAATATTTTTCGATGGAATAAAGTTAAAAAATATCTATTAATTCAATTTAAGTATTCACTAATTAACATAAAAATAATGGATTTTAAAATATAGGTAAGTTTTCGGTAAATGGTAGTAAGTTTTTGTTTTTCTTTTATAATATTATAGTTAATATGTTTTTTAAAAACGGATAATGGATTTACAAGTAGCATGTTAATATACATTATATGTCACATATTTACTGAGATATAAAAATTTACTAATATCTGAAGAATCGTTAAATAGTAACGACAGAGGTTCTTGCCGGTTGTTATTGGTAGAATCTACATTCCAAAGCGATTATAGTTTTATACTCAATTTAACTTTTTTATTATTATTAAATTGTATGGCAAATGGGCCTCATGATGGTAAGTAGTCACCGTCTATAGGCATTGGCGCCGTAAGAAATATTAACCACCCCTTACATCGCTAATGCGCCACCAATCTTGGGAACTAGGATGTCAAAGGATGGTGGTAGGGCTTTTTGCAAGCCTGTCTTGGTAGGTACCAGCTACTCGTCACATATTCTACCGATAAACTGCTACCGCCGCTGATGTTGCTGATGAGGTTCTGTTGGGGATGGAATACTACATTCCGTACTCGGATCTCATCAGTAAGGGTACGCGTAACCGTTGGTTCACTCGCGAATGTGCCGATGCTGATCTAAGCAAGCGTATTAATGTGCAAGCGGTTCCCAAAAAGGGGGATCGGTCTGACCCGACAAATTATCGGTCAATAACTATCACCTCCGTACTTTGTAAGGTGATGGAACGGATCGTAAACAACTGACTGATCCATTACCTAGAACATCACTCTTATTAATGACTGTGTGTATGTATTAGTGAATGAGTACGGGTTTTGTTCTAAACGGTCCACAGGGGATCTTCTAGCGTACGTAACTCACCTCTGCGGTGAAGCTATAGACAAGCATGGGGAATCGTTGGTTGCCATCCTCGATATCTCCAAGGCTTTCGACAGAGTTTGGCACAGAAGTCTTCTCTCCAAGCTGCCGGCATATGGTCTGCCTGCTCAGCTTTGCCCATGGATTGCCAGCTTCCTACACAAGCGTAGCTTTCGTGTCTTAGTTGATGGTTGCGCTTCACAATTCTATGTAGTGTATGCTGGGGTCCCCCAGGGATCTGTGCTGTCTCCCACACTTTTTCTTTTGCATATCAATGATATGCTCTCTCTTGGGAACATACATTGCTATACAGACGATAGTACAGTGCGTGGAGGATATCATGGACGCGCAGTGGCCGGACGAGCAGAAATTGAGGAGAGACGAGGGATATTGTTGTTGAGCTCGATGGGACTTTACAACTCATTGCCCAATGGGGTTCTGATAATCTTGTACGCCAAGAAAACAGGTGTGCGCTTTCACGGCGAAAAAGTCACCATTTTCCCCCGTTCCTTCCCTCTGTGGCACCACGCTGATGATACAAAGCAAAATTGCCATGTTGGGAATCAACGTTCGATGCAACCTCGATCCAAGGAATTATTTCGAGGCTGTTATCAAAACAACCTCGGAAACTCGGAGTTCTGAACAAAGTAAAGCATTTTTTCACGCCTCAACAACTGTTCCTGTTATACAAAACGCACGTGCGGTCTTGCATTAAATATTGCTCGGACCTTTGTGATGGCTCCGCTAAGTACCTACTTGAGGCCTTGGATCGGTTGCAACGACGTGCGATTCGCATTATTGGCGACGCAAAGGTCGCTAACACCCTCGAACCTTTGCAATTGCGTTGAGAGATAGCAGCGCTAAGCGCTTTCTATAGAATGTATCACGGCGAGTGCTCTGAGGAATTATTCTCCCTCATTCCTGCTTCCCCTTTCCTTCACAAGTCTACGCGTGCTGGCTCTCGATGTCACCGCCTTACTGTGACATCAATTCCATCACGCACGAAGAAATTTGGCAACTCTTCTTTGTCGGACCACTAAAAAATGGAATTCTTTACCAGCACACGTGTTCCCCTCCTCTTACAACCTGGGTTTCTTCAAACGAGGCGTGATGAGGCATCTTGCGGGCCGGCAAGGCGGGAGCAGCTAGTGCAGAACCTTCTCGACTGTACTAGCCGTCGTCGCGTTTGGACTCCACTACTACTTTCCATCAAGTGGAGTGGAGTCATTTGCTTTCCAGGTACATAAAAAAATAGTAATACTTACACTGGCTCACTCAACTTCGAACCAAACACTGGTTCGAAGTTGAGTGAGCCAGTGTAATTTCAAGCACAAGGTACATAATGTCTTACTCATAGTTCCCGAAGTTGATGACGCAATTACGATGTATTTCTTACAGCGCCAATGTATTTGCGAGTCGACCTACCATTAAAAAAAAGGACGTTTCCATGGCCGTCGTAGTAGTCAAACCAATAAATATTGACCACTTTATAAAAAAATTATGCCAACGAATTTTAATATTAATGCGTCATTTTGTTACATACTAATTAGATAGAAATGTTTCCATTACTAAAAAGCATTTAATATTCGTTGTTATTTAATTAAATTTCATTCCATTGTTTAAATTTGAAGCAGTTACTTGTGTTTATAACGTTTTGTAATGTAAGTTAAAATAATTATTTATTTTTATTACATATAGAAATAACTTTTATAATAATTAATTTTTAATCTTAGAATTTATTAGTTATCTTTTTATTATAATCAATATATCTTTTTTACATTAAAAACATTTTTTTAAATACAAAAAGTTAAAGAAAATAATACCGTATTCCATAAACAAAATATAAAATAAATATATAATATTTTACTGGCCAGTTACAATATACATTTTTCAATTCACATATAAATTATAATTTATTGTATTTTTAATTATTAAATAAAAAAAAAAAAAATTCAATTAATACCATAAATACGGTAATATAATGAAATATGTTCCAAATAATTTAATTTTTGTTTTTCTTTATAGTAATAACTTTACACAAACGTGCATTTGTTCGTGCTTTTAGTGTATGATTCTATGATTTAGTTTGGTTGTTTGATGTGCAATGTTTTTATTTCTAGACAGTATCACGATCGAACATTTTATAATTACAGTTTTAATTGCATTTTATACTGGACTTTATATGTTGGTATTGTTGTGTGTTTCGTTACATACGGACACAGATGATATATATGATTTTAATATTTGAGTTAGTAATTTTATTATCTAAACGAATAACGCGAGTGTTGATTAATTGAATTGAATTAATCAGCGATTGAACGGTCAAGTTCTCTTAATATTCAAATCAACGTACATGACACAATGTTATATGCATATTTTGTTTAGCAGTCATTTAACTTACGATAATTGTTATTGTAAAGTCAATTTAATGTGAAATTTAAAGTCTTTATTCAATATCCAATCATTATACTTGCTCGTTGAAATTATTTAGCATCTTTGACTGCAGAAGCCACCAAAAGAAATTGTTTTTTTTTTTTTTATATGTCCGGGATGGCAAATGACTCTACTCCACCTGATGGTAAGTGGTAGTAGAGTCCAAACGCGACGACGGCCAGTACAGTCGGGAAGAATGTTCTGTACTAGCCGTTACCGCCTTGCCGGCCCGCAAGATGCCTCTTCACGCCTCGTTTGAAGGAACCCGGGTTGTAAGAGGAGGGGAACACGTGAGCTGGTAAGGAATTCCATTTTTTGGTAGTGCGACAAAGAAAGGAGTTGCCAAATTTCTTTGTGCGCGATGGAATTGATGTCACAGTTAGGCGGTGACATCGAGAACCAGCTCGCGTGGACTTAAGAAGGAAGGGGGAAGCAGGAATTAGAGAGAATAATTCCTCAGAGCACTCGCCGTGATACAGTCGATAGAAAGCACTCAGTGCTGCTATCTCGCGACGCAATTGTAAAGGTTCAAGGGTGTTTGTGACCTTTACGTCGCCAATAATGCGTACTGCACGTCGCTGCAACCGGTCCAAGGCCTCCATTAGGTACTTAGCGGAGCCATCCCAAAGGTGCGAGCAATATTCAACGCAAGACCGTACCTGTGTTTTGTATAACAGGCACAGTTGTTGTGGCGTGAAAAAACGCCGCACCTTGTTCAGAACTCCGAGTTTCCGTGAAGCTGTTTTTATAATAGCCTCGATGTAATCCCTTGGACTAAGGTCGCAGCGAACGTCCATCCCCAGCATGGCGATTTTGCTTTATATCATCAGCGGTGTGCCACAGAGGGAGGGATGAGGGTAAAATGGTGACTTTTTTGCTGTGAGAGCGCATACCTGTGTTTTCTTGGTATTAAACTCAACAAGATTATCAGAACCCCATTTGGCGATGAGCTCTAACGTCCTATCGAGTTCAATGATAAGATTCTCCCGCCTCTCCTCAGTTTCCGCCCGCCCAGCCACTGCGCGTCCGTGGTATCCACCATGCACTGTACTATCATCTGCATAGCAATGTATATTCCCAAGGGAGAGCATATCATTGATATGCAAAAGAAAGAGTGTGGGAGATAGCACAGATCCCTGGGGGACCCCAGCATTCACTACATATAATTGAGAAGCGCAACCATCTACTAAAACACGAAGGCTACGCTTGTGTAGGAAGCTGGCAATCCAGGTGCATAGCTGAGCAGGCAGACCATATGCCGGTAGCTTAGAGAGAAGACTTCTGTGCCAGACCCTGTCGAAAGCCTTAGAGATATCGAGGCTGACAGCCAACGATTCTCCATGCTTGTCGATAGCTTCACCCCAGAGGTGTGTTACGTACGCTAGAAGATCACCTGTGGACCGTTTTGGTCGAAACCCGTACTGACGATCATTAATTAGACAGTGATCTTCTAGGTAATGGATCAGTTGGTTGTTTAGAATCCGTTCCATCACCTTACAAAGTACTGAGGTGATAGCTATTGGTCGATAATTTGCCGGGTCAGACCGATCCCCTTTTTTGGGAACCGCTTGCACATTAGTTCTTCTCCAAGCCTCCGGCACACATCCCGAAGAGAGAGAAAGTTGGAACAGGCGCGTTAACACAGGAGACAGCTCCGCCGCGCACTTCTTCAGCACAATGGCTGGTATTCCATCATGACCGCTAGCTTTCCGTATATCAAGTGATTGCAGCTCCGCACGCACATCACATTGCCTGATTTTGATGTCAGGCATCGTGTGGCCACATGAAGGTATTGTTGGTGGCTGCGCACTACAGTCATCGATCACAGAGTTGTCAGCAAAGAGTTTAGCCAGGAGGTCGGCTTTCTCCTGCGGACTGTGAGCTAGCGATCCGTCCGGATTTCTGAGCGGTGGCAGCGAAGGTTGGCAGAAATTGTTTTGCACAGACTTGGTCAGACGCCAGAAGCTACGGGAGCCCCTAGGATGCGAAATAAGGTCATGACCAATCTGTACAATGCGCTGTGCATCCGCTCTCGTGTATGCCTTCCTACAGGACTTGGAATTTTTATTATAGTTTGCTTTCAGTGAGTCAACGTTAGATGCCCCGCTAATGCAGCCCTTGATCCACTTGCGATATGCCGCCTGCTTAAATGATACAGCATCGGCATCTTCACGAGTGAACCAACGGTTACGCGTACTCCTACTGACGAGATCTGAGCTAGGAATGTAGTATTCCATTCCCAATATGATCTCGCCAGCAACAGCAGCGGCACTAGCTGTCGGGTCATTCCCACTGAAACAACGTTCCTTCCAAGGGACTGACGCATAGTAATCGCGCATACCGTCCCAATCTGCCGACTTATAGTGCCAAACGCGACGTTTGCATACCGCTGATGGCGGCAGCTTGGCCTGTGGCACTTTGTAGATATAAGGCCGTGATCCGAAGAACCAAGTGGAGCTTGAACCACAACCTGATATTCCACCGGGTGAGAAGTCAGCAGAAGATCCAGTAGAGAAGGCGCTTGCCCATCAATGTTTGGGATCCTGGTGGGCTGATCAACCAGTTGGGTCAAGTCGTGTGTGAGAGCAAAAGCATGAGCAGTTCTTCCAGCATGGTCAGTTTTGAGGGATTTCATGATTCATGGTGAGCATTAAAATCCCCCAAAAACACCAATTCCGCGTTAGGAAACTGCTCTTGCGCAGCATCTGCCACCCGACTAAGATGGTCAAATAATCGGCTTGTCTCCAAGTCACCATTGTGGGATCTGTAGAGGTACACGTAGACTCGACTCTGACGAACCAGGTCCACACGTACCACCAACATGGAGAAGGAGGGGTCCTCCAAGCAGCGCAATCGGTGACAACAAACATCCGCCCTGACGAACAAGCATACTCCGGCTTTCGCTTTAAAAGATTCTTCAAGCATGTAGCCGAGATAGTTAAGGTAGCTGGTGTCGGCAGGGCGGAGTATTTGCGTCTCCGTGAGAAAAAACATTGCTGGCCGTGCTGTCTCGAGATGGTGGTGGACAGCGTTGAGGTTAGCGTGGAGTCCTCGGATGTTAGAGAACTCGACCTCAAACAGTGTGGATATGGTGGGGGTGTGCACCGCTGAACGACCGTTATTTCTTAGTTGCGCTACCATTTGGAAAAATAAGGAAAAGAGACGTGAAGCGAGCGACGTATTGCCACGATAGGGATGGGCAAAGTATGGAGGCGTGTTTTCCCAAATGGTTGCCAAAAGGGAAAATATACTGATCCGCCGGACGGAAGGGCCCCCGAACCCCCCCGGAAGTGGCCGCCGGGACCCCACCTTCCGGTCACCAACCGGCACGACGGTCCACCCCGAGATTATGCGTGGCCTGGTGGGGTAGCCTCGCGAGCTGGTTAGGCACGCTCGGGCCCCTGTACTATGCCACGGGCGGCCAGCGGAACAGCCGTTTCTTCAGGTCTCCCTGTCCAGCAGGTCAATATAGTTTCCCCCGGCATTGGTTCAACAGCCGTCTCCACTGGACCAACACCCATCGCGGCAATACTCGCTCGGGCACTGGCTGTACGCTGGCTGACCTCGAAACGCGGCTGCAAGCCACTTCACGAGTTTTTCACCATGCGTACGGTGGTAACAAGCCAGGCGGATGTTAGCATCCTACCACCAGATGAGCGGATGGTCGCTCAGATATCCCTTAGTCGCCTCTTACGACACCCATGGGAAAGAGAGGGGCAGTGAAATGTATTCTTTCTCCGTCACTGCACGGATAAAAATTGTGCTTCCTTTTATCAATAAGTATTGCTTATAAATTGACTGCCTCGTTGGTTTAGTGGCTTGGTACACCAGGCCGCAGACCCGGAGGTCCTGGGTTCAATTTCCAGGTCGGGCCAATAAAAAAAGTTATTGGGTTGTTCTGTCAGAAAATTCTCAGTAGTAGCCGGAGTCTGGAAGTTGGTGTGTTAGTTAGGGAATAAAGAGTACACCTGTGTTTGCGCACACACTTGTTCACTATAATATCTCCTGCGTAGTTGGCTAATCTCTCTTGGGATTGGCCGCCGTGACCGAAATCAGTCTGGAGGACATTATTATTACTATTGCTTATAAAAACATATCTCGCAAATTCCTTCGTTTCCATTATGTTATTATATAAAAATTTATCAATTTTGTACCATTTAAAATAAAAACTATCATTAATATATTTTTTTTATTTTACCATATAGTTTTGAAATTATAAGTTACACATTTTTTTATATTAGCAGTTATATCACGCAATGTTATATGCATATTTTATTTAGCAGTCATTTAACTTACGATAATTGTTATTGTAAAGTCAATTTACATATATATATATATATATATATATATATATATACAGTAACAGCCTGTAAATGTCCCACTGCTGGGCTAAGGCCTCCTCTCCCTTTTTTGAGGAGAAGGTTTGGAGCTTATTCCACCACGCTGCTCCAGTGCGGGTTGGTAGAATACACATGTGGCAGAATTTCGATGAAATTAGACACATGCAGGTTTCCTCACGATGTTTTCCTTCACCGAAAAGCACGAGATGAATTATAAACAGAAATTAAGCACATGTAAATCCATCGGTGCTTGCCCGGGTTTGAACCCACGTTCATCGGTTAAGATTCACGCGTTCTTACCACTGGGCCATCTCGACTTCATATTATATATATATATATATATATATATATTTATATATTCCAAATATAAAATGTTTGTTTTAAATTATTTAAATTTAATATATATAATAAATATAACTGTATCTTAGTTCGTATAAGTTCACTTCTGAATTATCAAGGTTCATCCACGAATCAAGCATATTTATTAATATTATCTACAGAATAAAAAGAAAACGATAGAGTCGAATAAGGCTGAACCATCAAAAAGAGCAAATACGATTGTCTGGTACGGATACGAAAACAGATTTACTATTTTCATAAAACATGTAAACTGTGGAGCGAAATGTTGTTTTATATTGACGGGCCATTGGCGTGGTTGGTAGATACTTGCCTTTCA